>NC_089527.1:31111414-31711414 GCF_963924715.1 Thunnus thynnus
AACAGTTGAACTGCTTTTGCACAAAACATATATAGCCCCAAACACGCTGTCAGTGGTAAATAAGGACAGTTATTTGCTGAATTTAGGCTTCAGGAGACACTGAAACACTTTTGTTTCAACATAAGAACAGATACGTGAGCAATGACAGTAACTACTAGTACAATTAAATGTGTCTAAATATGAAAACTTCCCTTGATAGTCCTCTTACAATGATGGAACAAAATATTCTGAGGGAATTGGATTTAGAGTTTAAATATAATACAATAAAAAAATGTCCTGACAGTAGGGTCATTTCTGGTCATTTTGTGCCCTGGGCCAGACATTTACTGGTGCCCCGGTGGGAACCGATCTTTTCATAGCCACATTTTTGACTGGATCGCAACAGAGGGAGCCAACCCTATAACTGTGTCTGTCTGTCACTGAGTCACTCACTCACTCACTGGCTGAGTGATGAAACACACTGTACTGGGGTCATTTGCACTCAGCATTAATGATTAACTTGATAGTTACTACATTAAAACTATTTTTGCGTTGTGGATAAGTGAAATAATATATAAAACATATAAAAAAATAGCCTAAATCTGAACTCAACCCTTCTTACAACAGCACCATATAATCTATACCCAATGTATTTTAAGTATTATTAAATGTTTTTCTCATATGTACAGCACCTTGAGTCACAACTACTGTATGAAAAGTGTATATACAAATAAATAAACAATCAACTTAAACTTACATAAAAACAAACAAAATGCCGCAATGTCCATGTCTGATGGGAACCAGGCGACATACAAATTAAAAGCCCCGTAGCGTTTCATACACGGTCAAGCCATATACTAGGTTTTGACCTAGTATTGTTTAGACCTAATGATACTTTAGTTTTATTCAACTTTATTGAACTTCATTCATTTCTGGTCTGTGTCATGTCATAAACAACACATAGACTTGTCTGTTGATGAGTACGTTTATAGTAGCATTAAGGACATTTTACTGACATGCGTACCTCCCATTTGATTTGCAGTGTTCATACAAAGTTTTGAAGATGCTTGTCATTTCAAAAAAACGCTCTAGTAATATAAAATATTGCACATAATTACAAAGGTGTTACATTTTGATTATAACACTCTGAATATGTTGAGGATACGATCTATATCTGCAATGTTATGTTGCCAGTGGAACAGAAAGTAAGAGCATCACTGTCAATTTCTTCCTGTAGCAGAACCATAGACTTGACTTACTTGAGACTTGACAGCAGAAACATTCAAAGTATCAAATTTAGTCCTGGTAAAAAAAAAAAAAAAAAATCAATAAAACAGAATTAAGAGTCTACAGCCACACCAGCAGCTCTGTGAGGTTGTACTTAGGCAGGCACAGGGGTGCTCTGAGCTTAATGCTAACGCTAGCGTGGCATGACTGATGGGAATGTCATTAGTTTGCAGGTATTTGGTCATAAACCAAAGTATTGGACAAATTTTGAGCTGTGCCATGTACCACGAAGTAAGTTTAACTCAGTCTGGCCCTCTTTGGTGATCCTGGATAGGATACTTTTTGAATAAAAGACAGGGTTTAGTTTTATTTTTAATTATTATCACAAAGTCACCTTGTGTTATTCTGAGCTGCAGTGATGGAATAAGAGTGTAAAAGCGTTGACACTGTCAGCTATCCATTTCGGAATTAAATTAACTTTGCACAATTTAAATGCAGCTTCAGTGACTGTTATGTACTGTATTTAGTGTCATCAACTATCTCTCTGTTTGTTAGAAGCTCTGTTTTAAACTCAGAGTGGACACAGGAAAGTTTGGAACAGCACAATGATTCTACTGACCTTTAAAAATATATATTGCTCTTTATCACTTGTCACTTTATTGTAAACTCAGGACTTTTGTCCATGCCAGGATCCTGTAGAAATGATGACTCAATGTTTCCAGGGATCTGACTGGTCAGTGGGCGTGCTGTTTGCAGGTTTTAATCTGATCCTCTGAAGTTAAACTACTGAGGAGCAGGTTAGCCATTCAGCTGGTACCATGGTGATCTACCCCGGTTAAAAGTGAATGAGCTTCTTGATATCTGGCAGTCCATCCAATAGTTATCAAGATGTTTTGCTCAAAACCACAAATCACCCTCATGGTGGCATCTGATGAAAAGCCAGGGGATCACCAAAATCATTAGGATTTATTGTCTGGGAACCATGAATTTTGTGCCAATCCAACTAGCAGATGTTGAAATTTCACTGACATACTGTTTTTCACAGCATTATTGAAAACTTTGACCTGCTGGTGCTAGAGAAAAGTTAGAGAATCAGTAAAGTCATCAGGATTCATTCTCTGGGAACCATGAATGTCAATCCATCCAATAGTTGTTGAGATATTTCAGTCTGGATCAAAGGCGTGGACTGTCCCAATGACAGGATAACATTGTCATCCCTAGAGCTATGTTACTAACATGGCAAAAAGACAGCAGCACGCAGGTGTAGCATAGCTGCTCAATTTAAAATATTTACTTATTAGGCCTTTTCATTGAATGGTCTCAGCTTTATAAACCCAGCTTTGTCATGAAGGAAATGAAAGACTTTCATCTTGATTTTCAATTTGCTTATAAAGACTTGAGATTTTAACAGGAACTGAACAGGGCCGTAGTAGAGCAGTATATAGCCTGGTACAAACTGGTTGGCATGGCTTTAACCAAGTGGCAGTGGATCAAACTGCAGAGTGAACTGGCAGCTCAAAGAGCAGCAAGTGTGACTGTGTTATTAATATTAGCATGTCTTAATAAAACAGTGCTAAATACACATAATTACCTGCATAGATGAGTGCAGAATGATTATCTTTAGTATGCAGGTTCTGTCAGACTGAGGCATCCTGTGAGCACTATCCTCCACACTGCTGACTGACACTGTTGAGTAAGTTGCCCTCCATCCTGACCCCTCAGTGCAGCGGCTGCTTACTTTGCAGTTGGTCCAGGGATCAGAAACAGAGAGCACAAATCATTATTTCTACTTCACAAATGTGAACCTCTAACATTGTGTTCCTCTAAAGGCCTCACAACCGCAGAGATAAAAGCTGTTGTTTATCATGGCATCTTTTCCAACAATTGTCTTTGATCAGTTACCGTGACGTCTCATCTCCTCCATCCCAGTCCTTAAAATTCCAAATTCCAGCGCTCGGAGTCGGGGCGTTGGGTTTTAAAGAATGTGGCGACTCCGTTTAATGAAGCCAAGCTGGCTCCACTAATTAGTCAAGTCCAGTAATGACCGGAATCCCCTGTTAGACAAAGCAACCAAATACCTGATGGCTACCAATCATGTTCTGTCCTTCATGGGAAAAAATGCCCACAATTTATTTTGCTGACTGTCATGTCCCCAATTAAGAGGGACAGTTTAGGGGAGATCCCTCCACAGCAGATTGATCCAAGGTGAATTACAGGGCATACTATCGTTAACTATAGACAATTCTTCATGGTTTTTGTCTTCATGTGCATTTAGATGAATGCATATTTTGTGCTATAACACTCTCATGGTTAAAGTCCCTATGATGCATAGGCATGTACATACACTGTGTTGCAGGATCAGTACATGTAAGAATATGAAAGGATTACAACCAATTACGATTTCAATAAAATTCAATAAAGCTCTATTAGTGTAATTGCCTTAACATATGATGATATTCAAATACCCAATTCTAATCAGTGGGTTAAGAGATGGCTTGCAGTTTTTACTTATATAGAAAAAAGGAACGTTTAGGATTTGTGTAAGATGCGGGCACCTTTTTTACATTTCAGACAGGCCTGACTGTGTAGACGCTTATGATCAGATAAGTTACAGATAAACATGGTCAAGTATTACCATTCCTGCTAAATGATGTCTTGACCTATGATTAGGCCCTGCAGCAAGTATAAGGCTGTGTTGTTGACAGTTGACACCATCTAACCCCTTACCCAATGTACCTTTAAGCTTTGAGTCTTGAAACCCAAGCAAAGAGCAGATACTTGGCAGTTTGACCAGGCTTTATATACACTGTATCTGCTTAGGCTAACATACTGTGGCTGGCCAAATTGGCCTCATAGGCACTTTCACCTGAATCCATGGCCCACTCAGTTATCCCACTGACATCACTGTTTATCTAGTTTCACCAGCTCTTAATTGGCCACCTCACCAGTGTGAAAAACTTTTCATGAATCATATCCTTAACCTGTCTTACTAAAGAAAATTGTTTTAGTATGAAGTTGTGTTTGAGTGTAAGAGTGCAGACAAGTTTACAGTGTGGGTACCCTCTCAATATCTGATGTTTCATTGAGTTGGGCCTACAGCTCTCTGAAAAAAGCTAACTACATGCTAGCTAACAGGCTAACCCACCAAACAACAAACAAAGCAGTCCTCTTCAGCTGCTTCACTTTGGCAAGCAGCAAGGATCAGTGCTGCTGCTATCACAGGGTTGTTTGCCACTTCTTTTACAGCAAAAATAATATGGTTCTAGTTAGAGAGGGAGATGATGTCCTCATTGTATTATACACTCTAGTAGAGGGTCATCATCAACCTATTACTAATCTACGATACAATGTAATTATAAATTATAATTAACCTATTAACTTTTTTTTTCTTTTTTTTGTTTTCAGTGGCTACCTGGTTAAGATAAAAAACAAAACAGTGTCAAAACATCCTTATTCTGCTGCAGCCGATGACTGTGCACAGCATTGATCAAATGCTTACTGATGGCTGAGGTACTGCCATTCATCACACGTTGGTGCAGCAACACGTCCATGATGAGTGAGTCCACATTCCACAGAGTGATACCAATTAGAAATGCTGACGCAGCAGCGTGACGCTCAGAGCAGAAATGTCTTTTGATCATCACAACAAAAGGCCAAATGACTTGTATAACAGACCTGCTGTCTTGGTGTGTGTGTGTGTGTGTGTGTGTGTGTGTGTGTGTATAACCTTTAAAAATCACTATTGCAATTATCTACTACATCTTAAAAGTCTACCATAGACCTAAAAAATATCACATCAAAAAGAAAAAAAATCAATGTACAATTACCTACTAGTATATGATATTGATGTCATAAGAAACAAGATAATCTGATATACTTTTGTGTTCCTTTGCTGTACATTTAGTATGTTGTGAACAAGTCCAGGTTAAAGTCCAAGGAAAAAGCAATATGTTGATCAACAGCCAGGATGTGTGTTGCTAGTGAACACAAATGTATTGCAATTGGAACACAAAATATTGTAACCAAGCGCAAATGTACACAACACAGCACACAATACAACACATATAGATAGACGGGACAGGAAATGGACTGTGTCTAGGGCTGGATTAACCCACTAGGGGGCTCTGGGGCAAAATCATTTTTATTAATATTTATTATTATTTAGTCTTGTAGCCGTCAGCCATGCCAAACTGACATGATTTCTCAGAAATGAAATAATTAAAACAGGTGTCTATGACATAAACCTTTAGGATTATTGGATTAGATTCATTATTAGACTTGTCACATGACCGCACAAGTACATGTAGTGAAATGTTGTTGCATCAAACTCCCAGGCAGTGCACAAAATAAGTACAAGAAATTATAAAAGCTAAGTTAATGTTTACAAAATCTGTACCTATATCTGTGACAATAAACAATAAAAAATAAAACTATTGATAAAAAGCAAGTATAATCAGTTTGAGACCCACATTTCTGTGTTAAGTAACACTGAGGATATTGTTTCAAGAAACTTTTGAAATGAGGATATGGAATAAGAGAAAACACTTCCGGTGCGAGTGACTCCAACTAACCTGCAATCAATATGGAGCCTTTGGGGCCCCTGCAGGTCTGGGCAGTTGCCCATTTTGCCCAGTTGGTAATCCAGTGTATATGGCTTTAAAGCATGAAATAAAATAATAATCTAGTCTATTGACTGCTAAAGTGACAACTAATGTATATAAAACATAGATGTGAATGCTTGAGTTATGAGTTGCAATTTCTACTTGTACTTTCTATACGTGTACTTTCTATAATTATGAGATAGCCCATCAGGTGAGTAATAGCCTATATAAATACAGTGGTGTAAAGTAACTAAGTACATTTACTCAAGTACTGTACTTAAGTACAATATGAGAATACTTGTGCTATACTTGAGTATTTCCATTTGATGCTACTTTATACTTCCACTCCACTACATTTCAGAGGGAAATATTGTATTTTCTACTCCACTACATTTATCTGACAGCTTTAGTTACTTTTCAGATGAAGATTTGACACAATAGATAATATAACAAGCTTTTAAAATACAACACATTGTTATAGATGAAACCAGTAGTTTCCAACCTTTTTGGCTTTTGACATCTTACAAAGAGCAGTGTGTAGTCGGGGTCACATTTCACATATCTATGAGTTGTTAACAGCTCCACCAAATAGTGATTTTTCTCTCTGAACTCCTCACATGGTTTAATTTCAATAAATGTTCAAATGATCCAATATTTCACCAAAATCAAAGATTAGACAAAAAGTCTAAAAATGTAAAACAGATTTGTGTATCAGAACTTTCTTCTTTCCTCTCCCATTAATCATCTCACGACCCCTCAGATTTATCTGGTGACCCTCTGGAGGGGCCCGACCCCTAGGTTGGGAACTACTGGACTAAAGTAGCTAACGGCTAACTGAGTACTTTTACTTTAATACTTTAAATTGGCTACATTTTGCTGCTAATACTTATGTACTTTTTCTTAAGTAGGATTTTTAATGCAGGACTTTTACTTGTAATAGACTATTTTTACATTGCTGTATTGGTACTGTTACTTAAGTATAGGATCTGAATACTTCTCCCACCACTGTATAAATATAATTATTATATATTCATGATCATATTAATTCTAAAATTACTCATTCTTTTCCTCCTGGTGGGAATGTGTTACCACATTAGCCTGTTGGGTCCCACAGAGGAAGATAACTTGTGGAAAAAGTCAAAGAACGTGCGCGCGTGCGTGCCTTGTCGTGTTGTGCTGTGCGCGCGCGGGCGCGCGTGTGTGGGGGGTGTTTTTTCCTCCTCTGCCCGGTTTGGGATTTGCTGGTCGGTGACATGCCTCCCTCCGCCTGGCTCCTTATAGCCCCGGGGAGGCAGGAATCCCGGACGAGTGGTACGGACATCGCCGACTGAGACCGCAAACACGGAGCGGAGCGTTCCCCTTTAAACACGGTCTTATGACTGCAGGCTGCTTCAGTGAGAGACGACCGGCGGACCGACACAGAGACTGACAGCCGGGACAGCAGAGCACTGACCCAGTGACAGACAGGACACAGCTCCTCTGCAGAGGCTGAATGGTTGCTGCCAGTCTGAGAGAGCAGCTGCTCTTCACTTAAACGGATACTACCTCACCTGTCCGCAGGTAGGACTGGCAGCTGGCCTGTCATCATTTCAGTCAGAAGTGATCATAATAGTTTAATGTATCATTAGGTCATCATACAGTGCTGCTAAAGATACTTTTAAGTGTCTGTGGCAGTGACCTTTCAGTAATTTTATAAGGCTACTTTCCCATCTCATATCTTGGCTAACCTGACTGCCAGCGCTTTGTTTTAATGCTGTTTTATTAGGTAATAACGAGACTGGCTGAGTTGACGATATTCTCTCACCTGTGATCTCATAATACTTAAAATTTGTCGTCTCACTCATATTGTGCTAATCTTGCCAGATATGCACATTTGCATATTACTGCAAACATATGCACTGTATCTACTGTATGTTCAGTCTGATACTATGTCTTTCTTGCTACTTTTAATAACAGAATATGAACATACACAAGTGGCAGGTCTCTGTATGTGAATATTGGGAGTGATGATGATGCTCTGTACACCTGTCCTGGGTGATATAGTTGAAATCAGTATCATAATTATAATATTTTTGCTAATGTTGATACATGCAAGGAGCTATTTCAATGTTTTGCATTAGATCAGACAAAACTGTTGTAAATCACATGTGCAGATCAAGAACTTCACTAATGAATTTTTTCTCTAAACTGTGTAAAATAATACCACAATATGATCATATCATCACGATACTACTATGGATTCAGCTGATAATCTGTAGTTGCCTGTTGGTTGACCTCACTGACCTCAGTAGGTTTTTTTTTCCGGTCTCACAGGAGATTGATTTTTGGACCACCTGCAGCACTGAGGACATGTGTCGCCTGCCAGTGGCTTCCCTCTTCGTTTGCTTCTGGTTGGTGGAGAGAAGCCACTGCAACGGCAGCCTTCAGGACAGCATGGGAGAGCTGCACACCAGGTTCGCCGTCAGCCTCTACCAGACGCTCACCGAGACGGAGAACAACTCAAACCTGATAGTGTCACCGGTGAGCGTGTCCTTGTCCCTGGGGCTGCTGCAGCTCGGGGCCCGGGGCAACACGCTGGCTCAGCTGGAGGGAACACTTGGATACAATGTGAACGGTAGGATTCACCTCTTTTTTTTACATGTAAGGATGAAAAAGCAAAGCTTGTATTCAGGTGGCATTAGCTGCCCCTCACGCTGTGAGAGTGAGGTTGCAGAGTTGTTGGTGGCCTTCAGTGCTGTTGGTACCAGGTGGTGTGGAGCGGTGCTGCTGCTGCTGTTGGCCCTGCAGAGCACAGTGGTGTCTGGAGCCATAATACCTGCCTCCACACCAACTCTAATCTCATTAACCACTCCTGCAGCTTGGCCTCGGGGTCGAGAGGTCAGTGTGTTTAATTACAAACAAAAGGAGAGTTGGAGCTGTTTTTGCATTCACTTCCATGTATGTGATCTCACATTTCAGGCAGGGATGGAAATTGATGGCAGATGGCTCTACTTTGCATTTTCAGCCTCTTGAAAAGAAAGTGTTACATTAATTTCACTCTAACCTAAGCTAAAACATCACAAGTCATACAGGGCTGCAACTGCATATAACTATTACTCTTATTATTGATTTATATATGTTTTTTTCCTGATTAATTATTTAGTCTATAAAATGTTGGGGAATAGTGAAAAATGCCAATTACAATTTCTCTGAGCTCAAGTTTACATCTAGTAAACGCTTGTTTTGTCTGACCAACAGTCCAAAACACAAAGACATTTGATTTACAGTCATATAAAACAGAGAAAAGCAACAAATTCTCACATTTGAGAAGCTGGAACCTGCAAATGTGTGGCAGTGTTGCTTGATAAATAACTTAAAACCATTAATCAGTTATCAAAATAGTTGCTGATTTATGTCTTTTTGATCGTCTAATCTATTCATCGACTAATTGTTTCAGCTATAGAGTCATGTATTTGCAGGTTAGCAAAACAGACTGAGGGATCAGCTTATCGTGTGACATGTCACAGAGTTCAACACTGCTGCAAAGGAAAGATGTCACCTTTTGGTAGAAAGCTCATAATTACTGCTTTTATTAGCTATATTAGAACAAGTACTTACATACAAAGAAAAAAATAACTGAAGAGGATGTTGTAAGCAGTTTACAAAAAAGTGAAAGAAAGAAAACAAAACAGAAATATGAGAAATGTGAATTTAAGCCCAAAAAAACAGCACATTCCTACGTTTTTTTGTTATAGCTATAGATAAAAAGAATTTAGTGGGAAGTCAGGATAATGAAAACAGACAACTACCACCTACTCAAAATCAATCAAAACCCATTATCAGCAACAAGAAAAAGAAAAGAAAACTTAAGCCTGACAGGGGCCCAGCCTACAGCTGACTAGCAATGTACTACCTACTCATAATGACAGCTGTGCGCTCATTAAATGTTGCAGTCATGAGAGAATGTGTTGGATTCCAATTTGGATCCTTTCATCTACAAATGCTTGAATTTCATCAGATGAGAAGATCCCTGTGGTATTTAGCATTTGCCAGACTGTGTTAAGCAATGCTCTAATTGAGTCAAATGAGCATTTGCTTGTGCACAGTCCTGCAGGGAAATGTGTGAATTCAGTTAAGTTACTGCTGAAACAAGCTAGAAGCTGTTGAGTTGAATCCATCTGAGGAATGCATCTTTTGTCATGGGGATTTGATCTTATTTTCTAGCAGTTTAGAGTGAAAACCCTTCCTGTGCTTACAGCCTTTCTCACCATACAGCGAGGAAAATTCACGTCTGACCCGTCCTCTGTGTCTCCCTGTCCTGCAGATGCACAGGTACAAGACTTCCTGTTGCACTCACAGAGTGACATGGGCAACACCAGCCAGGGGATGTGGCTGCAGCAGACCTGCACATTATTCATCCAGAGCGGTGTCCAACTCCTGACTGAGTTCACGCAACATGCAGCTGCCTGGTCCAACACCAGCGTGGTTCGAGCCAACTTCAGTCAACCCAACCACACTCGCAGCCAGCTGGCGCGAGCTGGACACAACCACGGTAAGCAAGAGGGCTTTATAAAATGTTTGAAGCCTCACTAATCTTTTTTTTTTTTTAATTAACAATGAATCAAATATGAGAGGTTTCAGTCAAAGCGACAAACCCACAGAGAATTATTATAAATGCTACAGAGCTACTGAGCCGTTTAGCCTCTTGTAACTCATTGCTTTGGTTTTACTGCACATTCAAGAGTGTTTTTTACTTCTCAGATAGTCAATATTCACAGGAAAAGGCAAAGAGTAGAGGAAAGTCTGAAAAAATAAGCAATTTTGTGCACTAAAAATATGTTTTTTTCTGCGTAATAATATTTTGAATCTATTCCCACAACTGTAATGATGGTATAGTTGTCTCTGCAGATGCTTTAAACTAAGTGTAGTCTGGTGTATTTACAAATGCTTTCATTGCATAAGACCACATGAATCATTATGGAGACTTTGTGAGAGATGAATTTCAGACCATATGCTGTTTACATTAAACTTTGACCTTACCTCATTACCTCCCAGATGAGACGTGGCCCCTCCAGGCAGGAAGCAGCAGCGGGGAGCTCTCCGGCTCAGGCGAGGCCCAGGGAGAGGCCCTGTGGTGGGGCCATCGGCTGCAGATGGCCCTGGTCAACACGGTGGCCTTCAGGGGCGTCTGGCAGAAACAGTTCCTCTTCACCAACACACAGAACCTGCCCTTCCTCCTCTCTGATGGGACTGCCATCAAGGTGCCCATGATGTATCAGGCCACAGAGGTCAGCTTTGGTAAGAGATGCCATCCATCCATCTACTGTAGACAGAAAACAAATTCATCTTTATTTTCTGCCAGTGATGCAACATTAACACAACTGTCAAGTTAAACCCATCATAGTGGAAATACGTGAAAATAAAGGGGAAATTTGAACCTTAACATGCTAATGTCACAGCTACAATGTAGCTTTTTGTTTTTGCTGAAATTTACATCAGAAAAGTTAAAAAATTAAAAGTTAAAATGACCATGACTTAGAAAAACCACAGTCCTATGAACACATAGAATCCCTGAGTGATTTAAACTGCGTGTGCTGAAACAATTATTTGAGTCGTTTTTATAGTAAAAAGACTTAGAGGCTACAATCTTGCTAGCGGCTCTGTAAGGCTAAATGCTAATGTCAGCATGCTAACATGCTCATGTAATGTTTAGCATGTCCACGTTTGTTTGTTTGTTTGTCATAAAACAAGACAAACTTAACTTTTTTGATATTTTTATTGATGGGCAAAGCACAATTGGACAGAGTATGTATTGAAATGAAAGTGCTTCTCCTGTATTTAACATTTTTCAACAATAAGGATAAAAACAACCTACAAACAACAAAATAAGAAAAGAAGGGGTAACAACAGAAAAAACAAAAAACCCCAGTAATGATCAGTAAGATTGTACAATGAACATTCCTATGAAATAACAATGACTGCACAAAAAAGACAATCCATCCAATAGTTAGTTGTTGAGTTATTTCAGTGTAGACCAAAATAACATTCTCTTGTTTCAGCTTCTCAAATGTGAGAATTTGCTGTTTTCCTCAATTTCACAACATCATTGAATATCTTCAGGTTTGGTCAGGCAAAATAAGTCATTTCAAGGCTTCACTTTCTGCACTCATAACACTATTTTTGACATTTTGCAAAGCAATGATTCATCAACTAATCAAATAAAAAAAAATGATAGATAACTTCATGGTACAAGTTGTAATTTGCAAACTTGTTGCTTTCCTTGACAGGTCAGTTCAGGACTGCCTCAGACCAGCGTTACACAGTGCTGGAGCTGCCGTACTTGGGCCGCTCTCTGAGCTTGCAGGTGGTTCTCCCCAGTGAGAGGAAGACGCCGCTGTCCTCCCTCGAGTCCCAACTCACTGCTCGCCAGCTGGCCTCCTGGGACACCGGCCTGCGCAGAACCAAGATGGACATTTTCCTGCCCAGGTTAAGATCATATCAAGCACTGGGTTACAGATGATTTCAAGAGTCAGACATCTTTGTCAGGTTTTGTTCTGTAAAGATGGAGATGATGTTCAAACAGATTTTCTGTTTGGTGTTTACAGGTTCAGAATGCAGAATAAATTCAACCTAAGATCAGTTCTCCCTGCTATTGGCATCAGTGACGCCTTTAACCCAACAGCAGCTGACTTCACGGGAATATCAGGTCAGTACTTCAATTCATTTAAAACTCCATTCAAAGTATTGATTTTTACTACAGTTCTGTAAATCAGACACAGAGTACGCCGAAGCTCCAGTTAAAGCACTTTAGAGTGCATTTTGGCTTTAAACGTTCCCCAGATTACAAACAGCATAAGCTGCAGGCCAAACAACAATTACTGTAGCTCTGCTGGCAGCTGATAGTTTGTTTCTTCCTGCAGTGGAGGAGGGTCTTTATGTGTCTGACGCCTTCCATGAAGTGAGAATAGAAGTCACAGAAGACGGGACAAAAGCAGCTGCTGCTACAGGTGGGGATTGTATATATTTATGTCATTTTAACATGATTCTACTTGTCTGCAGCAATTTCTTTTTAATAGAATAAAAAAAACTATGTGATGAAGTTGCTAAAATAATAATTTGTTAATCTTGCAGCTATGGTGCTACTCAAACGATCTCGTGCTCCTGTTTTCAAGGCGGACCGGCCGTTCTTATTTCTTCTGCGACAGAGTAACACAGGTATTTATTTTACACTGCAGACACCTCAAACTGTTTCACACTCCAGTCTGAAGGGGAGTTGCTGCTCAAACAACCATACCAGTAGTTTTTAACTCATTTACCACCAATTACATATACAGTATTTTTTAAAAAGCATTTGCCCTCCTAAGCAGCCATAGGTTTGACATGAAAATCAGCAGACACTTGCATCAAATCTGCCATAATTCTGTTGTTAGAAGCTAATGCAGTACAGACCTTCCAAATCAATCTGCATTTAAACTGCATCAACACACAATACTAATGCATGTCTGACAAAAAAATGAATGCAGACGCAGATGTTCAGTATGATGGACTCAAGCAGGTTTGATAAGTCTGCTAATACAACAGCTGCATGGAAGCCAGAAAAAAATCCCAGCTGTACAGTATGCATTTAAAAGTGGTATGAAATAAGACCCCTATGTGTAGGATTTGAACATCCCACCACATTGTAATATCAAAAAATACACTGTCACAGATGTGAACTTTTCTGACAACGTTCATACAGTCATGGTTGTTCAACTTGACTGATAGATTTCTGTATCTGCGTTTTCATCTGAGCTTGTCTCAATGGTTTGAAGAGGGTGGGCTGCAGCAGTTGTTTGCTTATCTGATCACACCACCAATACAGTCCTGATGAAGCAGATTAGTTTTTGAACTCTTAATATAATTGATGTGTTTTTCTGAACTTTAATTCTGGCTTATCTAGTCATGAATATTTAATATATAGAGAAATACTTCAATACAAAGTGATTATAACTTTGTATCTTACTTTTGTTGTAATCTCCATTTCAGGATCCATCTTGTTCATGGGCAGAGTGATGAACCCAGCTGACCAAGCACCTTGAGACTCTTCTAAACAACACCTCACACACACACATACACTCCTTCCCTGACCCCTATTTCACTACCGGTATTTATTTGTGGACCAACAGGAGGGTCCTCGGACACTTCCGGAAGAGGGACAATATTTTTGTACATATCTGTAAATAAAATTTTAATACATGTTTTTACACTCTGGGTGTTTTGGTCATTTCTTCCTGCAGATCAGCAGAAAGTAAGAAACCTTTTCCTTCCTGCCATGGCAACAGTTATCCAAAAAAAAATATTACAAACTCAGGACAAAAACACTTAGAGTCACATCTTTACAGAACACTTTATTTACATGGCCCTTCACAGTGTAAAATAGAAACTTTATTCATGGAAATACTTACAAAAAGGCCATTTTCCACTGAACATTCTCTTTAAATAGTAATCTAGGGTTATTTACAACTTTACAGTGTATTCAAAATACTCTTTTGGTAGCGGCCTCTTCACAAACAAAGACAAGTATGGCAGATTTTGGTCCCTGTCCAAGGAGGGAGGGAACGGAAGAGGGCTGCCCCCTGAATCAGAAATCAACTCTTGACCTCTAGACCTTAATTCGGATTATTTGTGTATATTTGAGAAAATTGAACAGGTCTGACCAAAAGGATAAGGATTGTTGGCAAACAAAAAAAAAATTGCAGCAAGGTAGGTTTTTTTTTCTTTTAAGTTACATTAAATAAAAGTTCTCAAATTTACACAAGTGCATTCACGGTTAAGTGACAAGGAGTTGGTTTGAGATTCATGGCGGGGAGAAGGAGTTTAAGGGCGGGTTAAGTTATTTGGCAGCGACCAGCACGTTGGGACAAGCTGGCATCCAAGACCTCGGTTCATCAGCACTCCAGGGGACAACAGTTTGTGTTACATATCAGCTGTTTCAGGTTAAAATAAAAAGATAAAAATGAGTAAAAGTGGCTCCAATGTTATTGCTGATCATTATGATGCATTAGTGTCAGTTCCTGAGCTTTTTGTCCCTGTATTTCAACATTTGTAACCAATGATGTGGCATCATTTAAAATGATTTTACTTTGTATTGATCTCTCTGAAAACCTGCATTGCAAAAAAAAAACAGACTTGTTAAGTTTACCGTCTCCAGACGTAATGAAAATCATGGGTCCGTTTTTTTTTTTTTCCCCTCAGAGGGAACAAATATTTTTCACTCTTGAGTTAATGCTCAATTATATTAATTGTTAGCCTGGTAGGTAAACCATAAGTCGACAAATTCAATATTTGAGCCAAGTCTTATCCATTTACGAGCACAGAGGTGGAGTGCTTCTGTTAGTGGAGTGTAGAAAGTAAATAACAGTCAAACAAAACAACAGACTCCCATCCTCCCACAAAACAAAAATGCCAAAAACCTAAATTAAGACCAAACATGAAGGGAAAAGTGACTGCATGAAAAGGCATGTGGGAAGAAAAGTGTTTCATGAGCGTCTCCGCTGGATCCCGTGTGACCCTGAGTTGGCTGAAAACGCACACACAACCACACACAACCTGAACCCTGCCTACACCGGTCGGTCCGTCACAGATAAAACATGACTGAACATCACATCCAGGCGTCATTTGTTTCCTCTCCAGAAAGTCCTGCAATCCCTTGTTTACTGCACCTCCCCCCGTTTGAGAGATTATACGCTCTCGTTTGTCGTTTTAAAAAAAGAAGAAAATCTGATCGGGGAGGAGAATAAATCGAGGGTAACAGCTGAGGACGGTTTCACAGATCGGAAAGGAACCACACACAAAATGTTCTACAGGTCAAAAACCTCATTGCATAGGCAAAACATTCACCTGTAGAAAGACAAATGCTTCCACTAATGTACATCTGCAGAACGCACTCGCATCATCCAGGGTCGACACTGCCTTTAGTTTGTAAAGACGGTGTGTAAACCAACATAACCGTTGTTGATGTTGAGAACATGAAGAGTCCACTGAAGAAGTGATGGGTTGAGAGCTGGATGCTGTCCTGTCTCATCTGCACGGGGCCCCGTGCAGGAGGGGAGGGAGGGGTGGGGTGGGGGTGGGGGTTAGAGGGATGGAGGGTTGTTGGGTTCAACATCAGTAAGTTCAGTTTGGGATTTGGGAATGAGCCAATCTCAGAGCGTGTCCACATGGTTCATGTTATTGGATCTGTTGTGGATCTCTTCTAGGAAGTTTTCCAGCTGCTCGATGAGAACGCGCTTCTTGAACCTTTGCAGAAGAATAAACAAAAACTTAAAGTTATGGTTTAAAATTTGAAAACATATTCTGTAGCATCTAAGTTCATTATAAGCTTCCATAATCATATGTTCTTATTTCATGAACAAAATGTGGATGTTGTTGCTGGTGATCACAGCCCTAGGATAGAGAATAGCTCTTTACTTGAAGAAACATGTGGAGAGGACCTAGGCAAAGATAGCTGAGCGATACAGGATCTATAAGTGAAACACAGGTAATTTGTTTCAAAACCACAACTCCAGACATCACTGTTCACAGCTTATTTGACACAGCAGGCTGGCGAGAGAGATGAGGGTTGAGCTTGGTACCTGGCTGCCTCTTTGATGATGTTTTGGAGGAAGATGAGCCGGGTGTCCAAAGTGCCCTGGATCTGCTTCAGGAAGTGGAAGATCTTCTCGTAGTCTGAGACAGAAAGAGCAGAGTGAGGATTCATCTCTTCATTACTGTAGTCCTTAATCCAGTTCTTTATACAGACAGTACACACTGGAAAACCCTGATGAATAATAACTTACAATATTGCCATTTTTCAACAAAAAAAGGGCCATCTATCAAGATTCATTTTAGGGCTTCAACTAATGATTTCCATCATGGATTAATCTCTCAATTATTTCTGTGTGTTGACTAAAGCCTGGCCGATCTTAGCTTATCACATAACACTGACGCGTACCAAGAAACTGCAACAAATAATAGTTATGTTTAGAGACAAACTGTGTTGCCGTAAAACAGTTTGTCCACCAGAGAGCACTGACAAGTTTACTGTTCAACTGTAGTCACCATCATTTAACAACCAATTTTAAGGGATCCTTATTTGTTTCTTATGTATTCATGTAAAAAAAAAAAAACCCAAAACAAAACTGGCCAATATATCAGACTTAACAGTTTTTTAAGTATTAGATAATTAAATATTACTAGGTGTCAGTATCAGCCTAAAAAATCCAGTATTAATTGGGCTCCACTATTGATTAATTAATTCATTAAAGATTCCCTCCAGAGATGTATTAACATATAATACTCTGCTTGGGACAATAATGTGTGTCTGATATGGTTTTTCCACACAAAAAAATGTTTAAAATCACTTTAAGATTCTTAAAGTGGCATCTCCTCCTTCTCCCTCATTAAATATCCAGAATCTATCAATATGCAAATACGGTTCATTTTTAAAAGTTTAACTGCTAGATACAAGATCACTGTCAAGTCAAGTCTCAGTGTGTGGAGGTTTTAAATTTCAACATCACACTTGTTTAAATTGTATACTGGACCATGATTGGCTCCAAAATAGTTGTGATGTCACAGATTATGCTCATAGGCCTGCCCCTAAAAAAATCTGATTTAAGGTGGGATCAAAGTTTTCACTTTCAGAAGATGAATGTGAAAACAGCCTTTTAGTGTAAAACTCTGCACATACATCATTCTGTACAGTGAAGCTCAAACATCCAACTGAAGGAACAAGAAGAAAAACATATATGAGGAGGACTTTAATCATTTTAGCACCACTTCATTTGGACAAGTGATGTAGTCTGGGTGGAAGTAGTGAGCATACTGTCATTGAAGTGTAGACTGATTCCTGATGCATCAACATTTGCTTCATTTTAACTGCACTGATGTAAAAGATTTTATTTTCTATTCTAGGTGGCCTGTCACCTCCTGCTCCACAGTTGGCTCACACACCTGCTCTGCTGTGATTGGTGAACCTTTGTCTTTGATTTGTCATGATTCACATTATTTGAAAAATGGACGCGTGTACCTAAACTAAAGTATGTAAAGCATGCTCACTTTTAGCAATTAAATCGAACGTCATTTCACTTAATATTTAAATGTTATTTCATTTCTTCAAAAGAAACAGCAAGAGTCATGGTTCCTGTTGTAGCTGGTGTATGTTGTACACCTCATCATGTAGACTGAATCACTACATCCACAGCTGGCCGTTTTTGCAGTGCACAGTTTTTGAGAAAAACAGCTTTGTGTCAAGGTCGAAGTTAAACTTTATTGCCAAGAAAAGGCCACTCCTCTTTTGGCAAAATCGGACAAGAGCCCTTTAACGGAGGATGGGTCTGTTTTTTTTAAACTCAAAATACAGTATTGATGAAATTAAATATCATTTCACCAAATACATCATCCATGTGATAAATATTGAAACTGAAGAGTTTTTGTGGAGACTGTGGGTTGAAAGAAGTGACAATGATCCAAATCAATGGTTATTTTTGAGTCTGGTCAAATTCATAATCTTGTTTATGTATTCTTTAATCAAGTATTTACTTTTGTCAGTTTTAAACTGTATTTTATTCAGGCAAAGTTCTTGCACAGCTGCTTGGATTTTGACATTGACTTTCAAGTTCTTTGGCTTCTTTTGTTAAATTTAAAAATGTTTTTTTTGTAGAAGTTATCAAAAAAAGCATAGCTTTGGTATTGGTACAGAAATTCAGATAATTTCTAACAATAACTACATGTAAGCAGTTTCTTTTATTTTGTCCACCCCCCATAGACCATGTTTAGCTACATACGTCTGCCTGGTTTCCTGATCTCCTTGGTGATGAGCGCCCTCAGCTCGTTGTTGACCTTAACCGTCTCGTTGTGAATGTGTTTCTTCAGAGCGGCGGGTGACAGGTATCGAGGCGGCTGATCATCCACCAGCACCATCTCCGCTCCTCCCTCGATGCCTGGCGGCAGCTCTCCGACTCTGGGCCGGCCGTTCTCCTCCTCGTCACTGTGCCGGAGGTCCTGTGGGTCCGCTGCCGTGTGGTTCTCCTGGTGGTCTGCAGGTCCTGAGGGATTCTCCGTCTCCGAATCTGAGCTCCCGTCTGGTCCGTAGTGGTTCTGATTCAGGTGGTTGATGATCAGGTCTGGTTCAAGCGCTCCGTCGTCCATGTCTGTAAGGGTCAGACATTTCAAAAATAGTGTCACGACAGTAGCAACAGAGGTACAGCACATGCTTGGACTATTTTACAGCTTAAATATTACCAGGCAGGAGAGTCTAGTGCTGCGTTCATGTCAGAGCGTTCATTTAATTCAATCCTACTCTCCAGCAACCAGAAATGAGGAGTAAAACCGATTGAGTGTTTGTTCTGTGTGCACGCTCACCTGCTGTGGGTCGAGGGCTGGCGGGAGGGGTCACTGGGGGGGTATAGGCTCGGCCCAGGCGAAGAAGAGGCGACATGCAGCGCCGTCTCTTGGGTCCTCCGCCCGGCATGTTGCTGCTGTCTCCTGGTCTCTTGCCCTTGTTCTGCGGGCCGGTCACAAACTCATCCGCCTCGTCGATCATCATACCCTGAGAGAAGAGCGAGGAGGTTATTGACCGGGTATAAAGGTCAATGTATTTCTTTACTAATAACCTTTATGTGCCTGTTCCTCTATGGTTAGAGCTAGGATTAGGAAATATGAGGCGGTGGGACATACCTTCTTGTCTAGTTTGAAGGGGTTGCCGAATGTGTGCAGGCGCTTGGGCTGCTCAGGGTCTGCGTCTCGAAGAGGCTGAGGAGCAGCTTTGAGGAAGTCCTGGTAGTTGCCCATCTGGGCTATTGGCACGCTGTGGAGCTGGTCTGGACAGCAGACAAAAGAATTCATCAACATGGAGGAAGAGATTTCTTTTAAAATTTAATTCAACACCAGCTGAAAATCTTGTTTTTTCCACTGGCCGCTGAGCACAACAGACTTGCACAGTGACCTACCTGAGTCCTGTCCTCTGAGATTACAGACGCTGGTGTTGAGCAGGTTCCTCCTCATGCGGCTGAGCTGGTCCAGCAGGTGGCTGCGAGGGATGTCGTAGGGATTCCTAAAGCTCTGTGGCTTCAGACCCTGAGGAGGACAGGAAAAAAAAAAAAAAAAAAAAAAAACTTTAGTCATGTACAAGTTGCTGCTTTAGTGAGTGATGGAAGCTTAAATTCTGCCTCCCTTCAAGCCAGGAAAGTTGGTCACTTTATGGTGAGTTATGGTCGTACTGTGGCCATAACAGAGTGGATATACAGTGGATACAGTTGGAGAGAGTCATTTTTCAAAAGGCCCTCAAGCATCTTAAAAAACACACTACATAAAACATCAACAACTCAGGAGGATTGTAAGATGAACCGCCAGGAGAAGCAGGACAAGAACGCAGAAAGTGAATGAGTAGCACTTTATACTCTTCCAAAATACAGACGAAAAAGTTGAAAAGTTACTACTGAGCTCAACATTAAAATCCAACAAACTTGAATTCTGTAAAGGGAAGGTTAATACTACTACTACTAATAATAATGATAATAATCTGACCTTGTTGAGTAGTGCCAGGTGAAAGCCTTGGAACTCTTTGGGGTTGAGCTCCAGGGGCAGAGTTGGAGTCTCTCCTGTGAGACTCTGCAGCTGCTGGATGAAGTCCCTGCGCTGTGCCAGAGATATGCCTCCACCCCGCCAACGCACCTTGATGCCGGCCTCCGGTGCTGGCTTCTTACCAATGGAGGCGATCAGGCGGTCATATTCGATTTTTGTCTGGAAACGAGAGCAAATTAAAAAGGCGTGTGACTGGTGCAATGTGAATGCAGTGGAATGATTTCTGTTAGCATCTTATTGATGTATAAGACAATACAAATAACATACACACTAATGTTGTGTATTATTTTTCATTATAGGTTTCACACTTTCTTTGTTTTTATGTGCCCAGACATGAAAAGCTCAATTTCTAACCTGCTGGCTGAGCTTCTTCAGGTAGGAGACCACGCTGTAGCTCAGGCCATACTCCATGTTATCAGCCAGCAGGTTTGGTGCTCCCATGATTCTCAGAGCCTTCCTCAGGGACTGTGGAAAAAAAACAACACAGCAATACAGTCGATGAAGATCTTTGATGGTTTTAGTATGTTAATCAAATGAGACAAAACTTTAAGTTGGAAGAAGGATTCATGTATCCACTGACCCCGATATAATACGGAGGCATGGTCTTCAGGTAGTTCTCAAAGGACTGCCGCCATTTAATGGTGGGCTTGAACTTGTGCACTTTGATCAAGTCGTCTGTAATAAGCATACATAAATACAAAACACAAAAACAAAAGATCATAGCAGTTTCACCGACCCACAACTCACCAGAACAAAAGACTCAACTTCATTAAAAAAAAGACAACTTTCTAAAATAAAGGGATATTACTGAGAGAAATGATGTCACAGAACCGCATACAGACAGACTAAAAATAAGAGATAATCCCAAACATGATTATGGATTTATAAGTCTTACCCAGAAGTGGCAGAAGCACGGGGTAGTTGTAGGGCATTACAAACAGGTTGACACAGTTCAGAGCTGTGCTGGCCTTCAGGTAACCAAAAGGTTGCCCCAGGTCACTGTACTTGGCACTATTACACACAAACACCTAAAAGAAAAGAGGAAAAATCAGTGGATGAATGATGTCATCAGCAAACACATTGGAAAACATAGGACCTACAGAGATTTTGGGTTGAAATGTGTTTGTCAACTGGCCTGTGAGCTGCTGTTCAACTCTGTATGAACATCTCCTTTAAAGAGAAGCTTGCACTTTTAACACTCCCTCTGAGATTTTTAAGCTAATTGTTTTCGCTTCAGCTAACCTCTGTCTGACTTTCACTCTACGAGGCTATGTAGGACACAGCCTATGATAACTGCATTTCCATTTTTGCATTTACTTGCCTGTGTATATAGAGTGTAGTCAAATACAAGGCTGAAAAGCTACACACTAACCACTCCATGAAGCAGCACACTGGAAAACTAAACTGTTAGATGACTGAAAAAGAGACAACTTTACTATTGTTATTAGCCATGCTAGTGGCGCACTGCAGGGCTGGTTGTTCCACCGCTTTGAGCCAGACTGAAATATCTTTAAAACTACTGGATGGATTTCCATGAAATTGGGAACACACATTCACGACCTCCTCAGGATGAACTGTAATCCCTTTGCTGATCCCCTGACTTTTCATATATAGTGCCACCATCAGGTCAGAATTTTAATTTCTCCAATACTTTGATTTATGGACCAAATATCTGACACCTAAAACTAATGGCATTCCCCTCAGCCCCAGCTGTAATTTGTGTTTAGTGCTAATTAGCCAATGTTAGCAATATTAACATGCTAAACATCAGCAATGTTAGCATCTTCACTGTGTCGACATTAGCATTTAGCTCAAAGCCCTGCTGTGCCCAAATACATCCTTACAGAGGTACTAGCATGATGTTTAGTCTTATTAGATCCTTACAATCTTTACCACGAGTAGGGGAAAAAAGTAAAGTAAAAACCTTTAAGCCTGTTCATTGAATGGAATGTTTACATTAGCATGCTAATGTGTGTGTACAGTTATCACAGTCGCTGTGTCAGAAATCAATCTCTCATTCATTTATTTAGTCTATTTGCTTCATAATTAACACTAGTTTACTCTTTAGTGAGCTGTAAATTGAGATTTTGGACCCTTTGGGAATCAGTGTGAAAACCTGAAAACTTCCTAAATATTGTCTCCATCAAACCACAGCATATATAACAGAATACGTATCAGAATACATATCTTGATATGTGCCAAAATTAAATGATCAGAAAACCACCAGGTGAAAATATTGAACATGATGGATTTCAGCTTGAAGCCTTCTCTCATAGTGTGTATGTTATGTGTGTTTGTGACGGTGCTGTACCTGCCAGCAGGTGTGCGGGGACTTCCTCTCCAAAATGTACTGTGTGAGAGGCGAGGGCTCCAGCTCATACTTGTCAAAGGGTACTTTGTCTATCACCATGGGTTCCGCATCCAGACAGGAGAAACGTACGTGGGGGTGGGCTGAGCGGGGGGGCTGTGTGTGTGTGGGAGAGGTAGATACTGTTACAGTACATATTACATCACATTAACAATAACATTCTGCACTTAGAAAAAACTGTATCTCCGTAAAGATAATCCTGTCATTTTTGTCTTTTCCTGTCTGTCTGCAAACAATTATATTTATATTTGATGTTCCATTTTTACTAATGACGGACTGATTGTTGGTTTATCGATATTTACAGTGATAAAACACATGCAATGGAGCTGCTACCTGCCCATTCACGTGCCGAATCTTGTCGCTGTTGTTTCACTGTGCAATAGATTTGGCCCCTCTGTTTTATCACCCTCAGTACTTCCCTTTACTATTGCACCATGATTATTGCAGGAACTGTATGACCTTTATGTTGAGTGTGCAGGTAAACACAGTCAAATTTACCTTTCATGTCTGACTTTTATGCATGATGTTCTCAGGGAAGCAAATATTTGCTTTCCATTCTTTGTAGAGATTAGATATAAATGTATTCTTTGTTAAGTTTTTCAAAACTTTAGGATTATCCTACTGTTGCTCTACGTGATGAAAAAGCTACATGATATGAATGCAAGATATTTAACGGGTGCATAATCGAACCATACAAATGTTCTCTTGTGAAGCATTCTTCTTGATACTTTTCATTGTTTCTTACCAGCGTGGGGGAGTTCTGGTCCGGCCAGAAGGCCTCCGGGATGGGCCAGTGACCAATGGGAACACCGGTTTTAGGGTTGGGTCGTACATAGATCAGCTTGTGACAGCAATGCCAAGGCTGCAGACCGGACTTCACTGTTTCAGCTGGAGCGTCTGCACAGACACATACAGTACAGAGGAAGCAGTTCAAGACTAGAAGTTGTTTGTGAGGTATGAAAATGCAACAAAAGGTTTGAGATAAACTAACAGTGTGTAGGCTGAATCAAAATATGAAGGTGGAGGTGTCTAACTAATATCCACCAGCTCTTTATGAACAACAGTAAATAAAAGCTCAGAGAAGATTAAAAAAAAACAGTGAGTGGGAGAGAGAGAGAAGAGCCCCTCCACAGATCACTGCAGACATGGTGCAGCGGTTGTCAAAAACGTATTTTAGAAATAAAGGCAGTAATAAAATTCATTAAAACAAACTCTTACCCTCAAGCGGAGGAGGGTCGGGCCCCGTCTTCTCGAAGTTTATCACCACTCCGCTCTGGATTTTCTGTACCAGAGACTCCAAACACTGATTCAACATCCGCTGTGAGAACACGCTGTACGAGCGACCTGCAACACACACAAACACATGTATAGAATGTGGGTACAGACCTGGACATCTGAATATTAAACACAATATTATAGGGTTGGACTTATAGCTTTTTCCTAAATTTAAATAGTATCGGAGTTCAAATCCTTCACACCTATTCACTGTAGGTTTAGCTATTCGGCAATTGAAAAGAATCACTTTTTTGGCCACTTGGGGGCAGCAGAGGAAGCTGAAAAGTGAATTTGTGCACATTTGCAATAAATGTTATGTGTAGACTTGGGTTACTTGACAGAAACATGCAGTGAAGGCTGAATGATAGTAGAATTCAAGCTTTTACAATTTACACAAGGTTACTATTATGTTAGTCAAAGACTAACATATACTGAATGATAGCTGCTTGCTTGTAGAATAGAATACTTATGAAATATTGGTATTTATCGTATCTTATGTAACAGAATCTTCATGAATAAATACACTTATGATTCAAAACTCAATTCAAATTGGGAGATTGGAGCTAATATCCAGCACTACTATTTGAACGTTCTTTACTTTGAATGTTTCATCTCTTCTCTCAAGAAAAACAAAGCTTAAGATATTTTACCAACTTGGAGACGGATACATAATGGTACCAGCAGTGAAGCTAGAGAGGAATTTAAAAACCCTGCAGTGGCTGACTATAGGTACGGTGTAATCTCAAGTGCTCTCCATTTCACATTGTGCTCATCATCATGGGGGTTATCTGTCCTTGGCTGTTACAAGTATGCAAAAAGGTGCTTTGGCATGAAATATGCCTCTAAAGCTCTTCATCAGTCACAAAGCAGGAAAGGTCACATGAGTAAAGACCATGAATCAGACAAAGCTACAACTGATTGGTCTAATTCAGCCTTCAGGGCCATTAACTGCCTCCAACTTCACCTCTTGTGACCTTGCTATGCACCCATTCACTCACTCATTTCAATAGGCCGTGGCTTTGTGTCAGGTCTGCCATCAGCAGTAATGGTCAGGCAGCGTGTACTGTAGACCGTCACTGACAATGGAGCTGTGTCATGTTCTGCATTCAGCACCACTGACTGCTACAGAGAGCTTTGGTGTGCTCTCTGTTCTGTGTGTTAATCTTAACCTTCCATCAGCATCATTCTAGTCTGTTCCTCCTGCCAGCTGCTTCCACAGCCAGGCAGCATGAGGACTGGAGACAAGAGGGATAAAAGTCTGCTTCTCTAAAGTGGATGTTCCTTAAAACTGGTCGGTAGGGCTGCCAGAGTTTGGCTTATTCTACAGCCGGGGGGATTTACAGATTGAAATCATTGGCTTGAAAGTATCTTGACGGGCCTGTGAACGGGTAAAAGACGGTTCCAATTCTGGACTAGGTGGGAAAATCGGAGCTTTCTAACCATAATCAACAATTACTGCTTGAGGGTACTTGAGCAAAGCACTTAACCCCTGCTCAACAACTCCAGCGGAGTCGCGGTGGTTAAAACAAGAGCATACTGTGTTTGTGCTGGGTTGTTCGGCTCCCACCGGCAAACCTGTAAACACAAGTAACTCTGAATATTGAGCAACACAGCGCTGAGACAGAGCTCCTGGCTGTCCCCCGCTGAAGTGAAAAACAGTCAAGTCTATCTTATCTGTATCTTTGTTTTTTTCCCTCCCAAAAACCCACAGACCTATTATTCTCCTCTTTCTTTGTATTGACACAGATGATTCATCAGCTGCGCTACGGAATGCACTTACCAAATAGCTATTTTGATCTGGTGTTATAAATACTTTGAGCTTGCCCCAGCATGTTCCACCGGGCTCTGCTGTAGAAATTAGGCTTGTGTCATCCACAAGAGGATTATATCCATGGTGTTTTCCAAAATAAGATATAATGACATCTATGTACAAATACAGTACTTGGCTGTACAAAACAAAACTCATTATGCTACTTTGTAAGTAGCTGAGATATTCCGGTGCGCAGATGATCGAAAGTTGCTTGTTAAATTTTGATGCCAAGTTCGCCAAATGTCTCAAAAGCCTGGGACAGCAGACGAGATACAATTCCTAACATTGATTTCTTTTGCAGGTTACAGTTTTTATGCTTTATCGGTCATTTATAAATTTTGTTGCAGACATGAAGGCCTGAAGGTCTGATTATGGAAGTTGTGTGGATGGGTTTTCTTAATTTTTGGATAATTTACAGTAACATTTGAAATATGCACAATATGTGCCAAATACTGGATCTGGCTTATATTCATTTGTTGTGTCTTATAAGCATTTGTATGCATGACACAATAATAAAAAACTAAAATGTCAAAATGTTCCTCTTTGGTTTGAGACACTATGTAAAGAAAAGGATCATTTGGAACGTACCTACTATATCTCAGCAACGCACGCTTCAGTCACATATTTTGCCTTCACCGAACACTGACTTGCACTCAGTTTGCCTACCTCCAGTGACCTCACACATGGGGGTGATGGGCGAATCGTCAGGTGGGACGCCTCCGAGGGGTTCGGGCTCTACCGAAGCGTTGCCGGGGATGCGCAACACCAGAGCGAACAGACGCTGGTCCCAGCGGAAGGGCTCCTTGGTCAGCTCGCTACCTGGTAGCGGGGTGGTCAGAGGCAGATGGAGCTGAAGGATGGAGGAGAAAAATAGAGGGCTGAGTGTCTATGACTGAAGAACCATGGATCATAACTGCAGACAATGTGGAAGCATTGGTTAGAGTTGTTCACTACCATGACAGAGACAGAGAGATTTTGCTGTAGTGATTATACCGAGGTAGCACTCCCCTTCATAGCTCTGGTTCTATTAAGACTATTGGGGGCAATTCTACAAATCAATGAGCAGTGTGGTTATTTGCATCAGTGTGATGAAGAAGCTTGATCAGGTATTTAGCTCATCGCATGTTCCAAAAACAGACATCCCCATTTAGTACTTTTATCTGTTGACTGGTCACCAATTGAACTTGCAGAATAACATGGCTATGACAACTTCAAATTATATATATTGTCACAAAGGATTTACTAATATTGCTTTCTACTAGTATGAGTTCTTTAAATAATTCATAGTGTTCCTTCACAGTAACAGGCTTCCTTCTATCGTACTGCTCCTTAAGTACAGATTCAGGTTTTCTTATAAATTTTCTTTTCATGCTTTCCTAGGCAGCCCAGATATTTTTAAATAACTGTGTTAAGAGAGCTGCAATTAAAGTCAACCTTCCCCACCGAACGTCACTTGGTAACTTGTGCCCAGTCTGGAATTATCACAGAGGCCATAAATTAGATTGTGGCTGCAGAATCGTGGATTTGCAGTAATTCTACTGTATGTGTATGGCCTGCTGGAGCTACAAATCTGACTTCATGCCATAACAGAGTAGTCAGAGGTCATCTGACAGGGAGCAGCAGCAGAAAATGTTCAACATGGATGGTAGATGCAGAGGGAATGACATCTTACAGAATGAGAGACAGAAATAAATAATTCAAGGTAGAGTTACAGGGAAATGACTATACTCTAGCCTAGCAGACCACTGAGGAATCACTCTGTTCACAGCTCTTCAAACACACGCTACATGCTTTTGAGGCAGCGACACAAGTGACCTTTGTAGTCCTACTTCTGTATCACAATTAAGAGCTGAAACAATAGATGATTTATAGATTAGCTGGTCAACAGAAAATTAAATCAGAAACTACTCTGGTAATCTATTATTCTACAGAATTTTTGAAAAAAATAAATAAATAAAAAAATCAATGAATATTTCAGGTCATTTACCAAGCAAAAATATCACATTTGCTGGTTTCAGCTTCTGAAATGTGAGGTTTACTTTTAGATATCTGTTCTGTTAAACTGAATATCTTTTGGTTTGGTCATGTGAAAACATCACATCGGGCTCTGGGAAATTATAATGGGCCTTTTTACACTATTTCCTAACATTTATAGACTAAAGGTTTTATCCATTCATCACAAAATAGGCAGGCTAATTAATGATAAGAATAACCGAGTCAGTCAAAAATGCCATAAACTCACTGGTTGTAGCTTCTCAGATGTGAATATTTACTGCTATGATAGTAAATGAAAGATCTTTGAGTTTTGGGACAATACAAGCTTATTTGAATATGTCAACTCTGGCTTTGGGAAATTACGAGGGGCACTTTTTTCTATTTTCCGACACTTTTAAAGATCAACTGATTAATTTCGAAAGACTTGGTAATCACAATGACACTCAGATGTTAAAACTGAACAGATTTACAGTGTCTAAAATTCTTCTAAAAGGTATGTACATTAGTGATAGCTCACAGTACGACATGTAAGATATGAAGCTGTGAGGAAAATATAGGAGGACTTTGTAATAGCAGCTGTTCTGTTAATGTAATTTCAGCCTCCGTAGTGACAGGTAACAGGAAAGTGTTTGATGAAGTAATGGATGCTTGTGTTAAAGGGAACGTTGTCTGCATGGTTGTGTGATCAGACAGACACCAGAGTTGTCATCCAGTCAACCAGGAAGCAATCCTGATTGGCTGGGACCCAACGTCTCTGTGGAGATGGTGGCTGACCTCGTCTTGGACTCCGCTGCTGCAGGTCAGCTTGTTGCCGTCGGTGATGGCGATTATGATGGCGGGTTCGAGGAAAAAGGGGTTCCTTCCCTGCATGGATAGAAACGGACATATTAATGGTAATCATTTTAAAACTGAAACATGACTGCCGGCAAATGCGTGTGTCAAATAACATTTAAAAAAAAAAAAAAAGAACATTTATAGAAGCTGAGAGAAAAATTTGACTTTGGCACCTTTATGCTGCTTGAAAGTGTGAGATAGAAATTAGAGCAACTAATGTACCATAATATAGCTAACTTACAGGGAATCTATTTTCAGAGGGTGGGTGTATGAAAGAGAGAACTTAACTCGAGGGAATAATAAATAGAAACAGTAACAGCACAGTCTTCAGTGCAGTGTGACTACATTTATACCTCCGAGACACATTTTCGTGCGTATCTGCAGTACAGGTTCACTCTGTCCCTCACAATGGCAGGAAACATTACCTGAGGATCTATATGAAACCTCTTTTCTGCAAGACCCCCACAGTATTTCATGATATCAGCACTCCACGCTGATAAAGTGAAACTGGAGCAGCACTGCATTTATCACTATGCATCAGCCCTGTAGGATCTCCAAGACCACAGAGTAACTTGGTGAGTTAACAGTATATAACCTTAACGCAGCCTCGACAAGTTCCTTCAGCGAGTCCCCGTCAGCGGGCTGGACTTTCTCTGCAGAGTCGTCCGCGCTTCATAAAGGCCGTCCTGTTCTGACGGCGGTGCAGTTTATTAATGGATGTGGACCCACTCAGTTTGGATTCTACCTGTAGGCTGTGGATTCTGCTGAATGATGGATCTGTCCAGTTACACAAACAGCCCAAAGTAAACAGAGCAGGATACTACCAAGATCCACAGTGGTGTAGGTATCCATGACAACCTAGAATTTTTTTTCCCCCCTCTCCAAAATCCCTTTATGATATTGGGTGTTTTTTTTTTAGCATGCTAATGAGTTAGCGATGAGGCTAACTTGCCAGATGAAAGATGATTTCATCTGTGTCACATGGGCTCACTTAGCTTTTACTGTTGCTATGCAATTAGATGTTAGTCATAAGGTGGTTGAAAAAACAGTCAGCTATAAAAACATGATTTTGTCGACCATAGTTTGGCAAGTCAGTGTATTATCAGTCGGATCGCTGGTCTGCTAACACAGCACCAGACTGATGGAGACCATTAGAGCCCTGTTTATCACCCAGGCTGACGTGTTAACTCACAACCAAACGTCACCAGTCATATCATTTCCTCACTCTCATCCTTCCCTGTCCATCCATTGCTCTCCTAATGAAACAGTGATCAGTGTCGGGATTACCTGCCGGCCGGCTCCCCCTCTACCTCCAAAGCCCTCTTCATCTCCCAGGGGAGAGTCATCTCAGATGCCTGGCAACCTGGAGGGCTCTTTGTTACTGTAGAGAGAAGCACTCCAGGGCAATATTAACTCCCCCACAGGCTTACTCCCCTTTGTCTTTTCTCTGTCTGGCTCTCTATCCCACTGACTGCCTTTCACCTTCTGCACTTTAGAATACCACGATGAAAAATCAAAGTCGACTCTTCTTTATGAATTAAATTGGAAAGAAAAGTGGAGGATGTTGAGTTATTTATATGGGGAACATCAAATGCAATGCCAATCAAACACGAGTTATTGCATCACTTTAGCCTGGCTTTGATTTACGGCTCTTGAAGCAAAACGAGACTGAAAAATACACAACAAAACACATCTAAGTGTGTGTAGTCATCAGAGCGCTGATGAAACCTCTCTGTGAGTTCTGAAGGCTCAATAGGAAACAGCTGCACCTCAGAAGGTTCAGCCTGGTATCTTTCCTGGTCTGAAACTTGAAATAAGACAGTGTTTCAGATCATTTTGTCCAAGTTAAAAGGAAATGGGGTTTGTCACTAATATCTAGACTCCCCACCCCGCTGTGATCAAATCAGTATTAATGTAAATGTGACTCTTGCTTGCAAACAGCCCACGTTATTTGCTCACGAGCAAGTTAATTTTATAAGGAAGCGCCATAGTTCCACTTCCCCTGAAGAAAGTCCTCTAGAAAGGTAGTTTGAGCTTCACATAAAAGAAACAAAAAAGAATAATAAAATATGAGAAGAGAAAAGGGCTCACAGGAGGTGTAACGCTGAAATTATTCAATTAATTAATTACTCAATCGACAGAAAATGATCCTGTAATAAATCATTATAATTGATTCATGATTTAAGTAGTTTATAAAAGTATAAAATGACAAAACATTCTCTGTTTCCAACTTCTCAAACATGAGAATTTGCTAATTTTCTGTTTCACATAACTGAAAAATGTCATATTTGGGTTTTGGACAGTTGTTTGGACAAAACATGGAATTTTTTAAAAATCATGTCACTATTATCTAACATTTTAAAACTAAAAGATAATTGATTGCAAAAAGGGAAGACAGACTAATCAGTAACACTTGTTATTTGGAAACCTACAACGATTCTTTGTAAAGCACATAAGAAAATGACACTGTTTACTTTTGGCTACAACATGAGTTATAATGTCATAGTCAAATTAGGAGTAGATGGGAGAGTGCCATCTATGCTGAAACTGATATGCTTGCAGTTGTGAAAAGGCGAGTAAGAGAAGAACTGCACATTAAACTATAATTACCGAAAATCCAGCTGTCAGTGGGCAGAGGTCACTGGTGACCAGCGCAGGTCAAAGTAACCTTGACTTCAGCATGTGCTGTATGTATTCACAGGCATGTGTGTTCATGTGGATATTGCATCTGCCAGCCCGACAGCGTGGTTGGCATTTGACATTCAAACTCCCCGAGTGTATCGGACATGCATTATGCATGCTGTATATACGCATCACCCTGGATGGTAGAGATCTTCCATTTGTTACTCAGGAAATAAAAGTTAAACATTCATAATTGTTATCAGCCTCCCAACTTACCTCCACGCTGGAAAACAGACATCCTGATTCAAACACAACCACGAGTGTGTACCCCCACCTAGCAATTACACTGGCTATGGACTAGACTTCTAAGCTTGGACTATTTTGTAGCCCTGGTGAAGAAAGCATCACCTCATTTCCAGACACTGGCCAGAAAAATCCAACATGGTGGTGTGTTACATCTCCTGTGAGCTGTTTTCTGATTTCTGTCCTCATGAGACGAAGTCAGATAGAGCCACTCCGGTCATTTTGTGAAACACTGCAAGGTAATTAGCACGATGAAAGAAGACTTTATCGTGTGTTGCAGATAAGTCATTTAACTGACATGAGACAAGCAGTCAAACTGTTAACACAATCACACAACTTCTATCTATCATACCCCCTTCTCCCCTGACTTTACTTCCATTATTTACCTCCTAAACCGGAGATTTGAGAACCAAGACAAACCGGTGATGTCATGGGACAGCACTTTTTTGAACCGGTAACACTAAATTAGTCACAGACTTTGTGGGTTCGATGAATATTTGACTGTTATATTGAATCCAAACTATCTGTGAATCAGACCTACTCTGTTGTACAGCAGGAGGAGAGACTTTACACATTAAAACCGAGCAGTGCAACACAATGGAAACAACATCTGTGAATTATAGTTTAAAGCACATTTCTCTTAACCTGCACAATCAGTCTCACACTGTAAAGCCTTTCTGTAAATATCTGAACATTCATTATTTTTTTGTACAGAATAAAATTATTCAAGAATTATTCAGGATTTCAGGCGGTCCAGATGTTACATTACACACAATAATGTAACAACAGATATCTCAGTAAAATGTAAAAAAAAAAGTCTTTTCACAAACAGCGTCAGAATGTGCTTATCAAGACATGAAGGGCCATGAAGTTTAGACTTCAGTCATGGTAGAAACAGTATCATGGTCCTCTGTCCAGCTGCAAACTACACTCAGATGCTTATTTATCAGGAGCACTTAGCATAAAATAATGAAGTCTAATACAACAGAGCAGCAAGAAATCCTACTATCATGAAAGTTGTAATGTTCAGTTTTTGTTCAAACTATTTTGAGGTGTACTCATTCTGGAGGCTGTACTGACACTGAAATGTTTTGTTTTTTTTAATATTTGTATTTATATTAATGAGATTTGACTAAATATTAGAACCATCTCTCAGGTAATATAATTCAACAGCACTTCCAAAATGACCATGATTTTTAATCAACTCCCTAAAACAACTGCAACAAAACTGAACATTACAACCTTTATGAAGATGGGATTTAATGCAGGCATGTTGTATTTTTTTTTTTAGCTCGGTGTACCTAATACAACAGCAACTGGAGCGCAGATCTGTGCAGACTTCCCTAACTGTTTAAATACATCATGCACTTCTGGGCTTTTATGCTTCAAGCTAATTTATAGCTCTAATCTCTATGCAGCTAAAAATATTAGCATGAAGATATCCATGATTTAAGCGCACAGTGGCGGTATGTAACACAAACACAAGTCACCAAATCAATGGTGAAATCCATAACGGCTACTGAAGTGAAAAAATAATTTGTTCCTGATTTTTTTTTTTTTTACTTATGTTTGTGTCAAGAGTACATGACTCTGAAGGTGTGTGGGGTCACAGTATGCAGGTGGTTGATGCTTGTAAGACTGGGGATAGGGGAAGGGGAGTAGGGGGAGAGGGTGAAGAGGGGGTCTGTGGGGGTGAGGGGGGGGCGTAGAGCACCTTGTCATAGCACTTTCCAAAAACCTGATTTCCTCTCTGCCTCTTCAGTTACTACATACCTGTCCATAGTTGTCTATCCCAGTCACTAATCTATTGAGATTGAGTAAATCAAAAGCGGTCCTCAAGGACTGGCCAATAGCTGTGAGTCCGGTTGCTTGTAGGTTCCTCAGCTCTGTCATGAATGTGGCGTGGCTCTCCTTCCATCCAGCCTTTGAGAAAGCAAAACAAAACATATGGTTAATAACATGCATCAAACTTAAATAACTACCCCACTGTTGTGTACAGCAGACAACTTCTACAGATGTCAGCGGTTAACTTCCATGTTTTTATTATGAATCTCAGCTGATAAACATCTATATAGGTCGTTTCCTCTCTGTTTGCAAAAATAAGATGACAGCACTGCAGCTGAGTTCCTGATCTGATCTGTTTCTACCAGGATGGTGTGACCCGCCTGGGACCATAAATTACTAAGTCGCAATGTGTGGCATGACTAAAGTGGAAATTTGGTCTAAACAAGTAAAGTAGGCTAGTCTGCCCCCCCCCCCCCCCCCCCCCCCTCCTCCTCCCCCTCCCCCCTCCCAGATATCACCTCGCTGTATAAATAACACCCAGAGTTCCTTGCAGCTCACATTGAAACAAAATGTCGGCCATGTTTTAAAAGGGGTATGAAAGCTCCTCCTGAAGATTTTTTCTCGACACAATTGATGTAGTGATCACAAGCGTGGCGGAGCGATGGAAGGACAGTCAGTCAATCTATCTGCGCAATGTTAAAGCTGGACATGAACCCGAAAACAAACTCTAACCTTTATCCCGAGCGGAACGTCTTCAAAATTTACCAACATGTACCGGTCCCCTCGGCTGGCCGGGTCCCTGCCTCTGAGCTGTGGAGATAGGAGACAATTATTCACGGTTATCGAGAGAGATCAGGTGTTGACAGGCGAGCTTGCAGCAGCACAACGATGATCTGAATGTGTCCCGTGGTTACAGTACCTTCATAAAAGTCTCAACAGCGCCTTTTGCTACGTCCAGATAGGTAGTGCCCAGATGGGTGCGCTGGTTCATTGAAGCGGACGTGTCTATCAGAAAAAGTAAAACGGGCATTGTGATGGTAATGACACGTTCTGCATGGACTTGGTGTCAGTACAAGCGGCCAAAACGCAAAAAAAAAAAAAAAATCTTTTGTTCTCCTGCCGCCTGTATCACCTCTCAGCTAGCTAGCTGGCTGGCTAGCTGGCTAACTGTCTGTCTCACACATTCTTTCAAAAAAAAGTGTAAGAATAGTGAGTGTAGAAGCCCTTTCCGGGCAAACTAAACTAAAAACCTCAAACCCAAGGGGCAGGTTATTGATTCACGAGGGATTTTGGTAATTTTTTACAATATTTTGCAATTATTCCTAAGTTTCATAGTCACAAAGTTCCCCTCACAGAGAGTCCCTGCTTCTGCCTGCACTGAGAGCGCTGTGTCCTGTCCACCGTTTTTAACCTCAGCTCCGCGCCTGACCCCGCCCCCCAAGCGGGTTTTCATCGTCACGTGCGGAAATTTCTGCCTTCTCATTGGCTGTCTGAAGCCGCTCATTAACATATCCACATAAGGGTCGACGCTAAATCTTCTCATGCGCATGCTTGCTTGCCTCACAGGCAGGAATGCAAGAAGAAATATTCTGCACATGCATGATGTGTTAAAGAGCAGCACATATGTGACGACGCACTTTTTCTATTACTATTATTGCAGTTGTTTTAGCAGATGTTATTCGGATTTGGGCCTGTGTCTGCACTGGGAGCTGATTACATAATCAACGTTTACTTCATCCTATGCACGGGCGTGGGCTACTGAGAAACACAACCCTTCAAGACTATAAAGAGAAAGCTGAAGACAAAGATAGACAATATCAAACAAAAACAGTGAAATATCAGCCTATTAGTGCACCAGAAACTAGCGGCGGACACATGGCACTTGGTTTTTATGTGGTGACCAAATAAAAACAGCCTTTTTCTGCGAAACGACCTGCAGGAAAACAGGTTTAGCTGAACAGTCGCTGCCAGGGATTGACATGAACGCGCACGCACGCACACACCCTGCAGCTCTGAGATGGCTGTACTTTGTCTTTCTTTCCTATGTGTGCATTAATTAAGTTTGGCAATTAAAAGAAATCAGTACAGGTTTAATAAGTGAGTATTATAAAAGCAGTGACTTCTCATAACCTTGCTGTCTGTCTGGAGTGTACTTTGACTATTATACAAAGATTATCTGTCATGTGAGAATGTCTCGATTCATTTACATTATTTCAACAGATCTCCAACAGGCTACATATCATCCTGGCTGATTTGGTATACTTTTTGTGCCACACGACACTCAACCAGACGTGCACGATTGTGCAATACTATTTACATAATATAGCTTCTTGGAAAATATCATCACTTCCGCAGAAATAAGAGGAAACCATCCCGTGGCCGCCGATAGCGAAGAGGAGGAAGGTTTGTTGCCTCTTGTTTGACAGAGATCTCTGGAGCAACACACACACACACACACACACACACACACACACACACACACACACACACACACACACAACTAAGTCATTGTTGGCGTATTTACATAGACTTACATTCATTTCCTGGAGACTTGCACTAACCCTAACCATAACCACTACTTGCCTATTTGCCTAACCCTTACCCTGACCTTAACCACTGACCCAAAAAATCAGTGTTTTACCAATGGGGGACATGGCTTTTGCACAAGCCTTCCCCAATCAACTGGTCTTAAGTCAAGCTTGTGTCCCTGAAAGTGGCTTAAGTCATACCACACACACACGTACACACACACGCACGCATGCACACACACACACACACACACACACACACACACACACATACACACACACACACACACACACACACACACACACACACACACACAATTCAGCTTCCTGTATGTCAGTGACACGTTTTTCAGAATAAAATTGCTTTGGTGGATGGTGATCTTGGAGGGCATTGCAATTTTGTGCCACTTACTTCTACTCCACTACATTTCAAAGAGAAATATTTACTCCACTATTATTGACAGCTATGGTCAGTTTACATACAAAACATATGATCATCTTACAAAATATGATGCACATAGATTTAATTACCTGACAGCATATGCAGTATTAAAAATAACTCCACCTCGACTAGCTACAACATTAAAATGTTGCTACACCTGAATGCATCAATACAAATAATAATCCAGTGATATGATATTAATTTTAAAATAACACTCTGAGAAGGGACATCTTCCAATTACTTTATTTGACACTGTGAATATATTTTTCTGATAGTACTTTTGCACTTCATCAGTAGAAATGTAAATTTGAATGCAGGACCTTTACTTATTATTGTATTTTTTTTTTTTTTACATTGTAGCATGACTTTCACTTCATATATAGGAGCTGTATTTTCTTCCACAGCTGGAGAGAGTACACAAGTTACCTTGATCAGAATAAATATTTACAACACTACATCCTCAATAGAAGTTATTTGTTCGCTATCATTTTGATTTCTTTATCTTTTCATTTTCCTCTTTTAAAAGCAGCACAAATATAGATTTTTTTTTCAAATTTCACTTGTTTATGTCAGATAAATTTAACATTTTTATAGCTATTCCACTCTCTTGATATGTTTATTACAGTATTGTGATGTGATTGTTGCTCTAAAATTTAAAATCTAAAAATTCCTCAAATTCATAGTTTTTAGACCTTTATACTGAAGTCTAGACAAAATATTACCGGAAATGAATATCCTCATGTATGTTTCACCACTTCCTGTAAACAGCATGTCACATTGTTTTGATAATAACACATATTACTGGGTTATCTTCATGGCTGATATGGATTAGCAGTTGTTTCACGATAATATCGCTTGAATCAAAAACCAAAACAAGTGATTGTCAGTAGGGCTTTTATTATGAAGGTCTTGATCGTATGGTTGATGTGTTGTTGTGCAGCAGCTTGACTGTCAGTTTTATCATCAGTCAAATGTGTGAAGCTAGCGGAAAAAACCTAAAAAAAAATACTTTTTTTACCCTTCAACATAAACGCAATTAAACTTAGAGGCTGCGTATTGTATTCATCACATTAAATACAGTAAACTGGGGACTGTATTTTGCTGCTAATCTGCAATTTATTAATAGTTTGTCGAGCTTTAGATCTGACACCAACACTTAAGACATTTTCAAGTTTGGGAAGCTGCCATTCTGTTTTACTAAAAACTCTTGTTTTAATAAATTAATAAATGTTGGTACATTTTATGGGATTCTCACTTCTAAATGTTCAGTCAGCAGTTATAAATGTTTGTTAATAAGAGTCACGTTTATCAGTCAGTCATGTTTATCACTGTCTAATAAGTCATTAAGTCTGCAGATTAAAGTTTTAGTAGTCCTGAATAAATAAGGATCTAAATACGGGATCTGCAAATATGAACGTTAATAAAGGTGTTACAATAAGTCCATCAAGTTTTATATATGTTAATTAGTTGTTAATGAATGGATTTTGGTCCATACACTAGTAGTAGCTGTTTTGCAGTGAACAGTACATTTGAGGGTTTTTCTGATTAATCAAAGAGCTGGCTAAAAAGACAAAGCAGGTGTCCTGCTAGAGGGAGATTTCCCACAACCTAGCAACCCCAAAGTTGTTCTTAATAATTGGTTATAACTGATATTGACAGGAGCTTATACCTGCAGGAACTAAAAGTCAAGATGTTGGCTTCTGCTGCATCAATCTTGACCATTTTAAAATCTGGCTCCCCAACTTTATGCCTTTGCAATGACAATCATGGAGTAAATTAAGCCATTAACTGCAGCTCACCCTTCATAAGTTGTTCCTCATGAGAAAGTGGTACCATTATGATTATTTAAACAGCTGTTTGGGATTTCTTTTGTGCCAAAGATAATATAAGATTCTATTTGTATCACACTTTTGAAATTTCTTGTTATAATCTACTCAGTTTTATATGAAACTACGCCGAGAGTTGCACTGGACTGAAAATAAAGATCTGTTTTAAAATGTTTGAGTTTGAGAAATAACGCGTTTATTCTGAAAGTACATGAGCGGATGGGCAGGATGTTTTATTTTGTTGGGAGGAAATGCTTACTGTGGTCGAGTGTGTATCTTTGGTATCAGGTGTGTGTGTGTGTGTATGTGTGTGAGTGGTCAGCTGACTGGCAGCCAGCGTCTCTGACAGCCGTCACAACACCGTGTGTGTGTGCTGCCTGACAGCCGGCCAGCTGCTCTCCTGTCGGGCCAGGCTGGGTTATGTGTCCCGAAGTCAGAACCGGACACGGAGGTTTGTGCACCACCAACACATGGCGGCCGAAATTCAGCCTCAGCTTCAGCCGCAGGCTCGGAAGCCATGTCTGCTGAGCAAGATTGAGGCTTTCCAAGATGTTGTTAGCACGGCGGTCATCATTCCCAAGGAGGACGGCGTTATCAGCGTGTCTGAAGACAGGTAAGCTAGCCTCAAATTAACCATCAAATCCTGCTTTATAGCCGTCACCTGCTATGCTTTTGCCTCCAGTAATAATGTCCTTTGTCTGGTTTAATAACTACAAAGCCATTTTTATGTAGAAATAGTCCAACGGTGTACCAGGATAAAAGAAAACATCCCCTTTTAACATTTCTATAAAGTGTCAGCTGACAGTCATTTGAGCACCGTGCATGCTAGTTAACGACAGTGTGCTCATTGAAAACAACGTCCAGCTCACCACTGGCCAGATAACGTCAGTAAAAAACGTAGTTCATTAGACTGAACTACCGGTTATGGTCATTTAAATAGGGGCTAACTTTAGCTAGCTACCTGCCAAAAATGGACTCATTCAAAAATAAGTAAAAATAGACATTCGTTAAAAAAAAAAAAAGAAAAAAAGGTGCAGTTGGGATTCCACATATGTTTTGAATAAGCATTTAGAGTGCCTTTATATAATTTCTCTCTCCAGTTGGAATAAGAATTCTGTAATTTGTCCCTCACTCTCCCAGTGTTTAACCTGCCTGTGTGTGTGTCTGTGTGTGTCTGTGTGTGTGTGTTTGTTGCTATGAGTGTCTATTGAGTGTGTACATCTGTTAGTGTTGGTGGTTGGAGGGTGGCTGTGAGCTTCTGCATACTGTACAAAGGTTGCATGAGCTGTAATGCTGTGTACCACCTCAGTTACTGTGTCCATTACATCTTTGTTTTCTTTAACTCCTTTATATTTTATGTTGCGTAACCAAGCTGTACGACCTCCATCGTGGCACATCATGTATGTTCGAAATATTATTTTGTACTGTTGCAGAGATAAGAAAGTGGTTATTGTTTTATTCCGACTTACAGCACTGTAAGTTTTAGCCTATTATAGATAGACATGTTCACATCCAACTTTTTTTCTCCCCATGCCAAATCTGACACCTCGGCTCAGGGAATCTGCTGATACTGAGTATTAATCCCATACTAGTGCTAACTTTTCCCCAAATTAAAAATCTCTACACCTCGCTGATTGAATGTTATTGGAATCAATCATGTTATTGCTGAAGCATTAAAAAAATAAAGAAAGTAACTCATAGTGAAAACAATGAATTTTATAATGGCATTGATTGAGAAACAATGTAATGTGGATGGTAATCTAAGGTTAGTACAGGTGCTCATACCGACTGACTGACGCGTCTCTTATTCTAAAGGTGAGAATTAACGCCCCCTCGTCTTGATGTAATTCAGTTCCTACATGCTGTTGTTATGGGGGGACAGTGGTGGTAAATGCCTGCTACAGTAACAGTAGGGTAGAGATTCTGATATGAACCTAGACTGCATGAAGTTGGGTGTGTTTACATGACTTCCTGTGTTGATTAAACTGCTGCCTGCTAATTACCTAAAACCCAGAGAGACTGGAGAATGTACACATCAATCATTCAGGGTTACAAGTGTAGAGCCATGAGGGCTGTTGGTAATGCAGAGGCTAAAATATGATGTTTCACTCTCCAGGACGATTCGGGTATGGCTGAAGAGAGACAGTGGCCAGTATTGGCCCAGTGTCTACCACACAATGTCATGTAAGTATTCTTGCTTTCTTTTTGTGCATGTGTTTATTTGTCTGTATCCTGTTTGGAACTGTTTGATTTATTGCCTTTTTTTTTTGCAAGAGCCCACATACAGTTCATCTGTCTGTCTTTGAAAAAGCTGATTGATTGGCTCGTTCAGTGTAATCAAATATATCATGAATATGTAGGAGTGTGTATCTTCAGTCAGCCAATTGTCTGGATAGCACTTACTGTACTTCTTGAAACAGGCATGTTGTTCATTCCTGTTTTTGTTCATTCTTCCTCTGTGTTTGCTTTCATTCTGTGTGAGTGTTTCACCTCATCAGAATGGACATAATGAATCACACAGACTCATGTCTTAGCTCCTGTACAATTGTTTCACTCCTCTCTCTTCATATCTGTGACACCATGTGTCCTTGTTTCCCTCCAGTTGTGCAACTGGAGGAAATGCCATACTACCATCAGCAAGATATGTAGCTTACAATAACAGTACTGGATGCTGCATATATGTTAAACTTGTTAGTTTACTGATACAAAAGCTGAAATGAGTGTCTGAAATATTACAATGTAATTACTGCTTTCATAACTCATAAATACAGGAAGTAATTAAAATGTTTTCTTTTTTCTTTTCAGAGAGAAAATCTTGACTCAATGATTTAAAATGTGATAAAATACAAGTCGAAGGAACTGATTCATGAATGATGTTTTGCTCTAGTTAATCTCCACTGAGTATAACTTTTCACACATTAAGCCATCTGTGCATTTCAGAGTTGCTTCACCATGAGTTTGTTATGTGGAAACTTTCAGATGAGATTGAAATGCAGAGATGTTGGTCCCACATTTCTAATTTTTTTTGTTTCTTAAACCTCAGCCAGCACATTCAGGAAATTGCAACAGCACACTGTCATCCAAAACGGTTCAACGGTCGACATAAACGTCTAAATCATCTGCAGTAAATTAGTTTTAGGGTTATCTTCACCACTGTAAATCAACCAAAGATGGTTTGAACTGACAGGAAGTTCTCTCGAGATGTGTACTGTCTCACGCTGAATGGATTCAACCTTCCAAAAATAACAATATTATTATTGTTTCTTTGGTGTAAGAGGACAAATGGAAAGTTATTAATGATGTTTAATCAGTTAGTAACTAATAAAACACTGCTGCTGTATTTGTTTCTGCATGATGAACTCACAGCTGTTGTCTTATTGTGGGCCCCCTGCCTCATTATAGACAAATATAGATTCTGATATTTTCGACTTAAAGCTGTTGATATTTGCGTATTTGCAGCTATTTAAAGGAAAATTACCATGCAGCATAGTGTAAACAAGAATACATTATTAGTGAATTTCCTTTTTAATTAAATACTGTTCTGAAACAATGAAAACGCCAAATAAAATCGCCCCGAGGCCGTCAAAAAACAAAACACGTTCTGCTTGAGAGACCTGAATAAACACTGACTGAGGACTAAAACTGTTTAAGTTGGTTTGTGTCCTGAGAAGTTGTCCCACAGGTTGTGAATAGAATAACAAAAATCAAACATTCATATGACTATAGTGAAGCTGAGAATGTTGAAGTGTTGAGACTGTTTCAGAGAGGTGTTAGCCTAATTCAACTCTGTGGTAGTTTTGAAGGCTGGGAACACACTGAAAATGTGTCCTTCCAGTACAACACCACCACCATTTAGTTAAAATAGGTGGAGGACATGATTTAACATGACATGATTTAGTATATCAATATTATATCCATATCATATGAGACTAGATATTGTCTTTTTTTGGATATCGTTATATAGTGATATGGCATGTGTTGTCTTTTCCTTGCACCAGACTGTTGTAGCTCTTCTATTATTTGCCTTTAACCAGTTAGTCATTATATCCACATTACTGATGATTATTTATCAAAAATCTCATTGTGTAAATATTTTGTGAGAGCATTAATGGTCATCCTTACACAATTGTTTTGCAATATCGATATTGGTATTTGGTCAAAAATATTGTGATATTTGATTTTGTCCATATTGTCTTGTCTTGATAACATTAGTCAGGAGACACATATCAAGCTGAAGTGATGACCGAATCAGTATTCAGTTTTTTAAAGTATTTTTTTGGGTATTGTGCAACAATGCACAAAAAAATCTTAACTCAAGCTTCACTTTCTAGCTTTTTCTAGGGCTTTCAGTCGCATCTCATGGTCTTTTTCAGTTGATGGATTTTGCTCGGTTTTGTCATACTTAGGTCATTGTGATCACATGACATTGTTATCACATGACCTAAGTATGAAACTTCGCTCAGCTGAGCAAACTCCATCCACTGAGGAGGACTGTGAAATGCAGTTGTAAGCTCCGAAAAGGCTAGTAAGCTTAACCTGAGTTAAGAAATGACAAGGTCAAGAAATAACGTTCATTATAAGTATCAAGTATCATTATATATAATTAGTTTTTTGTAGCTTCACTCCCAAATTCATATATCACTATTGGCTTTCAAAAACTTGTGAAAATAATACTAATTCCCAGACATTTATTGCAGCAGAACATAAATATAGCCACAAAAAAGCAAAATGACAAAGAATGTATCATAACAATAAAAATTTACACAGCAGATTAGTTTTAAAAGTTAAATTGACACAACTTGCAGACACATACAAGCAGAGTGTTCACTTTTGTCTGTCCTTGTTTCTCCAGCATCGTGCTCCTGTATGTCCTTTAACCCAGAGACCAGGAGGCTGTCCGTTGGGATGGACACTGGAAGTATCTGTGTAAGTCCAACCATCAAACTACTTCCCCTTCCCAACAAAACCCTCTATTCTTTCTTTCCTCTCCTCACTCAACTGAGGAATGTCCATGTTTTTATAGTTTTTCACTGGTAATGACCTGAAGGATACAGGTCATTCCTGTATTTTTGTCAGTATGTTGGCAGGAGGATCTCTATTTATTATCTGCTCTTTGGCATGTAAAATGGAATGCAGGTCTAATTGTTTGTGTTTTGGTGAAACTCCAAAGAGGCTTTCGTCAGGTCACTGTGATAAGGGAAAACCTCTGAACTCTGAAATATTGTTTTTTCTCTTTATGCTGTGTACAAATGGTCAGGAACTTAATTAATTTTTAACTGATCTGACCGTCAGAAGTTCTTTGAACTAAGTAAAGTGTTAAATACTGAAAGTTAGCACCAAATGCTTGTTCAGATTGTTAGTCTTGGTCACTTTGTTGACTACTTTATTTTTGGTTTGATACTTCCTGATTTAAATCCTAATTTTGTTTCCTAATTTCTCACTATATATTATTGAGGCAAATCATTTGTATAGCTGTTTGGCTTATTTTAATGGAAAAAATATTTTTTGTAAACAAACAAACAAACAAAACAAACAAAAAAAAACATTTTGTACTTGAAAATGATGAAAAGACCATTGTATCAAAACCAAAGTCAGAGCTTTGTTTTTATGGAGGTTATTTTGCAGGCATTTGCAGGCACAAGAAATTAAAAGACCTAAATTACAATCCATCAGTCCATCACTTTAGTGCAAGTTGTCTACACAACTGCTGGCCAGGGTACCATGACATTTACTATGGGTACTCATGGACTACTGGAGATGATTCCCTAAAGCTTTTGATGACCCCCCAACCTTGCAGCAATATCACAACATAATTTCCTCATGACCAACACTTTGTCCATAACAAGGTATCTCAATGCTATTTGCCAGATTGCCATGACATTTGGTGTATTCAAGTATTCAAGTTCCACAGAGGATGACACGGTTGCACCTGGCAACAAAATGTGGTCTGTATCTGCATACGTTATCTGGATAGGCAAAAAAATTGTGGTCGCAATGTGATCTGATGGGCCAGATCACATTGTAGGTGGTCTCAAATTGTCATCGGATATCAGGCAGGTGTGAATGCAAATACGGTACACTCATTAAAAAAATTGTACCAGCAAGTTGAAAGGTCACCTAACTCCCCCTGGTCCTGCTAGCTAAAGCAAGTCCTGCAAAAGCTTCAAATAGTCTGGGTAGCTACAAGTTTTCCCTGACAAAAAGTGGTTTAGAAATGAATGATGGCCATTTGTGGCAGTGCCTCTCTTGACCTGAGAAGCACCATGTTTGTTGGCATGCAAAGACCCATGGATCAGATGTCATTATTCAGATAATGTATCCAGTAACAGATCACATGCTAACACCAGTTGTAAATGCAGCAGATGACCTTTTCCTAACCCTACCTGCACAATTTCCATTTGTACGCAAGATATATCAAAACTTAATAGGCAGCTTTTGTGGAATTTACTGAGTACATTCATGCTCCCCAATGGATGAAACCTTTAGAATTTTGGACACTATGCATTCCTCTTATCCCTCCCTCGTGCCAAAATGTCAAATTTGCACTCAAGAAAATTTAACATTAAATTTACTGAGAATGTTCTTGCTCCCCAGAGGTGAACCATCACTGTATTTATCTAATGACCCTGTGACCTTTCCTTTAGGACACCAAGATTACTGGCATTGTTCTAGAAATCAATATTTTGTCCATTCCTTGCACGGAACATATGGTTTAATGAACATTGCAGCCTCTAGTGGCCACTAGTGTGACTTAAAACTGCTGGTCTTACTCTGACATGTCACAGTACAGCAGTTCAGGCCAGTCTATTCTCAGATACAGCAGTGTAATACAGTCCAGCTATTGTTTTATTGTTTGAGAATTTCACAGTGGGAGTCATTTGTTTTGGAACAAGTCAGCCCAATACAAAGTAAGACAGAACATAACACATTTTCTAGGATTTTCAGCTCAAAACAACCTTAATACTCAAAGTTCCTTCAAGTTTTTTTATGATGGGCGGAGGCCGCAGAGGAAATCACAGCGTCAGATCAAAAGCTGTTCTTCTTTTTACTGCTTTACACACAGTCAATTTCAGTCACATTTTTAGAAAGTGAAGGTGAATAAGTATTTATCTCCCTGCAGGAGGAAGACCTATGCTTCAAAAGTAATCCCATTTTTAAGGCACCTTAAAGTCTTATAGATCAAATGTTTTAAAGTTTGATCCATTATTATGTACACACCAAAATTTAAATGCAGTAATGTGATTTATTTTGCCATTCATAGATTTACTTTGAAACCCTAATCAAACATTTTTGTCCATTTCCTGTCTTTCAGGAGTTCATCCTGTCAGAAGATTACAATAAGATGACCCCAGCACGAACCTACCAGGGTGAGACAGGAAGTGTGTATGTATGTGTGTGGGTGGGTGTGTGTCATCAGTCAATATCACATGTCAGGAAGTTGGTTTGTTTTGAAACTTATCTTTGTGGCACATAGCTCTAACATAGTCCTAACTCACATAATCCCAACAAAATGTTAAAGTAGTGTGAAAGTAATGAAATTGTCTTGAATTTGGACTTATGAGGTTTAAATGCAGCATAAACATTTTTTCTGAGTTTTTAATTGTCTTAGATTACTCCTTAGATTGATATAAAAACCAAAGCCAACTTATGCTCAACTAAGCACTAAACCTGATATACTTAACTTTATACTGTTAAAGATAATACTTTTTTAAAGATATACTTTTCTGTCATCCATGGACGAAACCTTAACGAATAGTGCTATCTACTGTATCTATCTATGACCTGTACTGTACGTGTTATTTTACTTGTTTCTGTGTCATTAATGTAGCAGTTATGGACTTGAAAGTACCAGTAGAATATTGTATGTAAGGTCTTAAAGCCCCTATGTGTAGGATTTTAAAATGTCTGAGAAAGATGAATTCTTGTGGTGGTATAAGTCACAATGACAGACAAAGATTGTATAATTTTTTCACAAACAAAATATTCAACACATAATGGACTTTAAATTGACCCATCTCAACAAATAATAACCTCTTTTTGGGCCTCTGTTAAAAACAAACAAACATGAAACCTAGAATTGCCTTGCCTGAATCATTTATCCAAAAATCACTTGTACAAGTAATGAATCCAACTCTAGTACCTGCACACAGCCCTTCAATGACATCAATATTTGCACTATTTTGCATGTTTTCCAACCTCACGTTACACCTTTATGTGTAACGTGAGGTGTAACTGACTTGTTACTTCACTCTTCCTTTAGGGTCATCACTTAAAAGATGCAGTTTGTAGAATTTAGTGGCGTCCAGCAGAACGGACTTGGCTAAATGGAATAAAATATTCATGTTTTAATTAGTGTACAATCACCTGAAAATAAGACTCATTGTGTTTTCGTTACCTTAGAATGAGCCCTTTACATCTGCATAGAGAGCGGGTCCTCTTTCACGGAGCCCACCATGTTGCAAGGCCATGTTTCTACAGTAGCCCAGAAGGGACAAACCAAACACTGGCTCTAGAGGGCCTTTTGCATTTTTTGCGAGTTTCACGTCCACCGTAGGTTCTCCTACACACCTGGAAGGGGAGGGGGAGGGGAGAGGGTATTCAGTTGGTTGCAATCTGCAACCTCACCACTAGATGCCACTACATCCTACACACTGGTCCTTTAAAAAGATAATTTATAAAAGCTGAAACTCGGCTCACTCTCTGCAATTTGCATTTTATTTATTCCCACATGCTGTATTTTTACCCTGGCAGACAGTTCATTGTTAATAAAGTCTGCTCAGCGCTGTGTATTTCAAGCTTTGCAAACTCTGCAGCTTTAGGAGTTTGCTCTCTGATAGTATTCATAATTCATTTCTTTCTGTTGAGTATATCTCACTCACAAATAACTGGACCAGAGCACCACTGATTGATCTCTGCTACAGTTCCAACTACACTAGATGTTTTTTATAGTATTAATGCACACGCAACCCTTGGAAAATTGATTCGTGAATGAATTCAGAGTGATATTTCTAGATGACTTTTTATGATATGTCTTTCTCTGATCTTAAGAGAAGATCTGTACCACATGTCCTTGTGTCATGTGTGGCTGTGTGTAACTGACAAATTATGTCTGCACCAGTGTCAGGCAACTTTCTCTTCTTTCCTTAAAGAAAGGCACCCTATCTTCTGCTTACAAAAAGGGTGTTAATTGCATATTCTCTTGCAATTTTAGCATATAGTATGAATGATATTGATAGCACAATGCAAATTGATTGCATCTTGTGTGTTGTACTTGTGTGTGCGTGCGTGCATGTGTGCGTATGTGTGTGTGTGTGCCTGCAGCCCACCAGGGCAGAGTGACAGTGGTGCTGTTTGTATTGGAGATGGAGTGGCTTCTGAGCACCGGCCAGGACAAGAACTTCACCTGGCACTGCTCAGAGAGTGGCCAGCAGCTGGGGACTCATCACACAGCAGCCTGGGTTTCTGGACTACAGTATCCTTTAAATGCCCCTCACCCCCACCCCCAGTCCCCTCCTGGTCTTCATTTGCTCCTCTGCCCGCGACTTTGCTCCATGAACTCGACAGCTACGCTCCCTGCTAAATGGAGTGGAGTGGATGTAATAAAGTGGGAAGTGATGAGCCATCTTCGGTGCTTCGGACTCTTGGCCTTTTATTGTTGACAACACAGTCTATTTTAAGACCCCAGCAACATAAGACAGAGCAATTGAGATTAGCTTCCAGTTAGTTTGTACTAATGGGAAAGGCTAACAATAGGCATCAGTCATGCTGTTGTCAAGGAAACGGTCTGAGTAGGTTTCTGCAATGGCCAGATGAAAGGCTGTGAGTGCTCAGCAGCAACAAGGATCCATACCAATGAGCCTGCCATGAGGTCATCAGACTGCTGGTATCCTGCTAGCCTCTACATACTACATACTTGCTATGTGTGGTTAGCATGGCTAGAAAATCAGTAGAAGAAACACTGGGCCATGACAGTGGCAGTGTTTTTGTTTGGACTGACTTAAAACAGGATAATAAGGGCTGTTTTATGAAAGTGTTTTCAGACATCTAGTTTATGGTTGTTTCAACACTTCAGTGACTGTATGTCACCAGCTGCTGTTTAAACAACAATCAAATATAATCTAAAAATGTTTTTTTTAACTAGATCTCATTTTAACTTAGACCGTTGACTCTACGCCACACTTTACCAGTAGAAAAAACATCAGAACTAAGGTTAAATGAATATAATTCATGTGGAAACAACAAACAAAAGTGCTGTTTGTACTAGTAAGCTTACCAAGATTTATGTTTAGACAGCAAAATGACTTTTAAAAAATAAGATTTTGACAGGTGATGCTCATCCAGCAAACAAGACATTCAAAACTGAAATAAAAAAATATGATGAAATCCATCTTGTCCTTGGGTTCACTGTTAGTGTAGTAGAGAGCCACTTAAGATTTTTGTTTGTCAGAAACATCTTGCGGCTTGGGCAAAGTTCAACTTACTTGCACAACAGTAATTCACATAAAAGTGAAAGGAAACGTAGTTCATGAGCTTTCTAATATTATTGCAATGAAATAACATTCAACATGTTGTTAATGGAGTTATGTTATTGTTAATAGTTACAAAAATGTAATTAGTTTACAGTGGGATTGGATAGGGGAGGGGAGCCACTGAGCCAGACTCAGAGGCTTTTTTCCTTGAAAAAAGCCTCTGAAATGTGTGCTTCTGTGGAATGGCAAAGATTTATTTAAATAATTGAATTTAATTTCAGGTTTCCAGAGAGGTTAGGGAAATTGAAAACAACAATTCCAGTAACTAGATTTGTATTGTGTTTTCTTTAAGACAGAAGGATTTCAAGAGGATGGGATAATTAGGTTATTCCTTGTGCGGTCGTCATTTTTCTCTTCTACAATGCCAACAGTGTTGTAATGATTTTGGTCTATGGTGACTTAACCAGGTCAGAGGACGATACTGACTGAAAGGCCTTTGAAATAGCTGAGAGTCGTCCACTGACACGCTGTACTTCCTCTGCCTTAACTCAAATCTTACATTTCACTCTTAACACAGCTATAAACACTGCTGGCTATGGATTTTCTTGAACAGCGTGCTGTTATAAAGTAGGTCCATTAACAGATGAGTCGATGCATCACTGGTTTCTTAGCAGGACACAATTTCTTGTTTTTTTGACCTTAATCTTATCCCAGGTTCGATGTGGAGACCAGACATGCATTTGTAGGGGACCAGTCTGGTCAGGTGACTATCCTGAAGCTGGAACAGGACAGCTGCAGCCTTGTCACCACCTTCAAGGGACACACTGGTACTCTACACACACTACACACAGTGAAGAAGCTGTGAATTCTTGCAGCCTCAGTCTGTACCCCATGAGCTACAACACTGTTGACAAAAACTGTCATTGACTTTCGTTAATAAATAATCGGTTACCTAAATTGCCTTGTAGCTACGCTTCGAAGCCCTGATATTTTTTGCTTCCTGCTCTGCTTTCAAGCACTCACTCTTACAAATATTAGTTTTTGTTGAATAAACAAGTATCTTTTCCTCTTTTCCTTGTGTGCCGCATGGGCAGCTTGTTCATTCTTCTGCTGTCAAAGAGAGGAGCTGTTGCTGAATGCAAATGACAGAAACTGCCATTTTATAATAGTTTTGGTTATACTCTATATCTAAAAATGGTCTTTTCAAAACCATTTTACACGTGGCCTTAAAACAATAGAAAATAAAAACTACAAATGAAACGGTTACAGCTTTTGCAGAAAGATGTCAGCTGGGAACAGCTTTTGTCAGGAGGGGAAAGGGATAAAGGAAGAGAAAATTACATCTTTATGCTTAAATTATTTCTTTTATACTTGGAGTAATCTCCCATAAACCATCAAGGTTCAGACAGTAGCTGCATCAAATTCACATAATAGTTGATGCTCGATTTCCTCTTTCAAATTGTGTTGTCCTCAGGCAGATTTTGGATTTATTGAGCCAGTTACCAGTAAATTCAAAAGCTGTAGGTCCCTGGTGGTTTTAATATTCAAGAAAATCTTTTGTGGCTGTCACTGTGGAATCTGCTTCAACATAGGCAGTGAAAAATGTCTTCTACAGTGATAAATAGGAATTAAAGTCTAAAGATGACATAGTTTAAAGATGAGTTCATAGCCTGTAACAAAAATGTGTCTTTTTTCTGACATTGAGTTACTAATTTATAGTCATATTTTAGTCATATTTCCATGGAGTCTTGTATTGTACTGTGTATAAGTCCAGCAAATGAGCCATGATAACATGATCAGCGGATCATAAATAATTCTGAGAGGATTCAGAGCTGAGATGATATATCATGCGCTGGTTCTTAATACGAGGCCCTCATGTGTAAAGCCTTTTTACAATATGAGAATAAACTGCAAATCTGTCTGTTATTTGACCTTTTTGTGAGTGTGTTTGTGATCTGGTGCTGGTGTTTCACTGTGTGTGGGTGTGTGTGTGTGTTGTACTTTGCCCCAGGTAATGTGACTGCACTGTGTTGGGACCCGGTCCAGAGGGTGCTGTTCTCCGGCAGCTCAGACCATTCCATCATCATGTGGGACATCGGAGGGCGCAAAGGCACTGCCATCGAACTGCAAGGACACAAGTAAGAATCACAAGCATCCGCTACTATACCACAACTGGTTGGTTAAGATGGTGGGGCCATGCGCAGCAGTGGCTGCACTGGCACCTGAAAGAGATGAGCAATCAATCACAAATTGCAAGTGCACAGATGATGTCTGTGTCACCGGTAACAACCAAAAACAAACCAGAAACCTAGGATGACCACAGAGGTGTGTGCGATGTGGAGAGCACGAAATGCTGCCTTCAAATCCAGTGACATGGTGGCCCTCAGATTAGCAAGAGTCAACCTGAACTGAGCCATCAGGGTAGCAAAGCGCACTCATGGTCAGAAAGTCCAGTGTCATGGAGTGTTCATGACTCTAGGGACACCAGGTGCATGTGGCAGGGAATCCAAACTATAACAGAGTTACAAGACTGCTCCTCCACCTTGTGATGACAACACCTTCCTAAATGAGCTCAATAATCGTTCAATGGTTCGAGGCACTCAACGACACACTCGTGAGGAAAGTCACACCTCATCATGATGACCAGGTACTCGGTCTTGACCCAGCTGATGTCCGATGGACCATGATGAAAGTCAGCTCAAGGAAGGCTGCTGGTCCTGACAGTATACCGGGCCGTGTGCTCAGAGAATGTGCTGACCAACTGGCACATGTCCTCAAAGACTTTTTTTAATACCTCACTGAACCAGGCTGGCATCCCATCATGCTTCAAGACTGCCACCATCATACCAGCGCCAAAAAAATCTACAATTACATGTCTCAATGACTACCGCCCAGTAACACTTACTCCCATCATGATGAAGGGCTTTGAGAGGCTGGTCGAGGACCACATAATATCCAGACTTCCCCCCACTCTTGACCCATTCCAGTTTGCATACCGCCCTAAACACTCGACTGAAGATGCCTTATCCTCTGCACTCCACCTGAGCCTGGCACATTTGGAGGGAAAGAACATCCATGTGTGAATGCTGTTCATTGACTTCAGCTTTTAATACAATCATCCCCCTTCACTTGGTAAGCAAACTGGGTACACTGAGCCTGAACATCCTCTGTAACTGGTTATTGGACTTCCTCACAGACAGACCCCAGTCAGTGCGGGTTGGAAACAACACTTCCATCACTGAGCACCAGCTCCCCTCAGGGCTGTGTCCTGAGTCCACTGCTGTTTACCCTGATGACCTACAACTGTTTGCCAAGTTTAGCACGAACCACATCATAAAGTACACAGATGACACAACAGTAGTTGGCCTTATGGTATTATGTTTTCGGGTTGTCTGTCTGTCTGTCCGTCCATCCGTCCTTGTGAACGTGATATCTCAGGAAAACCTTGAGGGAATTTTTTCAAATTTGGCACAAATGTCCACTCAGACTAAAGGATTAACTGATTAGATTTTGGTGGTCAAAGGTCAAGGTAACTGTGATCTCACAAAACACATGTTTGACCATAATTCAAGAATTCATACACTAATTAGGACAAAGTTTGACACAAATGTCTAATAGGATAAAGTGATGAAATAGTGAAATTTTATATTGAAAAGGTCAAAGGTCAACTTCACTGTGACATCATAATGTTCTGTGAAAACAATTTTCTTGCCATTATTCAGTGCCATAACACAGGAATAGAAGGAGAGATTGTGACCATATTTCACATTTGGTTAGATAGTGTGATGATTGTATAGATCCTCTGTGCTGCCGGATTGAAGATGTGTGTGAAGCATCATCATATCAGAAGATCCATCATATCTGAAGCACTGTCCAATCTCATGGCTACAACTTTGTGTTCTATCAGAATCAGCTTTATTGGCCAAGCTTGTGAACACATACAAGGAATTTGACTCTGTTTTTTGTTTCTCTCATTGAACTTACATACTAATAGACATACAGCAGAACAAGAATAACAAATCTGAGGCAAGGGGAAAGACAATGAATAACAAGCTAGACAACAACAAAAGGAATAGTTTTCCCAATACACTTGACTAGGGAGGTTTGCTTACCGCTGTAGCTGAGAAAACATGCTGAATTATTCACTGGAATAATACATGACAATGTAGTGATAACTTCCATTTCACCACAAAATACACTTAATACCTTTTATTAAATTCCTTCAAAGTCTTCACAACATATAATATATGAATCTGGATAGACATGGATGTAAACTGCAAGTTTACCAGTTGGCAGAGGCATATAACCACAAGGCGGTATTTTTAGTTTACTCTGGCTTGGGTGCGTTCAGATTCTAGGTTTATAGGCTGCAGAAAATCTGCATTCTATCTAATAAATGATGATATCGCTGAGAACATTTAATAAACAAATTGGGCTGATTAGACAAGTGGATGAGACTCAGACTCACAATGGTCAATATTTAAACCATGGAGATAAACAATCCTTTAACTGCTAAATAAGTTCCAAAATTCATGAACTGGGAATTGAGAACATTCTTCTTCATTGATATTTCTTTTACAACTAAACACTGATAGTTGTTATCTTATTCAGACATGAAACCAACATTTGAAATTTCCATCACAGGACCCATTTCTCCATTTGTCTAATTTGAAAAAAAAAAAAAAAGAGATTCCGGTTTTATTTTATGCAACATAGCTGCTTTGTTGCAGAGAGCCAGGTTAAAAAGAGTTAAAGTTTTGAAGAGACAGCAAAAACTTGATCAGCATTACTCATATAAACCACTTATGTTCTTGTTAACAAATCAGGTCATTGACCTAGTGCTTCCTCTGTTGTCTAATGCCTGTGTGTGTGCTCCCTACAGTGACAAGATTCAGGGTTTGTGCTATGCTTCACACACTCGCCAGCTCATCTCCTGCAGCTCAGATGGAGGCATCGTCATCTGGAACATGGATGTAACACGGCAAGAGGTGAGAGAGACGGATGAGGCAGCAGTCTCACCCAACACACAAGCCCATGTTCGTGCTCAATCTGTGAACTCTGACACTTTATGGAGAAAATATGAAAAAATATGGACATTTCTAAAATGTGAGCTCTGTGTTTTTCTGTCAGTTTGCATACAATATGTGTCCGTACTGACATACAGTGTGTTTAGATAAACCAATGATGTTTGCTTTCCCTCCTACTTTGAGATCATTTCTCTTAAGAGATCATGACACGAGATTAGACACACACACACACACACACACAGTCTGGCTTTTATCAGAGAGACTTGCATTCTCTCCTCCCCCTCAGTGCTGCCAGTCTTCATACAGTAGTTGAGACTTCATTGCATCTTTATTTACCCAGTCACTTTCATTCTGCCTCAGCATCATTCAGTTGTGCCTCTGTCTCTGTTATTTGGTCCAAAATCTCATCTCAATTATATTTTCTGTTTCACTGGTTCTGTTGAAGCTGACATCCCTCAAGGCGAGCTTTAAAATAATATGAGTAGGTTACTGTTGCTCCCCAAGCAATCACTCATAGCTGTTATACCAAACACCGCACTGTGTAGCTGGTTACTCAGCGAAAAATTTGCTAACTGGCAAATTCATCAAAGCTGTGGGATTTAAAAGAGAAAAACTAGAAAGAGGGAACACTGATTCAGGAGTTTCTCATTTCATTCCTCATGGCAATCAGGGTTGAAAGGTTGGTTGACAATAGATGGGTTTCCCATTTACAAACAATCGCATTGGCACAATGTCATGATAGCTTATATATAGACATTCTCAGTATTTAGAGATAAAAAAAAACAGTTGGGAAGCAGTAAAATGACTTTTTAGAGGTTTGATTTGTATGCAGAGCTCATCCTCGCATTTCCAAAACTGCAGTGTAAACAGACAAAACTTCAAACTATCAATATAGGATATAATAACTATATTTATCAGCCACACAGGTCTCTGCACACCTGTTTGTGATTTCCACAGAGAAATTATAGGCATAACAATATGATGCATTTTCCATCCAAAGTCATCAGTCTGCTAACTCTATCAGCTGTCACCTAAGCCCACACTGAAACAGCAAAAGCATTGATCATAAAACCTGACAAACGCTTGAAATATTCCTTTAACAACCATAAACACAGCTGTGTTACCTTTAACAGGTAGGACAGCTCACAGTTCCTGTGCTCAGAAACTGATTTCTTCCTTTTTCTCTGTTGGGTTGTGTGTCACGTCACGAAAAAGACCACCTTCTCCTGTCTGTATTATGCGTTCAGAGTCTGCTATGGCACCAATTGATGCTCATTAAATGACGCAATGCTTTATAACGTCAAGAAATAATTACAACGTGCAACGTGAACCTCTTGATTGTTCTTATCATTTGGTCATTGGTGATACTGGGAGCATAATTTCAAACATGTATAGCAGAAACCATTCATATGATTTTAAATTGTGCATTTGCACAGACCCCTGAATGGCTGGACAGCGACTCCTGTCAGAAGTGTGAACAACCTTTCTTCTGGAACTTCAAGCAGATGTGGGACAGTAAGAAGATCGGCCTACGACAGGTATTGGACACACCCATTCCTAATGTTCTTTTATTCCTTTCATTTTGGTATGAAATTAAGTCTTTCATTAATTATAAAATCATCAGTCCCAACACCTGATATCATAGTTTAGATGTCAGGTACTCTGCTGAAGGAGAGTCAGTGATCTGCAGCTGCACTACACCCTGAATTCATACCAGACAACTTTCCAGAAAACATAGACGACTCTTCACTTTTGCTGCACTAATAACCAGCAGACTTCTTGTGACTGTCTTATTGTCTCATTTTCAGGAACAGCCTTCTGTTGTGTTTACTCATTTCAAGTGTGTGTGTGTGTGTGTGTGTGTGTGTGTGTGTGTGATCCACACTTCATGGATTCAGTAATAGCCCTTTTTCAACTGCAGAGCAATCTTCTGGGACATTCTGTAGCAAAGAACCAATCAGAACATACTGTAATGTACTGTAGTTGTTTCTGGAGATGAGGTGTTCATGTTTTCTGTTTCATTGCAACCACAAAGATCTTGATGCAAAAAAGCAACAGTACAACTGAGGAAGCAGCATTGTAAACAATAATGTAGAGCCTCCATTTAATACTATGAAAATGGAATAGATGTTGCTATCTTTTTATTGCTAAGTGAATTGGCTGTACTTCTATATGGAAACAAAAACATGTCATCACAAAACCATTCACAAGTGTTGAAATTAGTCTGCTGGTGGTAGCCATGTAGCAACATGCAGCAGAGGTGTGGTTTCAAGTCACACGACTTGGACTTGAGTCGGATTCGAGTCATGAATCTAATGATTTTATATTTGACTTGTCAAAATCAAAAAAGACTTTTTCAATTTAGCTTTTGATATGAAGCAGCAGCTGTAGTAAATGTTGTGTTAGCATCAGCAGTAGCTTCATTTGACTGTAGGAGAGCGAACAGCAAACAGTGAGGCTGACAGCAGTGAGATCAAATTAAAAACAGTAACAATGCTGCGTCATTTCCTGTGACCATCGTGCGTCGGTTTGTAACGTGAGTCCAGTACGGCAATGGTGGATCCTGCCACTAACAATGAAAACTGCTATATATACAGAGGTAATTACAGAATTGAAATACATTGAATGACTATTGTAGAAAAAATGCTGACCATAAACAGTATGAAATGGAATTTGACTTCATGAAAATCTTAAGGATTATAACTTTAACACCAATGACTTAGCTTGGACTTGGCCTTGAAATCAAATCTACAATGTGAAAATATGGTGTAAAAAATGCACAGTGAATCAACTCTTTATTTTCCTGACAAAAGATATACTATAAATGACTCTGAACCTATCGTGCTGTGCCAGAAGGAACAAGTTTCCACAAGAGTTTCCAAGAGTTCAGTACAGCAGACAGACATCAGATGATACCTCAAATTATCACGTAGAGATGAAAAGCCTGCTGGGGTTAACTAAAAACAGAAAGCAAAAAATATTCAGCTCTGAAATGACAAATCATTGTAAAGATGAACGTGATCAGTTTGCTTTTAAATATTATGCCTGAAAATCACCCATACTAACAGTTACCCTGCTTAAAAAACCTAAATAACATTAAACTTGGTGAAGGGGACATTACGACTTATTCAGGACACAAAACACAAAGTTTAGGACTTGGACTTGACTCAGGACTTGTTTGTCTTGACTTGGGACTTGACTCAGGACTTGTTTGTTTTGACTTGGGACTTGACTCAAGATTTCATAGCCAAGACTTGAAACTTAGTTATGACCTGCAAAACAATGTCCCACCTCTGGTAGTTAAGCTATTAGTTCTGTTACTTTGCTGTTCCTGGTTAGTAATGAGACTATACAAAGCTGACATGTTCAAGTCCTCTTGTGTTCCTCAGCACCACTGCAGGAAGTGTGGCCAGGCAGTGTGTGGCAAATGTTCATCCAAACGTTCCACCATCCCCCTCATGGGCTTCGAGTTTGAGGTGCGTGTGTGTGACAGCTGCCACGAGTCCATCACTGACGAGGAGTGAGTAACAATTAGCCTCTGTTGTTGTCATATACTGACCCTTTGTCCCCTCATAGCTAAATGACGAGCTTCCTCAGTGCTCTCACAGTAAAGTAACCGACGTTCCCTTTGTGTCTTCTAGCCGAGCGCCTACAGCCACCTTCCATGACAGCAAGCACAGCATTGTTTACATGCATTATGAGCCCACCACTGGAAGTCTGCTCACCTCTGGCACCGACAAGGTTATCAAGGTCTGGACGGGAACAAACAGTATCTGTTGTCTTCATGCGTTTCAGATAAGATATGCAAGCACATCCAGGCACATTTAGTAGAGTCACTCCTTAGCAGGGGGAGTTTTTAACTCTGCCATGGTTAGGGTTTTTTGTCCCACTCTTTTTGTCTCTTGCTTAGTATTAAAAAGGCAGGATTAAAATGCTAGTGGGCCCCTATTGACTAACCATTCCCCCCCTTGTGTGCATCATGTATGTATCCTGTTGTGTTTCAGTACAGCTCAGCTGGAGTACTATCTGCCTTGGTTGGCGGCTTGTCAGGCTGTTTGTGGTATTTTGTTTAAATGAATATATACATCAATGTAATGCCAGCTGAAAACTATAAAACTAGATTTTAACACATGCCCATGCAAGGACATAATGGATAAAAATGCAGGAGCCACTTAAGGTCCATTATTTCAGTTTATATTGTGCTTTAGTGTATTACCTAAGAAAACATTGACAAATAAAATATAGTTAATCAAATTACCTCAAGCTAATTGCATCACAGTGAACTGTAGTAGCCGGAGCCTTCAGGCCCCTGAGGTGTCTGGGGCCCTATAGGTTACACTAACCCATTGTTGCTAACTTCTGAGCTAACCCCCTTCCTCCCCCTTGGTCTTGGGAAGCTGCAGCATTTATTAACTGACACACTGTACTCTGTACTGTACATTTACTGTACATTTTTGGCCTGGCGGGGGTTCTCGTTGGCCTGGCCAACCATAGAAATGACCCCAACACTTATCTATGCAGCTAAAGCTTTTAGCCACTTGTTTTGGTTGCCCTACACATTGACTGTATAGTTGAGTCTCCCCACCCAGCACCAAACAGCACACAAACAAAGTTTATGACTAACAAGTGAAGAAAGTGGAACATCTAGCAGCTAAAGAGCCAGATATTTTTCTCAGGAGTTGGTGCAGAAAAGGAGAATATTGGACTCACATATGGACAGAAACATAACTCCAATGGGATTTTATTGTTGCTCTGTGTCTGGTTGTTGCCCAAGTAGGTAGTTGTTTGCTAGCATGTTAGTCATAGTAGCTTGTTCAAATGGGGACTCTGTCTCTTTGTTTGTTTTGTCAAACATTACTAAAGGCAGATTTTTTTATATCACTAAAATATTGGTTAATCATTTTGTAAAATAATGTATTCACTAATGTTTCTCTGCTAACCTGAAAGAATTTCATCATTTGGGTTTTAAATAAATGTTGCTTCAGACTTTCATTTTTGGAAAGTAAAATTGTTCAGTTTAAATATTATGTTGTTTGTATCAGAGCCCAAACAAACACAGTTATCTGTTAAATTCTGTTTGTAGTATTTCTGCAATCATCCTTTAGGGAGAGTCAGCAGAAATGTTTCTATCAGTAAGTTCATTAGGGTTGTCTCTCTTTGACAACAAACTGATCACGTCTTGTGTTTATCTGCAGCTGTGGGACATGACTCCTGTGGTGTCCTGAGGTCTGTGGTCCATTGGCAGTCGGCAGGAACCTCTGCTCACCAAACTGTGATGGTCTCACGGCGGCAGTTGCTCTTGGAAGAGAGAAAGAGAGAGAGAGAATGAAACTGAACTATATCAATGTCATCTGGATAATATTTAACAGTTGTTCATCAACAAGCTGTGGCTGCTGCACGTTCACAGTGAGGACACTGGAGGCCAAAGAAGCCTGGGAACAGGGCAGGCCATGGTTGACACAAGGTTACAGACAGTTGTGGGTGTTTGTTTGTGTGAAGGGTGCTGTTGGGTGGGGGACATGTCTGTATATATGTGGGGTGGAGGGGTGGGAGTTGAAGCATTTGACTTTGTAAGGTATTGACACACTTTATTTGCTTAAATTTCATGCATTCCCTGTTGATTACATACTGGAAACTCACATAACAGTAATTGAAATATTTCTGCACTGTGGTCAGTGGGTCCCGTAAAACCAAATGTTAGTATTTTTTTAGATGTGAATCACCTCATGGAACTCATTCACAATCTCAAACTCACTCATTCCTGTTTACCAAGCTGTAGATTTTCCACGAGAGGGAGTTTCTCAGTCACCGCCAACCTGCACCACCTATAGGAAAGGAAAGTAACAGCAACAGCAGTCTGTCTGTGAAAATAATCACCAGTTAAAAGCAAACTGACAAACAAGAGATAAAACCCAAGGTTTAAAGTTCACCTATTATATTCACAGCCCATCCTCACAGGAAAAACAACAGTATAGGTCTAAAATTCAGACCAGCAAAAACCACCTTTAGTTACGTTTACGCCATTTAGCAGCTGTAGTAATTATGACACGGGCAAGTGGCATGGTTCAGATGACGTCAATACAAGATGACTTGATTTTGCTTAACTACGAGGAGGCGGTTGGATGGATGGCTAGATAGTTAGATGGCAAAAAGTGGGCTTTGCTGCAGGAGACTACAGTTTGCTTCCTGTTCCAATTGAGGGTGTCATGTTTCCAACTGCGACATTTTTAAAAAAAATGGTCCTATTCTGGAGTGCATTACTACGGCTGGCAGATGGTGTAAACATAACTGAAGGTTGTTTTAGCCGGGTACTGTCATGTAATTATGAGGAAGTGTTGGTATTCAGCACCAAATGTCCTACATTGATATTTTTCTCCTGTTGCTTTGTTTGCTTCTGTTACAGCAACCTTTTTTTTTTATTTTATTTTACTCAATTCTTTTTTTAATCCATTTTTCATCAGGGCCCCCTCCTGGAGTTCATCTCATCTATCATTCATTTAAGTACAGTCTTGAAGGACAGATGAGGCACAGTGACACTCAAGAGTGTCTCAGAGCGGAAAATCTGCTCATGGTAGGCCATCTTACAATTCATGGGTTTAAAATGTAAAAAGCTATCACTATCCTTGCTAGTTCAAAAATGTGTTACTTTTGTTGCTGGCAGGTGGTACAGGTTGGACTGAGGGGAGGGGGAGACTAAAGGAAGGAAATATTTCTCATCTACTCCACTGGATATCACACAAATTTGGTCCATTGTAACAAACTCAAGTTTTGCCACTAAAGACAGTTCAGTTTCACAGTTCAGTTATTCAAATTTTAGGGATTATCCAATCATTTCCAAAGATACCAAATATACCATGTTGAATTTGGGGAAAATGTGTATAAATCAATGCATATGACACCTAGAATAATGAAATTTGATGTGTGTGCAGCATCGCACAGCTTCAATATCATGTTGGAACAAGCAGATACAGAATATATCAGTGATACTCTAGGGGGGAAAGTTTTCTTCAGTTAGAGAAAACTTCAAGTGGAAATTGGAAAGTGGAAATATGAAGTTGAACCATTGCAGCAGACATTGATGGTAATCCAGACTCTTGCCATGATATTGTAAGTACACAGTGTTAGATCAACATTTTGTAATCCTTAAATTAACCAATCACATTGCTTGCTGAACTTTGAAAAAGATCTTTTGTATGTTTTGTCCTGTCATCAGTGAAGCTCCTTTATGAGATTATTTATTATTCTAGGTGTGGACTAAATGTTTTTGACTTGCAAATGCACATATCAAGCTAATCAGTGGCAGCACAAACATGAATCAGGACTGTAAGGAAACTAATGAATGTGGTTTGATTTTGTTCTCACTGTTACTGTTTCATCAAGTCACAATACTGTATACTGACTTTCATGTCAATGCACTGGAATCAAGAAGCAGAAGTATGTCACAAATCGCTGCTGTGAAGAGAAAATAATGACGTTTTTGCAATTATCACATTTGTGCTTTAAAGATCAAAGGGTAACTAAATTGAATTCTTCTAGTCTTTAAAAGCCTGCTGAATATTTTCCAAAGATGTTTAACTTTTAGATTGAAGATATGTTGAAGACATCATCCAACAGGAAAGAGACAGTTTGTTTTTGCTTGTCTGCACTTTGACAGCTACTCATAAGGTACATTCCCTGCAGCTGTTTCCTCATGAATGTTACCCTGTGATTACCAAGACCTTAAAGGACCGTACCAGTGTATACTTCACATTTTTGCCAACCACTTTCAAATACAAGCTTTACAGTTGTTGATGTATTTTTTCAACTGTCAGAAACATGTTGGTTTCCATTCCGTTACATAAATGTTACATTACTTGACAAGGAGTAATGTAGACTTGAAATGGTCTTATACAACTTAATACAACTTAAATCTAAAACTCAACAGTGTAATCAGCAAAATAGGTTGCTGTGTTGTATGTGATTGAAACGCGCTAAAAACAAATCATTGGTATAGTCCTTTAAATGCAACAAGACTACACAGGAGATACTAAGTCACAAGATCCACAATATCTAAACCTTTTTTTTGCCATCAAAATGTTTGATAAATTCAATTCATCTGAGGCCAGTGGTCTATTTTTCTGTTGCAGGAAAAATAACAAAATGTTGTGTTCCAGTGTCTATTAATGTAACCATGTTTGTATAAATGATGTATTAAATGAGCAGGTATTCACCTACTCCAACAGATATGAGTCAAAATTGTTTTTGTGGAATCTCAGAGCTGCTGTTCGTGTGTAGTGGTAACAGAAATATTATCATGGTTGCTTTTCAGTAACAAAAGGACATCTTCTCCCCTTTTTCACATTTGTACATTTTCCTCAGTAATATTCTTAATTTAATCTCATAAGTCCATCAAGTTCTTCTTCTCTGCTTCTTCTTTTTGTAACAACTTCTGTCTAGCTCTTGCTGTTCCTATATTCAAAGATAGTGTTTCTACAGGTAAGAAAAAATATGCAATTTGACTATTATGCTCTTCAGCAGCCATTATTAAAACAATTTGTTATAGTTAAGCATCCATTAACACTAAGTTAGTAACTGAATTTAGCCCAAAATGTTCTAAACTGGCAGCCAAATGTCCTTTAGTTCCAAAACTGCCAAAACAAAACTACTTCATACCATTTTTACTGACAATTGGTGCAAACAACCTGCTCTGACTACACACAAAATAGTTGTTTATGGCTGGGTAGCAGAAGACACAAACCGTACACTTTGTGACAAAAGACAGACATTTATCACAAGTGTTTAATGAAATTAATACATTTTACAGAAATTAATATACAAAGTTGCATCGTGTGTTATATTTATATTGAAGCCCACTTTTGATTGACCTCGCTGATAAAAGCACTATACAATATTCTTCTTTCCTGAAAACAATTTTACCACACTTCAAGGTTGTTCTAAAATAAAGCCTGTTTTCTTTGGGGTAATCAGTCAAAAATGTAAAAAAAAAAAAAAAAAAAAAAAAGTCCTGTACAAAAACACAAAAGCAAGATTATGTAAACATTAATAACAATTAGTGAGGAGTGCCTGGTGTGAAAAAGACATTAGCAAAAACATCAAGGTTTGAACTTGAGGGTGAACTCCTCCAGTGCTGCCAGGAGCTTCTCTTCCTCCTGAGGTGTGGACCTGGAGGAGGCCAAAGGTAGATGTGTCGCCACTGCTTTGCGATCTGGAAGGAATTTTATGGAAATGTATGAGACAGCAGGAGACACTGCACCACAAAAAAATGTGATATGCATGATGCAGACATTCAGGGAGTTGCTTACAGGATCAATTGAAATTTAAAAAGTGTCTTAGTATCATAAAAGCTCCTACTGAATCACATCACACTCAGTCTCCTCCTTTTATTGGAGGCCTTCATTTGGTTCAGTGGTTTGATATGAGCTCCTGAATTATGTTAATGTCTTCTGACACACCCCAAGAGAGAATGTCAAGTCTTCATCAGGAACAAAGTCCCCAAATTAACACACTCTTACAAACATTGCTGTCTCTAGGGTTGTGGTTCTATAGTAATTTTATGAAAATGAATCCACTATCTGCCAAGTGAATCTGAATCAGTTCAAACAAAACATTTTAAGCATCAGGTTACAAATGACTTACGTGCTATGCAACCCTAATATTTGAAGATGCATTCATTACTTCATTAAAATATTTTTACTACTTGGGGCCAGTGGAAAAACACACAACACAGACTTCACCTCATAAAGTTGCAATGTAATGTAAAGTAATAGCGACCGTTATTATTGTACCGTGAATTACGCTTTGACATCCACCTCTATTATCAAAAGGGAGACAAGCGAACAAGCTTCATTAAGTACTAAGAAGAGAAAACGAGCTCCGTTTCTCACCCTGGAAGAAGAGTCCGCTCGGCTGCTTGCTGGCGGCCGGAGACACAGCGAGCCACACCACGGTGTCGGCCCCCATCACATCTGTCCGCAGCCTGGACTGCATCTTAGCGTGGAAGGAAGGCATGGAGGACTGGACGGCTACAGAGAGGGAAAACAAGACTGCAGATTACAGAAGCAACATCTTTCTGTCACATGTAGGTGTCAATCAGGGAGTATTAAGAGATTTACTGTTAGTTCCTGCTTCTCAAATGTCAGAATTTGCTACTTTTCTCTGTTTCACATAATTGTAAATCGAACATCTTTGGGTTCTGGACCATTGGTTGGACAAAACAAGCAATTTGAAGACGTCCCTTTAGGTTCTGGAAAGTTGTGATGGCCATTTTTTTCTGACATTTGTTAGACTTAATGATTGATTTAAGAAAAATAGACAGTCAAAGGATTAATCTTTTATAAAAAATGCTTGTTTGTTGCAGCCCAAAAACAGTCACATTTCACTGTGTGGCCTTAAACCTCAGTTAAACCACATGTGTAGCTACAACTGAACTGGTTTAGACTGCGGTTGAACTCTTGAAGACACAGCAGTCAGATTTAAGAGACCATGTTTTGTTTACCTGGTGTGTCCGCCCAGCCGGGGTGCATGGAGGAGAAGTGAATGTCTTTGTGCTGAGAAGCCCATCTCTCTGTCAGAATCACTTGCTGTCTCTGTCAGAATGAAAACACACAGAGCACATGAACAAACATTGGTACATGCCACAATAGTTTCTCCGCAGCTCTCGGATGCACAGGAGTTGTTACTTTGTTCTGAGCGTAGGCCATGGTGCCGTCAAACGTCCCCTTCTCAAACTGGAGGTCATCTACGTTCAGCTTCTGCGTGAGCATGCCGCCTGACGACACGGTGACCTGCGGAGGAGACGCAGGCAGATATTCATTTGTACTTTTAAGAAAGCGCAAGATTCACATGCACAGTGTGAGTCAGCCTGTAAAACCAGAGATGTGACAGTAAAAAACATGGTCTTCAGTCAAAATTCTACCCACCACTCTCGGGTCTTCAGCCTTCTTCAGAGCAGGTATCAGAGCTGTGGTGAGGATGTATGTACCTGGGTTTGTAGAAAAGCTAATAAGTTAATATTTCTCAAAAAAAAAGAATGGCTACAGAAATTCAGGTATGTAATTCGAATGAGTATCAAAAAACTTTTCCTTACCGAGTGTATTTGTTGCAAAGTTCTTCTCTAAACCCTCCTCAGTTAACTCTCTCTGGTTGACCATACAGCCTGCATTGTTGATCTGGTGAAAATGACAAGTGATGCAATTACAATACAACACAGTGTGTTTGTGTGTGTGTGTGTGTGTGTGTGTGTGTGTGACAGATGAACCAACATATACCCACAGCCACCTACCAGCACATGTACAGTGTTGCTTTGTGAGAAGCTCTGGGCGAATTCCCACACCTGTCTCGCACTGGACATGTCAACCACATGGATGTGGACGTTCTGGGAATAAACAGAATACAAACATAAATACTGTCAGAGCTCTGTCCATTAACACTGACATTTTATTTTCTGTTGAAAGAAAAGAAGATAAAAGAGGTCTCAGTGATGAAGACACTTGTGGGACGTTCTGTGAATTTAAACTCATTTTCTGTTGCATAAATTGTAACAAGTAATATGCAATTTATTAGACTTTGACCTGTTGCTACATCAAATGCAAATCCGATTGCGACAGAGGGGGTCTCAGTTCTCCTGTTGGGTCAGATTGACGTTTATGCTCAAACTGATTTGTACTTTAGGCTGCAACAAATTATTACTATGCATTTTTGTAAATGAAAAATTGAAAAATGGCCGTCACAAGTTCAAAAAACAGGAAAAAAGCAGCAAATCCTCATGTTTGAGAAACAGGAAACAGACAATGTTTGGCATTTTTTGCTTGATGACCAATTATTTTAATTACAAATTCTTACATTTAAAACAAAATTTTGAACTGTCTGTCAGTCCACTAATTGTTGAATTGTTTCAGCATTAAATAATATTCAAAAGGCACGGAAGCATCATTAAAAAATGTTGTTTTGTTGTTTGTTATTTTTTAATGATTCTAGCCCACTGAAATAAAGGCCTTTTATTTTTCAAACCTACCTTGAGTACCTGGACCTGGATTTTTTATACCATTTTTTTGGTTTTCTCTCTATTAAATAATATGTTTTCAGAGTTAAAGTTAGTGTACTCAACACCATTACATTATTACATATAACAAAATCAATGAAATATTTTTCCCGTCTGTCTTTGTTCGGACTATCCTGATATTTATCTTTAACTTTTTTGGCTCATGCAGGATAATTGTACTATTTCTGACTTGAAATAAAGATTAGACAAGAGGAATCAGACCAGTAAGTAGAGACACCACGAGTGAATAAAGCAAAAAATGATCTTTAACTCTGTCAGAATTAAACATCATTTCACTCAGTGACCAGAAAAACATAAACGTTGCCCCTGCAGAGAATCATTTTCAAATAACCAATCCCAATGAACTCAAAACTTATTTTCAGTAAAGCAATTTCTTTTCACATATCTGCCAACATATACGGTGCAATGATAGCAGTAATACCTAACAGTCGGTCTCCATTTCAATCTGAATTAAAAGTTGGTCATTTACAGTCATTCTATAATGACATTTATAGAGGGTTGGACTCAACAGAAAGTCTTTTAAATTTACTGCCACACTCCCCATCTGGCTTATGTCATTGTCTTACAAAAGCTCTGTTTTTCTCATCCACACTAAAATGTGCTGCCAGCATTTGAAGATTTATCTGCTCTGACTTATCTACTTTATTAAAGCCTGTTCAGTGGTGCTTGAGGGCCAAAACAGAAAGAAAAAGATGTTTTTGTAAGTGTGAGCCCTCTTGTGGACATACTGTTAGACCCTCCATTCACATAAGGAAAGTCACAGTGGAAAGCAGATAGATAGACAGACACGCAATCGATGTCTCACCTCATTTTTACTCCGTTCTACAATTTCATCTTTGGCTGCTTCTGCTCGCCCCTTGTTTCGACACACCATGTGAACAGTTCCCCCTGCAAATAAAAACATGTCATTGGACACACCTGCAGTGACTTGGATCACAGTCAGAATCAGGCTATATTGTTGATGTGTCAATCAGTCAATCAAACTTACAGGAATCTGACAAAGTAATAGGACTAATAACACAGTAGGAATATAAACAGTGAAACAATGGGAGACTCGTTCACACAAGAGAGTAAAACGTAGCAATATAAAATAAATTAGATATGAAAGCGGTTAGTAGATAAATGACAAAAACAATCAAAAAAGAAAAGTATAGAGCGATTTTAACAATTCAAATAATAGCTATAAAATCTTCTATTCAAAAATCAGGCCAGAAATGTTACATCTATTAACACTTTCAGCTACTCTCAGATCCTCAGGATATGCATAACACACATGACACATAATATACCATGGAAACAAATGTATGTCTTGTGGTTCTTTATAAACAAGGAGAATAACTTCAATCCATCCAAAACCAACAGTCACTCCCTCTGTCATCACTGTATTGTCTCCCACAAGCAGAGAAGAAAAAGAAAAATGCAGAACTGTCTGCTGCTGATGACACTCTAACACTCACCTCTGTTAGCTATTTCCTGCGCTGTGGCTTTCCCTATCCCGCTGTTGGCACCTGTTATCACGAAGGACCTCCCACTCAGGTTCACATCCAGGTCTGCTGGAGCAAAATGCTTCGCTGCAGCTTCATAGCCGCACCTGATAGGAGCAAAGTGCAGTATAGTAAGTACGTATTGGCACCAATATCACCACACCTTCTGGTCTGCTTTCTGTTAGTTTACATGTGTTCCTATTTCTGTGTCTGTGTTTTAGTACTTCTGATGAGATGATCCTAAGTCCATTTGGGTTCCTTAATCTCACCAGCACCTTTCATGTCTTATGTATTTCATTCTTACTGTGCAAATAAAAAATAAATCTGTTTATAAGACTGTGTGAACCTGAAAGCTGTTTAGGCCATAATTTAGTGACAGTCTATGATTGAGTCATCTTACATGTAGATATATTTTATTTATTAGAAGCATATTTTACTCTGTGAGGAAAAATTATCACAGATTACTTGCAGGCAACATTTAGTGATAGTATCATATCACCATTACCTAGCGTTTCACAAGTATTTCATTCAAAAAAAGCTAGTACCTCCTCAAGACTAAAAATCTCATCAGTGAAGAGATAAAATGGCAAAATCAAGCAAAAATGACTCCAGCTTCTCAGAGGGGACTTTTAACCCCTGCTCTGTTTTGAATCTGTGGATTTGGACTGTTGGTCGGTTAAAGTGAGTTCTGGGAAAGTGTAAGAGGCGGTTTACTATTGTTTAATATCTTATAGACTATAGTTACAGCCCTTATACTGAGTATTGTGTAACTACTGCTAATTACCACTACCTGTAACATACATAGGGCCATATACCAGCAACATACTATCACTTACAAAACAACATATGTGACTAAAGCTTGAGAATCCTGTCTGAAGGGAGGTACCAACTAAGGAGGATTAGGTAAAACATAAAAACTACTAGACTTTACAATAGAAGCTCTCAGTAGAAATGATAATTTCTCCACTTACTTTGTATATTCTTGGAGTCCTTTCACAAACCAAACGGCATTCCTGTAAATAGACATTTTTAACAAAAAAAGCACCTTCTCGGCTTGCCTGAAGAGGTTATCCTATTGAACGCAGTGTAACATGTTTCATAAGAGAGACCAGTGGTGGTTATGTAGTAAGGTAAGCGGGGAGTCACGTGTATGACCACCGGAAGTAGCTACATTTTAATAACATTGTAGCGCCCCTGGTGGACTATGTTTATCATCGTGGACACGAATAAATAACACAGTAAACCACTCTTTGCTTTTAACTTATGATTTTAGTTTGGGAAAAACATATCAAAAAACGAAAAAAGAAAAATGACATCTAACATTGATCAAGTAGTCAGTATTAATACATTTGTTTCGGCGGGAAACTCGCAGTTGTCAGGATGGCCGAGTGGTCTAAGGCGCCAGACTCAAGGTTACTCCTTCCTGTGAAACGGGACTTCTGGTCTCCGAATGGAGGCGTGGGTTCGAATCCCACTTCTGACAATAACCTTTTGCAACCGTGTAGATTAAGTATAACACCCACTGACACACAAAATAATAATTAATGTGATTTGAATATATTGTGAATCTTCTAATGACCAGTTATTTATCTCCAACTTATCCATCCATCTGTCTATCTAGCTATCTATCTGTCTATCTATCTATGTATCTTTCTGTGTGTGTGTGTATGTGTGTGTGTATTTTCTGAACATCTATCACAATATTACAACATTAGATATTACATCAATATAGATAGAAGATAGTAAATGGCTGGTCTGCTTTGTGGAACCAATTCATTGACCTGTGGATTCAGTTCTATACTGCAAAAAAAGTGATGTTTCGTCGCCTCCTCAGGGACATTTTATCAGCCTACCCATTGTGAGCAGAACTCTGACTACAAACACTTGCATTTCCAAAGCCCTGTGTGCACCAATGGAGCAGCATCGCCCTCTGTTGATGACATTTGAGAAGAAAAAGCTTACAGCACCTAGTATTCCCACGCGTTCTCCAATCCAAGTACTAAGCAGGCCCGACCCTGCTTATTTTCCGAAAGGAGAGGAAGAGGAGATCGGGCGTGTTCAGGGTGGTATGGCCGTAAACGGTTAGAAAACAGTAGACAGCCTATTCAAAGATCCTTCTACATATTGTGTTGGGACTTCATGTGTCTGTCCTTTTTCTTCTTCATAAAGGACTGTGATGGTGAATCGATCTTATGACCAAGTAACGTTAACTGGCCAGAATTTGATATTATTAGATGCGGCTAAACTAAACGGGCAGAGTCGTCTGAAACACGTTAAACATTAATTTTAAAATAGTCTACTTTATCGCTTAAAGTGTGACTAGAGAACTCACATTCAACCTAAACGTCCTACGTTTAAATAAGGCTGTATCTCATTTTATATCGTAAAAACTTTTTTGTTATCTTGTTACGTACAGTCATCATGAAGCGGGGAGCGGTGACATTGGTTAGCAGTAATCAAACAGCGTTCTCGCTATCAGCAGAGCACAGTTGTCAGGATGGCCGAGCGGTCTAAGGCGCCAGACTCAAGGTGACAAACCTTCCGAAGAACGGGACTTCTGGTCTCCGAATGGAGGCGTGGGTTCGAATCCCACTTCTGACAACAACTTTTCTCTGTTTACGAACTATTCCTTGGAGTCATGAAGGGCCAATATAAGAGATCCCCAAACCATTTGTTCATGTTGTATTTTTTCTTGGCACATTGAAACACTGTGGATGTAACGGGACTTTTTGGCAGTGACAGTGAACATTAGTAGCTAAAAAGGACTTAAAGGTAAGAAGCAAAGCAGATGTATGAACTGACCTATATTAACGACTAAGGAATGAAAACATATATTTATCGGGTTCATTACAAATCACATACAAAGAATTTGGAAAAAAACAAAACCAAAACCCAGAACACCAGAAAACAAAGAAAAAAGTCCACCAACAATTGTGTAGATTTGTGATATTCCGTATCACAGCAGTAGACACGGTATATTATGAATATGTTTTCATGTAAAATGCTGTATTTTGCAGAATAAATTGAATGGAGCATTGTGTACAAATAATTCTAATGCGATCACATAGGGATAGAGTAAATATAGCAGAGATAAGAAGTATTTCAAGGCATTGTATAGGGATGATGAGGAATAATATAGAAGGCAGATTGAATATGGCTGATAGTATGACTCTATCCGTCATATATGACGTGTGTGTTTTCCACACTGAATGGCAGTGGATGATCTTTATCTGTATGACAGCGACGAATAGGAAGAGCCTGCGCACATCTTTAAATAGGCTGTTTGCTGCCTCTTTTCTCGCTTACGGCCATACCACCCTGAACACGCCCGATCTCGTCTGATCTCGGAAGCTAAGCAGGGTCGGGCCTGGTTAGTACTTGGATGGGAGACCGCCTGGGAATACCAGGTGCTGTAAGCTTTTTCTTCTCATCTGTCATCAACGGAGGGCGCTGCTGCTCCAGTAGTGCTCACAGGTGTCTGGGAAAGAGAGCTGCACTTTCTTATTTCTTTCAGACAGACTGTGGAAGAAGAAAAAGGACTAATTCGAGGCAGATTACATATTTTGCACAATAAATTGAACGGAGCATTGTGCACAAATAATTCTAATGCCAACACATAGGGATGGAGTAAAAATAGCAGAGATTACAAGTATTTCAAGGCATTGTATAGGGATGATGAGGAATAATATAGAAGGCAGATTACATATGGCTGATAGTATGACTCCATCCGTCGTATATGACATGTGTCTTTTCCACACTGAATGGCAGTGGATGACAGTGGGATCTTTATGTGTATGACAGCGACTAATAGGAGGAGCCTGTGTGTTTACTGAAATGTGTGTGAAATGTGTCTGTCAGCCAGATGAATGGTAATGAAAGGCAAGTGAGCGGTAAGTGAATTTTGAAAGAATTTTGTTATGTTTACTGTTTTGCTCTCAAAAAGTGTGTGATTGCATGGAGTTTGTGTCTACACACATGTGCACTGTGATAATAATAAAAAAGGCTCAGTTATCGCTGCCAGAGCAGCAGTGTATTCTCTGTGCAGCCTGTTACCTGTTTAACAAACACCTGCACATGAATAAAAACCTGCATTCTGTATTTATACTGTGCACTGTGTCCTACTCAGAGGCACAGGAGCCATTTCTACTGGCAGAATGCGTTTGTATTATTTATCAATTATTTGAGTCTATTTCTTTTGTGGCTATGATTAAATCAATATTTTAGAGCTGGTTAATACAACAGTTCTCAATATAGGAAGGCTATTACTTAATGCTGTGATGACCTAATGACAATACAGGCTGAATATGAACATGACTGTTGAAACTGTAGAAGTAATCACATCCCTCCTTACATATTGTAGGCTACTTAATTTGCAGTGAGAAGTTGTTTCCTTTACATTTTCCTGGAGTAGGCAAAGTTACAGACTACAATGCCAACACACACACACACACACACCTAGCAGGCCACAGGCCCATTCTGCCTTTTACACACACATGCGCACACATGCCTCCTGGTAACTTTCTAGGTAACGTTATTGGCACATTAACTCACTTTTTTCCATCGTGCCACTGCTCCTCTCATTACGGTTATGGGTTTGGCTGCAACAATAATTATGAATAAACACTATGAAAAGTCACCTTTTACAATTTGAGACAAACGGACAATATATCCTAACGTTACTTTGCCACCTGACATGCCTGGTGAACAAGCAAGCTAGCTTCCAAATTACATAACATTAGGCTAACGTTATTAACGTTAAATATTTTCCCAAAGTTAGGAGGTCTGCGTTAACTTAACTCAATTCATAAGTTCAACTTTCCACATCCACCCCAGTTTGTTTACATTTACAAAGGAGTTAAAAGTAGTGTCATCACTTGAGGAAATAGCCAGCTGGAGTGAAAAGGGGGATCGAGAGGGATAAAATCAGTGTCATGATGCTGTCAATTTGCGGTCTCTTGAAATGACATTACGAATTTGTCAATTATGATCATCCCCGCTTGATATTTGGATGAAGGCTGGGGGAATGAATCCGGTGCTATGATTGGTCAAACTCTTCTTCTTCTATTGCATTTCGGCAGGCTACAAGCTGCTGCCTCTTGCTGTTAGACTTGAGTACTGCACGTGCACAATTGAGCCATGGATGTATGAATTGAGCTCACAGGCGTCACCAGCTTTTTGCGTACTTTAGAGTGACAAATCGTACCAGCGTACTTTGATGTCAAAATGCCCACCTGCTACGCAAAATGCACACAGGTTGGCAGGTCTGCACAGTGTGTGAGTGAAAATCATTAGTAGCCATTTGTCTTTGCCTTGGTTGTTTCACTGTCTGACTCCCCCCTCCCTCCCTCTTTGACCTGGTTAAAGTGTGTCACACCTTTAACCACAGTGTGTTTATCTGTTGGAGAAGATCAGGCAAGTACTCTCAGCTTTGGCCAAATCTTATCAATACGTTCCTGCTCAATCTGCATAAAAAGAGAAAAGATATAAATATCAAGTGCTGTTAAAGAGTGCTGCTAGTATCCCTAAAGCAGAGGTGGGTCCCAACCTCTGGATCCTCAGAAGGGGTCAGGAGATGAATCAAACTGGTGGCAGAAAATGTCTGGGCAGGACATTAATAAAAAACATAGTCTGCCACACAAAATTAGCTATTTTTCAGACTTTTTCTCTCATTCGTATTGTTGTACTTCTTAAGGCAACTTGCCTCTTCAAAACAAGTCTGAGAAAGAAATTCAGTCTCTTTGATTGAAGAGCTACCAAACAAAAACACACTGCCTCTAGAGGCTTCAGTGTTCATTACAGCCACAATATGAACAAACAATATTCTGATGATTTTTCATTGCAAGTAATGGAGCTAAAAATATAAAGTTGACCAGAGGGTGGTGCTAGAAGAGAGGTCATGGAGTCATTAAATCTAGAGTGTTAGATTGACAGAGAACAGATTTATGGTCAAGTTTAGGGCAAAAACTGCTGTCTTTAAGCCCAGTCTGTGATTGCCTGACCTTTCCCAGCTCGTTGCAAATCCGCTGGTTAAACTCTTTGCCCTCCAGACACAGGAAGTCATCTCCAGGTTGCAGGATGCCACATTTGGAGGCAATGACACGGGCAGTGATGATGTTGTCTCCGGTCACCATGTGGACAGTGACCCTGGCCCGCTGGCACTTTCTGATGGCTTCTGGTACCTGATAAGAACAGAAGAAAAAACAGGTAGATAGTGAATAACATATGTAAAAACTGACAAAAACTGATGGCAGCAGCTTCACACGCAGCAGGAGTTCAGTTTGGACGTTTTAATGGACAGAAAGTCCATCTTTGTGTTGATGGAAGTTAATAAACAGCTTCATCTTGTGGTGAAATCTATGGAGGTATGTTGTAGCTGTTTATATTCTAGAAAGTAACATTGCTGCTGAAATGTTGGCTCTTGGGGGTTTAATGTTGCCTGTGAGACATCTGTAGGATTAGTGGACTGTTCTTGGTAGCTGTGAGATGCTGCATTCAGCCCGATGGCTGTCAAGATATTCTTAAACATATTTTTAAAAGCTTGCCCTAATTGAAAGGACTGTTTTTATCAAGTGTCTAAGAATTGTGCTGAAAGTTACATTGACTGTCAGCAGAGTCACATGTCTAAGTTGCCACAGTCCCAGCTGTAAAGTTGAAATAATGTCTTGTAGTTTTCTGACACATGGTTTGATTTATTACCCTTGTGCGAAAATCTGAAATGCAGGAAACAGCTAAAATTTTATGTGTATAAAAAGATAATAAAGGTGATCAACTCATGGCTATGATCAATTTTATATATGTAAAAATATGATCTCATGTCAGTTCTGTCCAGTCACATCGTTTTAAAACCTGTAACAGTGCAGCATCTTGCATGTAATACACATTACTGCTCAGGCAGTGATGATGTCACAGGCCCTCTGTGGGCTGCAGTTTGTTTTTCCAGATTAACTTCACTCTGCACATTATCTCAGGAGCTGTATCAGCACTGTGACACTGTCACAAGGCAAGTTTATTAGCATATGGTCTCTTTTGTAATCAATCACTAGGTCGGTAAAAACTATTCATTTTTCAATAAGCCTCACGTCCTTATGGTATGTTTGTTTGTCAGTTGTTTGTGTTGCTTTGTATGTACTTTGTTGTTGAGTTTTTTTTGCTGTAATGTATGCATATGTATTGTGGAGTTTTGTGTTTTGTACTTAAATGTATGTGTATATATTGTTGAGTCTTGTGCAGTTTCATACTGTATGTATTTTACTGTTGAGTTTTATATATTTTAAAAGCCCATCTAGGGACGGCATTGCAAACTAGCTTAGGCTATAAATGCTGTGTTAAGTTTATGGTATATACTTGTCCCTATACAAATAAACATTAAATAAATCAAGCATTCTCAAAACATCTCTTCTCTCACAAAATGTCCCTGCAGCCCCTGAATATCAGCACCGATCAGAGTCAGATGGATATCCTTTGAGAAGCTTGATAAATACAGGTCATGATTACCAGGTGGATTGCTGTCAGCCCTTAATTCATTTCACACATTTAGGAGTTGATGTTACATGTAGAAACATTTACGTAAACGAGTCTTAAAATAAAAATGGACCACAGTGTTTGACGGAGCTCCTTCTCAGATGTTCTATGATTAACTGGGGCAGTTAGAGGGAGACAACCTGCAGCTGTGTTGTACTGTGATTGGCTGGGAAGTCTCTGTAGGCAAGGCAGATGGTTCTCAGGCCCTCTGACGCCATAGACTTGATCACGTTCTTCACCAAAATGTCTCTGTCCTGAGGTTTGAAGGCTCTGGCCTCACCGCTGGCTGTCAGGATCTTACTGCACCTGGAACCACATGACAGGGTCATGTAATCATCATCTGACTGAGCACAGAGATGTGTAATCAGCAGCAGTAAACCTACTTCCCAAGCAGGATCTCAGAGGCCCTTTTGCTGAACATTCAGTAGCTGCCGTCGTGGTTCTTCAGCACAGTGCTCATGGACTTCCTTACTGAGTTAAAGGTGTACACCTTGAACAGTTTCTCCTCGGGGATCTTGTTGTGGACAGTCTGGTAGTCTTTATGCAGGTCAAGGGTGAGTCCTAGTAAGGCACGTTCAGTCTTGTTTCCCACCTGGCGAGGCAACCCGCCCTCCTTCTCTGGAGGCTGAAGGAAGCAGAAGGTGTGGGAATTAAACTCACAACTGCAGCAACACAGCAGCTGTGAGACAACTTTCAACAAATAAAACAACAAAACAAAACAAGTGACATTAGTTTAGTGTTTAAAGTAAAGGTTCACATTTTTTCTAATCTATCTTAATACAATAATCACATGTCCATATATACACGCTGACACAGTTTTTACTTTAGTCACTGTAATCATTCTTCCTGTCCGTATGGGCTGTGAAGAGATTCAATGCATGAGATGGAGAACAAAGTTCACTTCCATCATTCTGTAAAAAATGTATTCTAAAGTTAATATGAGGCTTTAGTAAGATGAGTTAGACAAATAAAGATGGTATGTTGCAGTCTTTACAGAATTTCACAACCATAAAAACAAAGACAATGTCTTTTTAATGCAGGTCTGTTTTCAGTCTGAACACCTGCTGAGAATACTTTGGAGTAGAGCTAAAACAACTGGTCCAAAACCTAGTCAACTGACAGAAAAGATGATCTGCAACTGTTTTGATAATAGTTTAAGCTTTTATCAAATAAAAATACCAAACATTGTCTGGTTCCAGGTTCTCAGTTGTGAGGATTTGCCACTTTTTGTCTTATGTGACAATAAACTGAATATCTTTGGGTTTTGAATTGTTGCTCAGATAAAACAAAACATTTAATCACAAGACTTTCAACATTTATCACTGTCTTTGATCATTTTATAGACCACTAGTTCCCAACCTTTTCAGCTAGTGATCATTTATAGCCAGACTATGTCTGTTGGAAACCCCTTGTCACAGGTTGTGAGCAGGTGAAGCAAAGACTGATGTTAATTCTCACATTGTTTAATTTCCTGAGGAGATAAAACCCTGCAGTATCACACATTAAAAAGAAAAAAAACATGCTGAGGGAAAAATTGTGTAGCAGTAATCATCTCATGACCCCTTAGATTCATTAGACGACCCTCTATACTAGACTAATCAATTAATCAAGAAAATAAATGTAGACTAATCGATACTGAAAATAGATATTAGTTACAGTTACAGTGAACTGACTGACAAGAAACTTGTTACAACACTTGTTGGTGCTTGTTAACTCTTGTAGTGGAGACTGTCTTCACTGTGCTGTGATCTCTGACGTGGGTCAAGGAGGCAGTGATCAGATGAGACCTCTCCAAACCAACCAGCTCTCAAAGGCCAAATGCTTAACTCACAAAGCTTTCTGAATGGACAGCTATTTTTACAGCTCACCATAATCTTGGAGGTGTAGGCGCAGTTGACCCCAATGCCCAGGACGAGCAGGTCCAGGATCTTGGCGGAGATCAGGTCTGGCTTTGGCACCGTCTTGTTGTAGCATCTTCCCATGTAGGTTTGCACCACTGTCATGCGGTTCATGGTTAGCGTGCCCGTCTTGTCGGAGCAGATTGTCGTGGCGTTGACCATCGTCTCACAGGCGTCTAGGTGGCGGACTAGGTTGTTGTCCTTCATCATTTTCTGACAAATGAGTAGAGCAACATTACCGGAGGTGATTTCCCCTAAACTTACTAATGACAGTCCATAGAATGAACAGTAATGCTCCAAGATTGTCTGGGAGGGGGTCAAATGGGACATAAGTTCATCTTGAGGTTCTTACTGCTCCAACCAAGGGGTCAATAAATATTGTGAAAACTGTACAACCGGTGTGTGGTACAAAATTTATTAATATGACATGAGAATAGACACATGGTATTAGACAGATAACTATGTCAGTTTCAATTACGCTAGACTAATGAGAATTTTTAGGAAAATTCAATTATGAAATCATATGGATAAAAAAAAAGTACAGGTTGATTTTTGTAAAACCGAATTTCTGATAAATTAAGAAATTTGAATCAGTATACTTTAGGATCAGTTCAGCAACTATGGTGTAGAGTCTGATTCAGTATCCAGCTCTCTTAAAACATCTACTGTTTTACCTGCTGCTGGTAACATAACTGCACCTTCCTCCTGGGAATGTACAGAAGCTGATCACTGTTGATGAATTTAAGTTAGTTTTAATTAGTTATAATTACAATTAAAATAAGTTCACTTTCAAATCAAATATCTTAAAATATGAGTAGACAGTATTGTTCTGCATTTATAACATTTTTTTAAATCAACCTGTTACTTAAACATGTCATGTGGTATGCTACTTCAGTACACTTCAACAACAAATATTACTGGGACCACTACAGAAAATTGCAGTTGAACATTTAATATCCAGGAATTCACCTTGCAGACACTACCACTTAAAATCCCTGTAATAAACTGGCCTTAATTTCGCACATACACGATTATCCTAGGCTTGTGTTTTTTATGCTGTCCCCTCGACCAGGTCACTCTTGAAAACAGATTTTAATGTCAATAAGACTTTTTTATCAGGGTAAGGAAAAGAACATGATTTGGCTGTATGTGTTCAGGCTGACAAGCTGTATAATACTATATACAAACAGACCTTGACTGAATAGGCCAGGGAGATGGTGACAGCCAGAAGGAGACCTTCAGGCACGGCTACCACCAGCACAGTCACACCGATGATGAAGAACTTGACCAGGAATTGCACATAGATGGGCAGACACTCCTTGGACCAGGGAACTCCCTGAGTCCAGAAGGTGTCGATCTGGAAATTAATAATTAGGATGAGGATGGTGAGAGTTGACATGAACAGACCTAAAGGCAGACAGAAAGACAAAGAGTTAACCAGAGTTAACTTAAGGCCGTTTTCAAACCTGCATGTTTTAGTTTGGTTGAATCTGACATCTCTGTTTCCCCCCCGCTATGGTTCGTTTAGGCAGATCCGAGCACAGCAATCATACTCAGGTGGGGACCAAAACAACCTCACCAAGACAGAGAAATGTGCTACATTGAGTAGAGCTTCTCATTCATTGTTATTTTCTATGTGGAAATTAGCATGCATTAAAGTCTTACTTGGCCTATCCGATATCCATGGCATACTGACTGAGATCCAGAGTCACAGTGGACAGCAGGCAAGAAATGGCTGGTAAGAGATAAAACAAGAGATTAGAGCCGGTGTGTGAGAGCTGCCTGAGCATTAATCAGGTGAATATTAAACATTTTGCTCAGAAACTAAAGGCATCTAACTCTGCATGGCATTCTCTGGACTGTGGAGCATTGTCTTCTGGAGAGTAGGCAGCAGCAGCTCCTTGAATTCGGATTGGGAGACATGATGCAACAGGGAGCCGCTTTTGTCCAAAATGTGCTGTTGAGGTTTTGTCTTGCTCATAAGGACTGACTTGATGTACAGATCCAACAGGGCACTCTGGAAAAACAGCAAACAATGTTATATGAACATTGCAGCCACAAAATATATCTATCTGAGAAAGAAACATATGAATGCACTGATCAACAACATCAGACTAAAAATGCGAACTTAAAAAAACTCAATTTATGCTTCTTGATTGTAGCTTTGTCCTTCTGAGCTGTGCAGAAGTCTAAACACACCCCCAGCATGGCCAGAGTAGTAGGGCTCTGGTCCAGACTCAAAAGAGTGCCGATGTATTGATCAACCAGTCCAGGGTTCTGGTGAAAACAACACCATGTCAGAACTTTCCAGCAATTATGCGTATGTCCTTAATACATGCATTAGGATCAGAGTTGGATTAAATACAATACCATTCAAAAGTCTGGAGACACTTTCTCATTCAGGTTAATGGGAAGGTGAGTCCAAACTGGTACTGTATGTATATAGACCAATATCACATACAGTATGTCTTTTGTTATTGGACTTTACAAGCTGACAACAGCAACATGTTCTCGACCTGCATCACCCCCCACACTCTGATTTATTTAGTGATTTAGATCAAGTCAATGACTGAAGTGAAACAAAATGACAATTCAGTCTGATCAGGCTGGATCCTCCTTTTACGTCAACCTGTGTCTTTTAGTGCTGTTGTGTTCTATACTCACCTTCTCCCAGAGGTGATTGAGATTCTTGAGGCTTGATTTCCGAGCCTTAGATTTGGCTCCACCCACCACCTCAGCCACAAGGAGGCTCTGAACCTCCACCTAAAAGATTTAAGGCAGACAAAGCATTGACAGGATTTTTCACAGACAATAATAATATCAATGATGTCATTTCAATTTTAAAAAGACAGTTTACTGACCATTTTCTTCCAGATGGCTCCTTCTCTTTTCTCTGGCGTAGAAAACACAATGGGCACTAATAGACAAGTCCAAGACAAGCCGATAAAGGCGGCAGAGCCTGTGTTTTTACTGAAAATATAATATGGCAAACAGGAGAGAGAGAAGAAACAACCAGGATAAAATGAAACAAAGAATAGGTTCCTAGACACACACACACACTTTAATTTAATCTGTAGTCTGTTTTTTTTAAATGTTCCTTTTTATGCTAGTGTTAATTAGTTAACAGTTTGTTCTTCTCACTCTTTATTCTTATTCCGTCCTCCATACGTTTTTTAGCCCTTTTAAACTGCTGCATACTTTGTGCTATAAAAACCATTCAACTGTCAATCTATGCAGCTCATTCAGTAGATGTGTGCTTGTATTTTTCTGGAATGTAACATGTTTCAGCGATTTTATATAATTTTTTAAAATGTTAAAATTTATAATGGCAGTCAATGGGACGAACTGTCCAACTGAGTTGGATCCTTTGTCATTTTGACACTCAACTGCTCGGACGTTCCTTATCCTACAGATGCCTTTTGAACTATAAAATGTTCACAAAACTTTGAATTTTCAAAGTTATCAGATTGTTTAGTGATATCTTTTATAGTTTTTCAGCAAGAAACAGACATCAAGTCTCACCAGTGTGTCATGTGATTGGGCACACATCCTGCAGACTGTATTGCAGTCAATGAGAACATGACAGGGACTCTCTATCAATTAAGGTTCAGATCTCAAAAACTATAAGTCCTATGTGAAATGTATTTACATTTTGAGAGAGAGGAGGCTTGTGGCAACATACTGAGGCAAGATATGTGCTTGAGGAGTTAAAATTGTGGGAGTGACAGCAGTTTAGAAAAACATTACTGGTCTAAAATTATCTGTGCTCTCCACTCTGCCTGATCACATGACACACTGGTGAGACCTGAAAAAGTCTGAAAAACCTCTGACTTTGGGCTTAAATTGCTGAAAAACTACAAAAGATATCACTAAACAATCTGATAACTTTGAAAGTTCAAAGTTTTGTGAACATTTTACAGTTTGAATGGCGTCTGTACGATAAGGGACTTCCGAGCAGTTGAGTGTCAAAGTGACCAAGGTTCCAACTCAGTTGGACGGTTCGTCCCATAGCCTGCCATTATAAATTTGAATGTTTTAAAAAATTATATAAAATCGCTGAAAAATGTTACATTTCAGAAAAATACAAGCACACATCTGCTGAATGAGTTGCACAGATTGACAGTTGAATGGTTTTTATAGCACAAAGTATGCAGCAGTTGAAACATGGCAAAAAACGTACGGAAGATTCTGAATTCTAAATTCTGAAAACCATCTGAAATCAATTTGTGATTTAATCATCTTTCAGTAACACTTTATGATAAGGTTAATGAACAAATGTTCAAGTGATAAATATAAATGAATGCTTGAAATAACTGTAAGTAGAAAATAATTGATGATCCATTAAGCATTAACTAATCACACAAACTCACAGTAATTAATAGTGAGCCACAAGAATCCATGATGCATTAAATCATCATGAATCATGCATTTTTTTTTAACTCATATTATAAAGTGTTACCTATTTCTTCATGGTTTGTGTGTATATGTGTTGTCAAACACACTAATAGTGAACTATGAGTACTTCCCTTTTATATTGCGGGAGGAGGGTTGGCGGTGGTTTGTGCCCTTCCTCCTCACACAGTGTAGAAAAGAAGCCTCCAAAGAATTTCACATCATAAATCATTAGACCATAAGTGATATATGTTTTAATTTAATGTCTGCTTCTTTGTCAGAATCTGATACTTTAATAAAAACTGGGCTGACATGCGCTCTTTGAACATTTGTTGGAAAACTGAAAACTGAAAACTGAAAAAGTTTAAGAAATATTATCTCTAACCCCTATCCTTCTCACCGCCTGTATAACACAAACCAGACACGATAAACACAGTTTATAGAAGTTTTTGTCTGATCGCCTTCACATTGCCGCCAACTTTGAAGTCATGTTACTTGCAAAGTGCATGTAGACCGAGAACTCTTACCTGCCATCACTCAAATCTCAGATTACACGATTATTTAAATTGAAGTCTGCAAATTGCGCATGTAAACTCCCCAGCTCCCTGTAGTCTGGTGGGTGCGTAATAAGCACTGGGCGGTGGTCTCCGTTTCCTGCTTTACATCAATAATGTCTATATTTTCATCTCATGCAGACTATAATGACTAATTGCTACACTTGGTGGTGCTGAGTGTTATTTGCTGTTAAGACTGTTAACTTTGCTGCGCTGTATGTTGTTGCACTTGCACAGAAATTGATAAATATCCATGAAGACCAAACCTTACTCTTAAGTTTTTACACCACTAATGCTTTAATGTGTGCGTGCTTTTAGTTTGTTAAAAAGAGTAATAGTAGCCTTTTACTGTATCTAAAAGATCAATGTTTTATTTTGTTTAGGTGGAGACAAAAAGGAAAATCATGGATTAAATGACAAAATACACTGATACAAGAATAAATGATAATTCAGAGACATATCAAACCATTCTCTGTCTTTCCTTACAATCTATTAAAGACTGAAATCACCATAACTAATGCTAAAAGTATCATTTTCAGGTGGAGCCATTAAAACAGATAAAAACAGCAGTGTGTAATTCATGATAATTCATCAGTAGCAGTTATACAGTACACCAGGAAAGTTTTCACGCTTGGAGAACTTAATTACAGCATCATCAATCTCCTGCGAGAACACATAAAAGTCAGATACCAGTTACTGTATCACTCAATCAACCAGACAAACAGATTAACTACAGATTAACACTAACATGAGAAAGCACCTTTCCAGTGAGATCTCTGTGTTTCACCACCTCGTATCCCAACTCTTTAAGCAGGTTCTCCATATTCTGCTCGTCTTTCTCTGCTCCATATCTGTTTTTTAAATGAGTAAATTCTATGTTGGTGATTAGCAGGGCCACACGACTCCTGATGGATTCTTCAGTCAAAAGGTAAGGCTGAAAAATGGAAATTTACACAAAGAAAGTTAAACAAAAAATTGTTATAATCATTTGCAGGAAAAAATTGACTATAGCTACTTAGTAGACTTTAATAAAGAAAATTAAGCTCAAAGAAAAACATTTTATTTCTCGATAAATGATGCACAAGAAAGCATCTTAATGTTGATTGGTTTTGCATCAAAACTAATTTTTTTCCCTGATGTTTCCACTACTGGCAAATAGCTGAAGGTAAATCTATCAGTTAAGACCATGTGACATATTTGATAATGCTTTCATGAATGACTAACCTGATCATCGGTTGGTTTGAGTGTGGTTGACGACCTCTACTTCAAGGACAGGCTTTTATAAAACATAGAATCTCTGTGTTGAAGGTGAGCAATCATCTTCCTGCTGGCTTCATCTCCTTTCCCTATCACTATGTCAATGAGGCAGCGTGCCATGTCTGCTGTGTTTGTGTTGTCCTCAAGTATTGAATTTTTCTCTCCGCGATTCACAACGCCAGCCTTGAGAAGGTCATCCAGGAGCTGCTTAATAAGTTCTCTGTTCACGTTCTCCACAAACTTACTCCTCATCTCGAAAAGCTCCTTGTCTAGGAGAGGGAATATGAAGAAAAAAAGAATGACACATTTCAAATTCTTGTCTCTTGCGGTGGTTTCAAAGAAGATGCTAATGATGAATCAGACAGAACATTAGAAATATTTACAAAAACATCAACTTTTCACCAGGTAACTTTATGACAATGCATTGTTCAGATAATCCTTCAGTTCATCTGTAATATCCAAAATTAACAAATGGGGTTGTCACTTATCCTGACAGTGATGAAAGGATGCTTGGATGTTTAAATTCTGAAAACCATCTGAAATCACTTTGTGATTTGATCATATTTCAGCACAATTTATAATAATATTAAACAAACATAATAATAAAACAAATGTGATAAATGAATGTATGAAGCAACTGTGATTAAATGATCATTGATGAAACATTAAACATGAACTAATCACATAAACTCACAGTAATTAAATCATCATGAGTCATGCCTTAGTTAGACTCAAGAGCTTCTATTGACACATGTACGGCAACACTGAATTAGTGAAATTTGGCTTCCTAGAGCTCAAGTTGCAATTAGAGAACATCATAAATAATAACAAGTATTAAAAGAGAGAAAGAGAGAGAATACAGAGATAAGAAAGAGATGAAATACATATATGTGTGTACATATATATATATATATATACACACACACACACACACATTAGGCCTATATTGCAAATATATACTGCACATTTAAGTGTATTGCACATTAGTGATGAGTAAATATATGTGGATATGTGAGTGATGCATTACTTTTTTGAGCCGTTATTAGTGTTAGCATTGTTTCTGTATGCTTTATGTATATAAGGTGGAAACTGCTTATATGGATCAAAAAATTGGGATAGAATCATTTCTCTATAAATGCTGTTTAAATAATTCACTTATAGTAATCAAGTAGTCCGCTTACAGTTTTCATTTTGGGGCTTTTCATACATGACAACATTTGGGGAAAAAAATGAAAACTATGATGATTCTATTTTTTAAAAAATTCTCTCTCTCGCTCTCGGCTTTTTCAAAATGAGTCGGGAAGCCGTCAGCAAAGCCTAACTTTACTTTTAACGTTATCAACTTTAGAGAAATGTCCTCCCCTCTTCCTAGTAATGTTTTTGTCTTCCCTCATGACAGAGTTGTACAGTGTTACAGGTTGCATTTCTCTCAAAGTTGATTCTGGTTCAACATCTGCCTCCTGCTGGTTACCGGAGGACGGTGCAGCGTGCACATTGAAATCATGAAGGGATAAAGAAAGTCATTTTCTCTCAACGAAAAACGTAGTCGACTTGAAGCACACTGGCTATGAATAGAACAGAAAACATATTGTAACATATGAAACATAGTATATTAATCGACATTTCGAAAAACAAAAAGGCTGCATCATATTATTTCATCTCGTTTTCTTTTCTTTACTTTCCCTTTCTTTTTGCAATAGGCGGGACATAGCCTACAGGTGGCATATTCAACAAAATGCAGACTCATCAAGACTTTTCTTTGACAGACATTCGTTGTAAAAGTGAGAAAGTTTAAGAAATATTATCTCTAACCCCTATCCTCCTCACCGCCTCCGTAACACAGACCACACACGTTAAATATTAGTTTATGGAAGTTTTTGTCTGATCGCCTTCACATTGCCGCCAACTTTGAAGTCATGTTACTTGTTAAGTGCATTTACACCGAGAACTCTTACCTGCCATCGCTCAAGTCTTGGATCACTGGATTATTTAAACTGAAGTCTGCAAATTGCGCATGGAAACTCCCCAGCTCCCTGTAGTCTGGTGGGTGCGTAATAAGCACTGGGCGGTGGTCTCCGTTTCCTGCTTTACATCAATAATGTCTATATTTTCATCTCATGCAGACTATAATGACTAATTGCTACACTTGGTGGTGCTGAGTGTTATTTGCTGTTAAGACTGTTAACTTTGCTGTGCTGTATGTTGTTGCACTTGCACAGAAATTGATAAATATCCATGAAGACCAAACCTTACTCTTAAGTTTTTACACCACTAATGCTTTAATGTGTGCGCGCTTTTAGTTTGTTAAAAAGAGTAATAGTAGCCTTTTACTGTATCTAAAAGATCAATGTTTTATTTTGTTTAGGTGGAGACAAAAAGGAAAATCATGGATTAAATGACAAAATACACTGATACAAGAATAAATGATAATTCAGAGACATATCAAACCATTCTCTGTCTTTCCTTACAATTTATTAAAGACTGAAATCACCATAACAAATGCTAAAAGTATCATTTTCAGGTGGAGCCATTAAAACAGATAAAAACAGCAGTGTGTAATTCATAATAATTCATCAGTAGCAGTTATACAGTACACCAAGAAAGTTTTCACCACTTACCACCAAGAGTACATATTGATTATTTCATGTAGATACAACAAATATGATTCTTAATAGTATTTTTCTTCATATCATTTTCATCACACATTTATTACATTGCCTCAGCTGACTGTGGAGCAGACAAGATTACTTTTTCATGCAGTATAAACAAAGTTCAAGGCTACACTTTGTATTAACAAAGCAGTTCCTTATAAAGCATTGCGATCATAATGTTTAATGTTAAACAAACTGCATTAAGCAACACTCAAGCCTGACTCAGTGGCCTGAGGTAGAAGTGTCTTGTTAAACTGCATCTGTCTTTGATTGGCATCTGTGTATCTTGACCTCTCTCGGTGCGGACTAAAAGATCTTCAAAGCGTTGCATCACCTGTGAGGTTGAAACAAACAGTGTATGACATTAAGCAATCAAATAAAACAAGATCATCATGACTGCTTTCTCTTTGGTCTTGTTGCCTGAGAGCTGATATTACTTTCCACTTACTTTTCTGAAAAGTTCCTCAATGTCATTTTCACGCCAGAAGTTGTTGAACACCTCAACAATGTACTGGATAAGAAAAGACCCTTCATTTGGATGTCTATATGAGACAGTATCTACAGGAAAAACATACAGACAGTTTTTATTACATAAGGTTACTACTCTTAGCTGTTATCAATGCAGATTATTGATGTTTATGTTCCTGAGCTTTAGAATGAGATCTGATAATATTTCAGACAGACTCACCAGGAGCGCAAGAAAGAAGAGAAATGAAGTCTTTTTCTTTGTGTGCACGTCGCCAAGCATCATCCTGGATGTCTTCTTCACCAGCAGACAAGGACAGACCTGGCTGCTCCACATTATCACAAACCACAGCTGCTTCTGCACTATCACTAACAAGCACAGATCCATCGTTTCCTGAAATACATGTGACATACTTTAAATACAGTGTATATGAGCCTCATCATTTAAAGACAACGAATAAGACATTAGAGGACTTTTTTTCAGAGAGTCAGAGTTTTTTTCAGCATCTTTCAGATTTTCATATTCAAATACACAATCGACTGTGTCCTGACGGAAACTATGTTGATGTTTGGTGTATATGTGAGAACAGATGAGAATCACCTCCTCTGCAGGCCTGGATGATGATGATCTTGGGTTTGTTCAGCAGCTCTGGACATTCCTCTGTCCCCAAGTGTTTGTAAATGTTATCAATGGGGAATTTGTCTTGTTTTTCATCCGGTTGCCCCTTTTTATACTTGACACCGCAGACAGCTCCCATTTCCCCGTGAGACATGATAACCACAAACACACTGTCTGTCTCTTTGAGTTTTGGATGTTTGGAGAACTTAATTACAGCATCATCAATCTTCTGCAAGAACACATAAAAGTCAGATACCAGTTACTGTATCACTCAATCAACCAGACAAAATAACACTTTTGATTTACACTAACATGAGAAAATGTGTTTTTTTTGTCATCAAAAGCACCTTTCCAGTGAGGTCTGTGTGTTTCACCACCTCGTATCTCAACTTTTTAAGCAGGTTCTCCATATTCTGCTCGTCTTTCTCTGCTCCATTTCTGTTGTTTAAATGAGTAAATTCTATGTTGGTGATTAGCAGGGCCACACGACTCCTGATGGATTCTTCAGTCACAAGGTAAGGCTGAAAAATGGAAAGTTAAACAAAAAATTGTTATAATCACTTGCAGGAAAAAAAATTACTATAGCTGCTTAGTAGACTTTAATAAAGAAAATTAAGCTCAAAGAAAAACATTTTATTTCTCGATAAATGATGCACAAGAAACCATCTTAATGTTGATTAGTTTTGCATCAAAACTAATTTTTTTCCCTGATGTTTCACTACTGGCAAATAGCTGAAGGTAAATCTATCAGTTAAGACCATGTGACATATTTGATAATGCTTTTATGAATGACTAACCTGATCATCGGTTGGTTTGAGTGTGGTTGACGACTTCTGCTCGGAGGACAGCTCTTTGTAAAACATAGGATCTCTGTGTTGAAGGTGAGCAATCATCTTCCTGCTGGCTTCATCTCCTTTCCCTATCACTATGTCAATGAGGCAGCGTGCCATGTCTGCTGTGTTTGTGTTGTCCTCAAGTATTGAATTTTTCTCTCCGCGATTCACAACGCCAGCCTTGAGAAGGTCATCCAGGAGCTGCTTAATAAGTTCTCTGTTCACGTTCTCCACAAACTTACTCCTCATCTCGAAAAGCTCCTTGTCTAGGAGAGGGAATATGAAGAAAAAAAGAATGACACATTTCAAATTCTTGTCTCTTGCGGTGGTTTCAAAGAAGATGCTAATGATGAATCAGACAGAACATTAGAAATATTTACAAAAACATCAACTTTTCACCAGGTAACTTTATGACAATGCATTGTTCAGATAATCCTTCAGTTCATCTGTAATATCCAAAATTAACAAATGGGGTTGTCACTTATCCTGACAGTGATGAAAGGATGCTTGGATGTTTAAATTCTGAAAACCATCTGAAATCACTTTGTGATTTGATCATATTTCAGCACAATTTATAATAATATTAAACAAACATAATAATAAAACAAATGTGATAAATGAATGTATGAAGCAACTGTGATTAAATGATCATTGATGAAACATTAAACATGAACTAATCACATAAACTCACAGTAATTAAATCATCATGAGTCATGCCTTAGTTAGACTCAAGAGCTTCTATTGACACATGTACGGCAACACTGAATTAGTGAAATTTGGCTTCCTAGAGCTCAAGTTGCAATTAGAGAACATCATAAATAATAACAAGTATTAAAAGAGAGAGAGAGAGAATACAGAGATAAGAAAGAGATGGAATACATATATGTGTGTACATATACATATATATATATACACACACATTAGGCCTATATTGCAAATATATATTGCACATTTAAGTGTATTGCACATTAGTGATGAGTAAATACATGTGGATATGTGAGTGATGCATTACTCTTTTGAGCCGTTATTAGTGTTAGCATTGTTTCTGTATGCTTTATGTATATAAGGTGGAAACTGCTTATATGGATCAAAAAATTGGGATAGAATCATTTCTCTATAAATGCTGTTTAAATAATTCACTTATAGTAATCAAGTAGTCCGCTTACAGTGTTCATTTTGGGGATTTTCATACATGACAACATTTGGGGAAAAAAATGAAAACTATGATGATTCTATTTTTAAAAAAATTCTCTCTCTCGCTCTCGGCTTTTTCAAAATGAGTCGGGAAGCCGTCAGCAAAGCCTAACTTTACTTTTAACGTTATCAACTTTAGAGAAATGTCCTCCCCTCTTCCTAGTAATGTTTTTGTCTTCCCTCATGACAGAGTTGTACAGTGTTACAGGTTGCGTTTCTCTTATTTCATCTCGTTTTCTTTTCTTTACTTTCCCTTTCTTTTTGCAATAGGCGGGCATATAGGTGGCATATTCAACAAAATGCAGACTCATCAAGACTTTTCTTTGACAGACATTCGTTGTAAAAGTGAGAAAGTTTAAGAAATATTATCTCTAACCCCTATCCTCCTCACCGCCTCCGTAACACAGACCACACACGTTAAATATTAGTTTATGGAAGTTTTTGTCTGATCGCCTTCACATTGCCGCCAACTTTGAAGTCATGTTACTTGTAAAGTGCATTTACACCGAGAACTCTTACCTGCCATTGCTCAAGTCTTGGATCACTGGATTATTTAAACTGAAGTCTGCAAATTGCGCATGAAAACTCCCCAGCTTCCTGTAGTCTGGTGGGTGCGTAACATGGATGTATAAAGATAGGAGAGTTCTTTTTATACATCCATGGTGCGTAAAGGAAACTGGGTGGTGGTCTCCGTTTCCTGCCTTACGTCAATAAACGTACTTTAAAAAATCAGTACAACAGGGTACTATTAAGGATTAAAAATGAACCATAAAAATACACCAATCAAATATAAGATGAACAGCACATATTCTAACCACACATAAATCATGCCTATTGTTACTTTCAAAGCATATTTTGAAAGCCAAAATGTTGCAAAACTGCTGGTTAAAGGTTCACTTCACCCAAATTACAAAGAACACAGAATCATATGCAACTCTAGTGTTGTCTGGCCACACATACTGCATTTAAATACCCAGATATATTTGTTTGGGGGCTTTTCATACCTGAAGAGGGAGATTTCTTTTTCCTACTTTTATGTGATGTTTAGCATATGAATAGACCTTCTCATAACTGTTGAGCATTGTTAAAACAGTATGTGCATCTATATTTTCATCTCATGCAAACTATAATGACTATTTGCTACACTTGCTCAGTGTGATTTGCTGCTAAAGCTGCTTAAAATAGTGCATATTGATTACTTTTTCATGAAGTATAAAGAAAGTTCAAGGCTACACTTTGTAGTATCAAAGCAGTTCCTTATAAAACATTGCAATCATAATGTTTAATGTTAAACAAACTTTGTATTATGTAACACTCGACCTGTCTCAGAGGCCTGAAAAGAGATAGAAGCGTTTTGTTAGAGTACCTCTGCCTTTTGGTCTCAGAGAGGAAATCCTCAAAGTGCAAAGCAGAGATGGGTGCGGCCTTGACACAGTGTGCGTGCCATGAGGAAACAGAGGGGAAATCCTCATCAAAGCGTTGCATGACCTGCGAGGTTGAAACAAACAGTGTATGACATTAAGCAAAGCAGATAAAACAAGAACATCATTACTGCTTGCTCTTTGGTCTTCTTGCCTCACAGCTGATATTACTTTCCGCTAGATAGATCGTATCTTATTATATATGAAAATTTTACATGCAGAAGAGAGTTTACACTTGAAAAACTTACTTTTCTGAAAAGTTCCTCAATGTCATCTTTATGCGCAAAGGTGTTCAGTACCTCAAAAATATATGTGATAAGAAAAAATCCAAGGAATCTATTTTTATATGAGACAGTATCTGCAGGAAAAACATAGAGACAGTTTTTATTACATTACATTTTATTACATAAAAAGAAGAGAAAAGTCTTTTTCTTTGTGAGCATGTCGTAAAGCATCCTCTTCGATGTCTTCTTCACCAGCAGAAAGGGACATATCTGGCTGTTGCACATTATCACAAACCACAGCTGCTTCTGCACTAGATACAACAAATATTATTCTTAATAGTAGGCCTATTTTTATTCATATCACTTTCACGTGTGAAATCTGGCTCTCTGGAGCTCCCAAATGAACACACTGTTTCTTGCTGCGTAGATCTATATAGTTCAATGGCGACAATAAAACGAATGGAGCATTGTGCACAAATAATTCTAATGCCAACACAGAGGGATAGAGTAAATATAGCAGAGATAAGAAGTATTTCAAGGCATTGTATAGGGATGATGAGGAATAATATAGGAGACAGATTACATATGGCTGATAGTATGACGCCATCCGTGATATTTGACGTGTGTCTTTTCCACACTGAATGGCAGTGGATGACAGTGGGAACTTGATTCATAAGACAGCGACGAAGAGGAGGAGCCTGCGCGCATCTTTAAATAGGCTGTTTGCTGCCTCTTCTCTCGCTTACGGCCATACCACCCTGAACACGCCCGATCTCGTCTGATCTCGGAAGCTAAGCAGGGTCGGGCCTGGTTAGTACTTGGATGGGAGACCGCCTGGGAATACCAGGTGCTGTAAGCTTTTTCTTCTCATCTGTCATCATCAGCAGCTAAACAGGAGTTAAAGGTGAAAAGCAAAGCACATCTATGAACTGACATTTACTAACCACTAAGGGATGAAAAACACATATTTATCGGGTTCATTACAGATCACAAAGGTCATAAAATGCTGTTTTTTGTACAATAAAATGAATGGAGTATTGTGCACAAATAATTCTAATGCCAACACAGAGGGATAGAGTAAATATAGCAGAGATAAGAAGTATTTCAAGGCATTGTATAGGGATGATGAGGAATAATATAGAAGGCAGATTGAATATGGCTGATAGTATGACGCCATCCGTGATATTTGACGTGTGTCTTTTCCACACTGAATGGCAGTGGATGACAGTGGGATCTTGATTCATAAGACAGCGACGAATAGGAAGAGCCCGCGCGCATCTTTAAATAGGCTGTTTGCTGCCTCTTATCTCGCTTACGGCCATACCACCCTGAACACGCCCGATCTCGTCTGATCTCGGAAGCTAAGCAGGGTCGGGCCTGGTTAGTACTTGGATGGGAGACCGCCTGGGAATACCAGGTGCTGTAAGCTTTTTCTTCTCATCTGTCATCAACGGAGGGCGCTGCTGCTCCAGTAGTGCTCACAGGTGTCTGGGAAAGAGAGCTGCACTTTCTTATTTCTTTCACACAGACTGTGGGAGAAGAAAAACGACTAATTCCTGGCAGATTACATATTTTGCACAAAACATTGAATGGAGCATTGTCCACAAATAATTCTAATGCCAACACAGAGGGATAGAGTAAATATAGCAGAGATAAGAAGTATTTCAAGGCATTGTATAGGGATGATGAGGAATAATATAGGAGACAGATTACATATGGCTGATAGTATGACGCCATCCGTGATATTTGACGTGTGTCTTTTCCACACTGAATGGCAGTGGATGAGGGTGGGATCTTGATTCATAAGACAGCGACGAATAGGAAGAGCCCGCGCGCATCTTTAAATAGGCTGTTTGCTGCCTCTTCTCTCGCTTACGGCCATACCACCCTGAACACGCCCGATCTCGTCTGATCTCGGAAGCTAAGCAGGGTCGGGCCTGGTTAGTACTTGGATGGGAGACCGCCTGGGAATACCAGGTGCTGTAAGCTTTTTCTTCTCATCTGTCATCATCAGCAGCTAAATAGGAGTTAAAGGTGAAAAGCAAAGCACATCTATGAACTGACATTTACTAACCACTAAAGGATGAAAAACACATATTTATCGGGTTCATTACAGATCACAAAGGTCATAAAATGCTGTTTTTTGTACAATAAAATGAATGGAGCATTGTGCACAAATAATTCTAATGCCAACACAGAGGGATAGAGTAAATATAGCAGAGATAAGAAGTATTTCAAGGCATTGTATAGGGATGATGAGGAATAATATAGAAGGCAGATTGAATATGGCTGATAGTATGACGCCATCCGTGATATTTGACGTGTGTCTTTTCCACACTGAATGGCAGTGGATGACAGTGGGATCTTGATTCATAAGACAGCGACGAAGAGGAGGAGCCCGCGCGCATCTTTAAATAGGCTGTTTGCTGCCTCTTCTCTCGCTTACGGCCATACCACCCTGAACACGCCCGATCTCGTCTGATCTCGGAAGCTAAGCAGGGTCGGGCCTGGTTAGTACTTGGATGGGAGACCGCCTGGGAATACCAGGTGCTGTAAGCTTTTTCTTCTCATCTGTCATCAACGGAGGGCGCTGCTGCTCCAGTAGTGCTCACAGGTGTCTGGGAAAGAGAGCTGCACTTTCTTATTTCTTTCACACAGACTGTGAGAGAAGAAAAACGACTAATTCCTGGCAGATTACATATTTTGCACAAAACATTGAATGGAGCATTGTCCACAAATAATTCTAATGCCAACACAGAGGGATAGAGTAAATATAGCAGAGATAAGAAGTATTTCAAGGCATTGTATAGGGATGATGAGGAATAATATAGAAGGCAGATTGAATATGGCTGATAGTATGACGCCATCCGTGATATTTGACGTGTGTCTTTTCCACACTGAATGGCAGTGGATGACAGTGGGATCTTGATTCATAAGACAGCGACGAATAGGAGGAGCCCGCGCGCATCTTTAAATAGGCTGTTTGCTGCCTCTTCTCTCGCTTACGGCCATACCACCCTGAACACGCCCGATCTCGTCTGATCTCGGAAGCTAAGCAGGGTCGGGCCTGGTTAGTACTTGGATGGGAGACCGCCTGGGAATACCAGGTGCTGTAAGCTTTTTCTTCTCATCTGTCATCAACGGAGGGCGCTGCTGCTCCAGTAGTGCTCACAGGTGTCTGGGAAAGAGAGCTGCACTTTCTTATTTCTTTCACACAGACTGTGAGAGAAGAAAAACGACTAATTCCTGGCAGATTACATATTTTGCACAAAACATTGAATGGAGCATTGTCCACAAATAATTCTAATGCCAACACAGAGGGATAGAGTAAATATAGCAGAGATAAGAAGTATTTCAAGGCATTGTATAGGGATGATGAGGAATAATATAGGAGACAGATTACATATGGCTGATAGTATGACGCCATCCGTGATATTTGACGTGTGTCTTTTCCACACTGAATGGCAGTGGATGAGGGTGGGATCTTGATTCATAAGACAGCGACGAAGAGGAGGAGCCCGCGCGCATCTTTAAATAGGCTGTTTGCTGCCTCTTCTCTCGCTTACGGCCATACCACCCTGAACACGCCCGATCTCGTCTGATCTCGGAAGCTAAGCAGGGTCGGGCCTGGTTAGTACTTGGATGGGAGACCGCCTGGGAATACCAGGTGCTGTAAGCTTTTTCTTCTCATCTGTCATCATCAGCAGCTAAACAGGAGTTAAAGGTGAAAAGCAAAGCACATCTATGAACTGACATTTACTAACCACTAAGGGATGAAAAACACATATTTATCGGGTTCATTACAGATCACAAAGGTCATAAAATGCTGTTTTTTGTACAATAAAATGAATGGAGCATTGTGCACAAATAATTCTAATGCCAACACAGAGGGATAGAGTAAATATAGCAGAGATAAGAAGTATTTCAAGGCATTGTATAGGGATGATGAGGAATAATATAGAAGGCAGATTGAATATGGCTGATAGTATGACGCCATCCGTGATATTTGACGTGTGTCTTTTCCACACTGAATGGCAGTGGATGACAGTGGGATCTTGATTCATAAGACAGCGACGAATAGGAAGAGCCCGCGCGCATCTTTAAATAGGCTGTTTGCTGCCTCTTCTCTCGCTTACGGCCATACCACCCTGAACACGCCCGATCTCGTCTGATCTCGGAAGCTAAGCAGGGTCGGGCCTGGTTAGTACTTGGATGGGAGACCGCCTGGGAATACCAGGTGCTGTAAGCTTTTTCTTCTCATCTGTCATCAACGGAGGGCGCTGCTGCTCCAGTAGTGCTCACAGGTGTCTGGGAAAGAGAGCTGCACTTTCTTATTTCTTTCACACAGACTGTGAGAGAAGAAAAACGACTAATTCCTGGCAGATTACATATTTTGCACAAAACATTGAATGGAGCATTGTGCACAAATAATTCTAATGCCAACACAGAGGGATAGAGTAAATATAGCAGAGATAAGAAGTATTTCAAGGCATTGTATAGGGATGATGAGGAATAATATAGAAGGCAGATTGAATATGGCTGATAGTATGACGCCATCCGTGATATTTGACGTGTGTCTTTTCCACACTGAATGGCAGTGGATGACAGTGGGATCTTGACCTGTTAGACAGCGACGAAGAGGAGGAGCCCGCGCGCATCTTTAAATAGGCTGTTTGCTGCCTCTTCTCTCGCTTACGGCCATACCACCCTGAACACGCCCGATCTCGTCTGATCTCGGAAGCTAAGCAGGGTCGGGCCTGGTTAGTACTTGGATGGGAGACCGCCTGGGAATACCAGGTGCTGTAAGCTTTTTCTTCTCATCTGTCATCAACGGAGGGCGCTGCTGCTCCAGTAGTGCTCACAGGTGTCTGGGAAAGAGAGCTGCACTTTCTTATTTCTTTCACACAGACTGTGAGAGAAGAAAAACGACTAATTCCTGGCAGATTACATATTTTGCACAAAACATTGAATGGAGCATTGTCCACAAATAATTCTAATGCCAACACAGAGGGATAGAGTAAATATAGCAGAGATAAGAAGTATTTCAAGGCATTGTATAGGGATGATGAGGAATAATATAGGAGACAGATTACATATGGCTGATAGTATGACGCCATCCGTGATATTTGACGTGTGTCTTTTCCACACTGAATGGCAGTGGATGAGGGTGGGATCTTGATTCATAAGACAGCGACGAAGAGGAGGAGCCCGCGCGCATCTTTAAATAGGCTGTTTGCTGCCTCTTCTCTCGCTTACGGCCATACCACCCTGAACACGCCCGATCTCGTCTGATCTCGGAAGCTAAGCAGGGTCGGGCCTGGTTAGTACTTGGATGGGAGACCGCCTGGGAATACCAGGTGCTGTAAGCTTTTTCTTCTCATCTGTCATCATCAGCAGCTAAACAGGAGTTAAAGGTGAAAAGCAAAGCACATCTATGAACTGACATTTACTAACCACTAAGGGATGAAAAACACATATTTATCGGGTTCATTACAGATCACAAAGGTCATAAAATGCTGTTTTTTGTACAATAAAATGAATGGAGCATTGTGCACAAATAATTCTAATGCCAACACAGAGGGATAGAGTAAATATAGCAGAGATAAGAAGTATTTCAAGGCATTGTATAGGGATGATGAGGAATAATATAGAAGGCAGATTGAATATGGCTGATAGTATGACGCCATCCGTGATATTTGACGTGTGTCTTTTCCACACTGAATGGCAGTGGATGACAGTGGGATCTTGATTCATAAGACAGCGACGAATAGGAAGAGCCCGCGCGCATCTTTAAATAGGCTGTTTGCTGCCTCTTCTCTCGCTTACGGCCATACCACCCTGAACACGCCCGATCTCGTCTGATCTCGGAAGCTAAGCAGGGTCGGGCCTGGTTAGTACTTGGATGGGAGACCGCCTGGGAATACCAGGTGCTGTAAGCTTTTTCTTCTCATCTGTCATCAACGGAGGGCGCTGCTGCTCCAGTAGTGCTCACAGGTGTCTGGGAAAGAGAGCTGCACTTTCTTATTTCTTTCACACAGACTGTGAGAGAAGAAAAACGACTAATTCCTGGCAGATTACATATTTTGCACAAAACATTGAATGGAGCATTGTGCACAAATAATTCTAATGCCAACACAGAGGGATAGAGTAAATATAGCAGAGATAAGAAGTATTTCAAGGCATTGTATAGGGATGATGAGGAATAATATAGAAGGCAGATTGAATATGGCTGATAGTATGACGCCATCCGTGATATTTGACGTGTGTCTTTTCCACACTGAATGGCAGTGGATGACAGTGGGATCTTGACCTGTTAGACAGCGACGAAGAGGAGGAGCCCGCGCGCATCTTTAAATAGGCTGTTTGCTGCCTCTTCTCTCGCTTACGGCCATACCACCCTGAACACGCCCGATCTCGTCTGATCTCGGAAGCTAAGCAGGGTCGGGCCTGGTTAGTACTTGGATGGGAGACCGCCTGGGAATACCAGGTGCTGTAAGCTTTTTCTTCTCATCTGTCATCATCAGCAGCTAAACAGGAGTTAAAGGTGAAAAGCAAAGCACATCTATGAACTGACATTTACTAACCACTAAGGGATGAAAAACACATATTTATCGGGTTCATTACAGATCACAAAGGTCATAAAATGCTGTTTTTTGTACAATAAAATGAATGGAGTATTGTGCACAAATAATTCTAATGCCAACACAGAGGGATAGAGTAAATATAGCAGAGATAAGAAGTATTTCAAGGCATTGTATAGGGATGATGAGGAATAATATAGAAGGCAGATTGAATATGGCTGATAGTATGACGCCATCCGTGATATTTGACGTGTGTCTTTTCCACACTGAATGGCAGTGGATGACAGTGGGATCTTGATTCATAAGACAGCGACGAATAGGAAGAGCCCGCGCGCATCTTTAAATAGGCTGTTTGCTGCCTCTTCTCTCGCTTACGGCCATACCACCCTGAACACGCCCGATCTCGTCTGATCTCGGAAGCTAAGCAGGGTCGGGCCTGGTTAGTACTTGGATGGGAGACCGCCTGGGAATACCAGGTGCTGTAAGCTTTTTCTTCTCATCTGTCATCATCAGCAGCTAAACAGGAGTTAAAGGTGAAAAGCAAAGCACATCTATGAACTGACATTTACTAACCACTAAGGGATGAAAAACACATATTTATCGGGTTCATTACAGATCACAAAGGTCATAAAATGCTGTTTTTTGTACAATAAAATGAATGGAGTATTGTGCACAAATAATTCTAATGCCAACACAGAGGGATAGAGTAAATATAGCAGAGATAAGAAGTATTTCAAGGCATTGTATAGGGATGATGAGGAATAATATAGAAGGCAGATTGAATATGGCTGATAGTATGACGCCATCCGTGATATTTGACGTGTGTCTTTTCCACACTGAATGGCAGTGGATGACAGTGGGATCTTGATTCATAAGACAGCGACGAAGAGGAGGAGCCCGCGCGCATCTTTAAATAGGCTGTTTGCTGCCTCTTCTCTCGCTTACGGCCATACCACCCTGAACACGCCCGATCTCGTCTGATCTCGGAAGCTAAGCAGGGTCGGGCCTGGTTAGTACTTGGATGGGAGACCGCCTGGGAATACCAGGTGCTGTAAGCTTTTTCTTCTCATCTGTCATCAACGGAGGGCGCTGCTGCTCCAGTAGTGCTCACAGGTGTCTGGGAAAGAGAGCTGCACTTTCTTATTTCTTTCACACAGACTGTGGGAGAAGAAAAACGACTAATTCCTGGCAGATTACATATTTTGCACAAAACATTGAATGGAGCATTGTCCACAAATAATTCTAATGCCAACACAGAGGGATAGAGTAAATATAGCAGAGATAAGAAGTATTTCAAGGCATTGTATAGGGATGATGAGGAATAATATAGAAGGCAGATTGAATATGGCTGATAGTATGACGCCATCCGTGATATTTGACGTGTGTCTTTTCCACACTGAATGGCAGTGGATGACAGTGGGATCTTGACCTGTTAGACAGCGACGAAGAGGAGGAGCCCGCGCGCATCTTTAAATAGGCTGTTTGCTGCCTCTTCTCTCGCTTACGGCCATACCACCCTGAACACGCCCGATCTCGTCTGATCTCGGAAGCTAAGCAGGGTCGGGCCTGGTTAGTACTTGGATGGGAGACCGCCTGGGAATACCAGGTGCTGTAAGCTTTTTCTTCTCATCTGTCATCATCAGCAGCTAAACAGGAGTTAAAGGTGAAAAGCAAAGCACATCTATGAACTGACATTTACTAACCACTAAGGGATGAAAAACACATATTTATCGGGTTCATTACAGATCACAAAGGTCATAAAATGCTGTTTTTTGTACAATAAAATGAATGGAGTATTGTGCACAAATAATTCTAATGCCAACACAGAGGGATAGAGTAAATATAGCAGAGATAAGAAGTATTTCAAGGCATTGTATAGGGATGATGAGGAATAATATAGAAGGCAGATTGAATATGGCTGATAGTATGACGCCATCCGTGATATTTGACGTGTGTCTTTTCCACACTGAATGGCAGTGGATGACAGTGGGATCTTGATTCATAAGACAGCGACGAAGAGGAGGAGCCCGCGCGCATCTTTAAATAGGCTGTTTGCTGCCTCTTCTCTCGCTTACGGCCATACCACCCTGAACACGCCCGATCTCGTCTGATCTCGGAAGCTAAGCAGGGTTGGGCCTGGTTAGTACTTGGATGGGAGACCGCCTGGGAATACCAGGTGCTGTAAGCTTTTTCTTCTCATCTGTCATCAACGGAGGGCGCTGCTGCTCCAGTAGTGCTCACAGGTGTCTGGGAAAGAGAGCTGCACTTTCTTATTTCTTTCACACAGACTGTGAGAGAAGAAAAACGACTAATTCCTGGCAGATTACATATTTTGCACAAAACATTGAATGGAGCATTGTGCACAAATAATTCTAATGCCAACACAGAGGGATAGAGTAAATATAGCAGAGATAAGAAGTATTTCAAGGCATTGTATAGGGATGATGAGGAATAATATAGAAGGCAGATTGAATATGGCTGATAGTATGACGCCATCCGTGATATTTGACGTGTGTCTTTTCCACACTGAATGGCAGTGGATGACAGTGGGATCTTGATTCATAAGACAGCGACGAATAGGAAGAGCCCGCGCGCATCTTTAAATAGGCTGTTTGCTGCCTCTTCTCTCGCTTACGGCCATACCACCCTGAACACGCCCGATCTCGTCTGATCTCGGAAGCTAAGCAGGGTCGGGCCTGGTTAGTACTTGGATGGGAGACCGCCTGGGAATACCAGGTGCTGTAAGCTTTTTCTTCTCATCTGTCATCATCAGCAGCTAAACAGGAGTTAAAGGTGAAAAGCAAAGCACATCTATGAACTGACATTTACTAACCACTAAGGGATGAAAAACACATATTTATCGGGTTCATTACAGATCACAAAGGTCATAAAATGCTGTTTTTTGTACAATAAAATGAATGGAGTATTGTGCACAAATAATTCTAATGCCAACACAGAGGGATAGAGTAAATATAGCAGAGATAAGAAGTATTTCAAGGCATTGTATAGGGATGATGAGGAATAATATAGAAGGCAGATTGAATATGGCTGATAGTATGACGCCATCCGTGATATTTGACGTGTGTCTTTTCCACACTGAATGGCAGTGGATGACAGTGGGATCTTGATTCATAAGACAGCGACGAAGAGGAGGAGCCCGCGCGCATCTTTAAATAGGCTGTTTGCTGCCTCTTCTCTCGCTTACGGCCATACCACCCTGAACACGCCCGATCTCGTCTGATCTCGGAAGCTAAGCAGGGTCGGGCCTGGTTAGTACTTGGATGGGAGACCGCCTGGGAATACCAGGTGCTGTAAGCTTTTTCTTCTCATCTGTCATCAACGGAGGGCGCTGCTGCTCCAGTAGTGCTCACAGGTGTCTGGGAAAGAGAGCTGCACTTTCTTATTTCTTTCACACAGACTGTGAGAGAAGAAAAACGACTAATTCCTGGCAGATTACATATTTTGCACAAAACATTGAATGGAGCATTGTGCACAAATAATTCTAATGCCAACACAGAGGGATAGAGTAAATATAGCAGAGATAAGAAGTATTTCAAGGCATTGTATAGGGATGATGAGGAATAATATAGAAGGCAGATTGAATATGGCTGATAGTATGACGCCATCCGTGATATTTGACGTGTGTCTTTTCCACACTGAATGGCAGTGGATGACAGTGGGATCTTGACCTGTTAGACAGCGACGAAGAGGAGGAGCCCGCGCGCATCTTTAAATAGGCTGTTTGCTGCCTCTTCTCTCGCTTACGGCCATACCACCCTGAACACGCCCGATCTCGTCTGATCTCGGAAGCTAAGCAGGGTCGGGCCTGGTTAGTACTTGGATGGGAGACCGCCTGGGAATACCAGGTGCTGTAAGCTTTTTCTTCTCATCTGTCATCATCAGCAGCTAAACAGGAGTTAAAGGTGAAAAGCAAAGCACATCTATGAACTGACATTTACTAACCACTAAGGGATGAAAAACACATAGCCTATTTATCGGGTTCATTACAGATCACAAAGGTCATAAAATGCTGTTTTTTGTACAATAAAATGAATGGAGTATTGTGCACAAATAATTCTAATGCCAACACAGAGGGATAGAGTAAATATAGCAGAGATAAGAAGTATTTCAAGGCATTGTATAGGGATGATGAGGAATAATATAGAAGGCAGATTGAATATGGCTGATAGTATGACGCCATCCGTGATATTTGACGTGTGTCTTTTCCACACTGAATGGCAGTGGATGACAGTGGGATCTTGATTCATAAGACAGCGACGAAGAGGAGGAGCCCGCGCGCATCTTTAAATAGGCTGTTTGCTGCCTCTTCTCTCGCTTACGGCCATACCACCCTGAACACGCCCGATCTCGTCTGATCTCGGAAGCTAAGCAGGGTCGGGCCTGGTTAGTACTTGGATGGGAGACCGCCTGGGAATACCAGGTGCTGTAAGCTTTTTCTTCTCATCTGTCATCAACGGAGGGCGCTGCTGCTCCAGTAGTGCTCACAGGTGTCTGGGAAAGAGAGCTGCACTTTCTTATTTCTTTCACACAGACTGTGAGAGAAGAAAAACGACTAATTCCTGGCAGATTACATATTTTGCACAAAACATTGAATGGAGCATTGTGCACAAATAATTCTAATGCCAACACAGAGGGATAGAGTAAATATAGCAGAGATAAGAAGTATTTCAAGGCATTGTATAGGGATGATGAGGAATAATATAGAAGGCAGATTGAATATGGCTGATAGTATGACGCCATCTGTGATATTTGACGTGTGTCTTTTCCACACTGAATGGCAGTGGATGACAGTGGGATCTTGATTCATAAGACAGCGACGAATAGGAAGAGCCCGCGCGCATCTTTAAATAGGCTGTTTGCTGCCTCTTATCTCGCTTACGGCCATACCACCCTGAACACGCCCGATCTCGTCTGATCTCGGAAGCTAAGCAGGGTCGGGCCTGGTTAGTACTTGGATGGGAGACCGCCTGGGAATACCAGGTGCTGTAAGCTTTTTCTTCTCATCTGTCATCAACGGAGGGCGCTGCTGCTCCAGTAGTGCTCACAGGTGTCTGGGAAAGAGAGCTGCACTTTCTTATTTCTTTCACACAGACTGTGGGAGAAGAAAAACGACTAATTCCTGGCAGATTACATATTTTGCACAAAACATTGAATGGAGCATTGTCCACAAATAATTTTAATGCCAACACAGAGGTATAGAGTAAATATAGCAGAGATAAGAAGTATTTCAAGGCATTGTATAGGGATGATGAGGAATAATATAGGAGACAGATTACATATGGCTGATAGTATGACGCCATCCGTGATATTTGACGTGTGTCTTTTCCACACTGAATGGCAGTGGATGACAGTGGGATCTTGATTCATAAGACAGCGACGAATAGGAAGAGCCCGCGCGCATCTTTAAATAGGCTGTTTGCTGCCTCTTATCTCGCTTACGGCCATACCACCCTGAACACGCCCGATCTCGTCTGATCTCGGAAGCTAAGCAGGGTCGGGCCTGGTTAGTACTTGGATGGGAGACCGCCTGGGAATACCAGGTGCTGTAAGCTTTTTCTTCTCATCTGTCATCAACGGAGGGCGCTGCTGCTCCAGTAGTGCTCACAGGTGTCTGGGAAAGAGAGCTGCACTTTCTTATTTCTTTCACACAGACTGTGAGAGAAGAAAAACGACTAATTCCTGGCAGATTACATATTTTGCACAAAACATTGAATGGAGCATTGTGCACAAATAATTCTAATGCCAACACAGAGGGATAGAGTAAATATAGCAGAGATAAGAAGTATTTCAAGGCATTGTATAGGGATGATGAGGAATAATATAGAAGGCAGATTGAATATGGCTGATAGTATGACGCCATCCGTGATATTTGACGTGTGTCTTTTCCACACTGAATGGCAGTGGATGACAGTGGGATCTTGACCTGTTAGACAGCGACGAAGAGGAGGAGCCCGCGCGCATCTTTAAATAGGCTGTTTGCTGCCTCTTCTCTCGCTTACGGCCATACCACCCTGAACACGCCCGATCTCGTCTGATCTCGGAAGCTAAGCAGGGTCGGGCCTGGTTAGTACTTGGATGGGAGACCGCCTGGGAATACCAGGTGCTGTAAGCTTTTTCTTCTCATCTGTCATCATCAGCAGCTAAACAGGAGTTAAAGGTGAAAAGCAAAGCACATCTATGAACTGACATTTACTAACCACTAAGGGATGAAAAACACATATTTATCGGGTTCATTACAGATCACAAAGGTCATAAAATGCTGTTTTTTGTACAATAAAATGAATGGAGTATTGTGCACAAATAATTCTAATGCCAACACAGAGGGATAGAGTAAATATAGCAGAGATAAGAAGTATTTCAAGGCATTGTATAGGGATGATGAGGAATAATATAGAAGGCAGATTGAATATGGCTGATAGTATGACGCCATCCGTGATATTTGACGTGTGTCTTTTCCACACTGAATGGCAGTGGATGACAGTGGGATCTTGATTCATAAGACAGCGACGAAGAGGAGGAGCCCGCGCGCATCTTTAAATAGGCTGTTTGCTGCCTCTTCTCTCGCTTACGGCCATACCACCCTGAACACGCCCGATCTCGTCTGATCTCGGAAGCTAAGCAGGGTCGGGCCTGGTTAGTACTTGGATGGGAGACCGCCTGGGAATACCAGGTGCTGTAAGCTTTTTCTTCTCATCTGTCATCATCAGCAGCTAAACAGGAGTTAAAGGTGAAAAGCAAAGCACATCTATGAACTGACATTTACTAACCACTAAGGGATGAAAAACACATATTTATCGGGTTCATTACAGATCACAAAGGTCATAAAATGCTGTTTTTTGTACAATAAAATGAATGGAGTATTGTGCACAAATAATTCTAATGCCAACACAGAGGGATAGAGTAAATATAGCAGAGATAAGAAGTATTTCAAGGCATTGTATAGGGATGATGAGGAATAATATAGAAGGCAGATTGAATATGGCTGATAGTATGACGCCATCCGTGATATTTGACGTGTGTCTTTTCCACACTGAATGGCAGTGGATGACAGTGGGATCTTGATTCATAAGACAGCGACGAAGAGGAGGAGCCCGCGCGCATCTTTAAATAGGCTGTTTGCTGCCTCTTCTCTCGCTTACGGCCATACCACCCTGAACACGCCCGATCTCGTCTGATCTCGGAAGCTAAGCAGGGTCGGGCCTGGTTAGTACTTGGATGGGAGACCGCCTGGGAATACCAGGTGCTGTAAGCTTTTTCTTCTCATCTGTCATCATCAGCAGCTAAACAGGAGTTAAAGGTGAAAAGCAAAGCACATCTATGAACTGACATTTACTAACCACTAAGGGATGAAAAACACATATTTATCGGGTTCATTACAGATCACAAAGGTCATAAAATGCTGTTTTTTGTACAATAAAATGAATGGAGTATTGTGCACAAATAATTCTAATGCCAACACAGAGGGATAGAGTAAATATAGCAGAGATAAGAAGTATTTCAAGGCATTGTATAGGGATGATGAGAAATAATATAGAAGGCAGATTGAATATGGCTGATAGTATGACGCCATCCGTGATATTTGACGTGTGTCTTTTCCACACTGAATGGCAGTGGATGACAGTGGGATCTTGATTCATAAGACAGCGACGAAGAGGAGGAGCCCGCGCGCATCTTTAAATAGGCTGTTTGCTGCCTCTTCTCTCGCTTACGGCCATACCACCCTGAACACGCCCGATCTCGTCTGATCTCGGAAGCTAAGCAGGGTCGGGCCTGGTTAGTACTTGGATGGGAGACCGCCTGGGAATACCAGGTGCTGTAAGCTTTTTCTTCTCATCTGTCATCATCAGCAGCTAAACAGGAGTTAAAGGTGAAAAGCAAAGCACATCTATGAACTGACATTTACTAACCACTAAGGGATGAAAAACACATATTTATCGGGTTCATTACAGATCACAAAGGTCATAAAATGCTGTTTTTTGTACAATAAAATGAATGGAGTATTGTGCACAAATAATTCTAATGCCAACACAGAGGGATAGAGTAAATATAGCAGAGATAAGAAGTATTTCAAGGCATTGTATAGGGATGATGAGGAATAATATAGAAGGCAGATTGAATATGGCTGATAGTATGACGCCATCCGTGATATTTGACGTGTGTCTTTTCCACACTGAATGGCAGTGGATGACAGTGGGATCTTGATTCATAAGACAGCGACGAAGAGGAGGAGCCCGCGCGCATCTTTAAATAGGCTGTTTGCTGCCTCTTCTCTCGCTTACGGCCATACCACCCTGAACACGCCCGATCTCGTCTGATCTCGGAAGCTAAGCAGGGTCGGGCCTGGTTAGTACTTGGATGGGAGACCGCCTGGGAATACCAGGTGCTGTAAGCTTTTTCTTCTCATCTGTCATCAACGGAGGGCGCTGCTGCTCCAGTAGTGCTCACAGGTGTCTGGGAAAGAGAGCTGCACTTTCTTATTTCTTTCACACAGACTGTGAGAGAAGAAAAACGACTAATTCCTGGCAGATTACATATTTTGCACAAAACATTGAATGGAGCATTGTGCACAAATAATTCTAATGCCAACACAGAGGGATAGAGTAAATATAGCAGAGATAAGAAGTATTTCAAGGCATTGTATAGGGATGATGAGGAATAATATAGAAGGCAGATTGAATATGGCTGATAGTATGACGCCATCCGTGATATTTGACGTGTGTCTTTTCCACACTGAATGGCAGTGGATGACAGTGGGATCTTGATTCATAAGACAGCGACGAATAGGAAGAGCCCGCGCGCATCTTTAAATAGGCTGTTTGCTGCCTCTTCTCTCGCTTACGGCCATACCACCCTGAACACGCCCGATCTCGTCTGATCTCGGAAGCTAAGCAGGGTCGGGCCTGGTTAGTACTTGGATGGGAGACCGCCTGGGAATACCAGGTGCTGTAAGCTTTTTCTTCTCATCTGTCATCATCAGCAGCTAAACAGGAGTTAAAGGTGAAAAGCAAAGCACATCTATGAACTGACATTTACTAACCACTAAGGGATGAAAAACACATATTTATCGGGTTCATTACAGATCACAAAGGTCATAAAATGCTGTTTTTTGTACAATAAAATGAATGGAGTATTGTGCACAAATAATTCTAATGCCAACACAGAGGGATAGAGTAAATATAGCAGAGATAAGAAGTATTTCAAGGCATTGTATAGGGATGATGAGGAATAATATAGAAGGCAGATTGAATATGGCTGATAGTATGACGCCATCCGTGATATTTGACGTGTGTCTTTTCCACACTGAATGGCAGTGGATGACAGTGGGATCTTGATTCATAAGACAGCGACGAAGAGGAGGAGCCCGCGCGCATCTTTAAATAGGCTGTTTGCTGCCTCTTCTCTCGCTTACGGCCATACCACCCTGAACACGCCCGATCTCGTCTGATCTCGGAAGCTAAGCAGGGTCGGGCCTGGTTAGTACTTGGATGGGAGACCGCCTGGGAATACCAGGTGCTGTAAGCTTTTTCTTCTCATCTGTCATCATCAGCAGCTAAACAGGAGTTAAAGGTGAAAAGCAAAGCACATCTATGAACTGACATTTACTAACCACTAAGGGATGAAAAACACATATTTATCGGGTTCATTACAGATCACAAAGGTCATAAAATGCTGTTTTTTGTACAATAAAATGAATGGAGTATTGTGCACAAATAATTCTAATGCCAACACAGAGGGATAGAGTAAATATAGCAGAGATAAGAAGTATTTCAAGGCATTGTATAGGGATGATGAGGAATAATATAGAAGGCAGATTGAATATGGCTGATAGTATGACGCCATCCGTGATATTTGACGTGTGTCTTTTCCACACTGAATGGCAGTGGATGACAGTGGGATCTTGATTCATAAGACAGCGACGAAGAGGAGGAGCCCGCGCGCATCTTTAAATAGGCTGTTTGCTGCCTCTTCTCTCGCTTACGGCCATACCACCCTGAACACGCCCGATCTCGTCTGATCTCGGAAGCTAAGCAGGGTCGGGCCTGGTTAGTACTTGGATGGGAGACCGCCTGGGAATACCAGGTGCTGTAAGCTTTTTCTTCTCATCTGTCATCAACGGAGGGCGCTGCTGCTCCAGTAGTGCTCACAGGTGTCTGGGAAAGAGAGCTGCACTTTCTTATTTCTTTCACACAGACTGTGAGAGAAGAAAAACGACTAATTCCTGGCAGATTACATATTTTGCACAAAACATTGAATGGAGCATTGTGCACAAATAATTCTAATGCCAACACAGAGGGATAGAGTAAATATAGCAGAGATAAGAAGTATTTCAAGGCATTGTATAGGGATGATGAGGAATAATATAGAAGGCAGATTGAATATGGCTGATAGTATGACGCCATCTGTGATATTTGACGTGTGTCTTTTCCACACTGAATGGCAGTGGATGACAGTGGGATCTTGATTCATAAGACAGCGACGAATAGGAAGAGCCCGCGCGCATCTTTAAATAGGCTGTTTGCTGCCTCTTATCTCGCTTACGGCCATACCACCCTGAACACGCCCGATCTCGTCTGATCTCGGAAGCTAAGCAGGGTCGGGCCTGGTTAGTACTTGGATGGGAGACCGCCTGGGAATACCAGGTGCTGTAAGCTTTTTCTTCTCATCTGTCATCAACGGAGGGCGCTGCTGCTCCAGTAGTGCTCACAGGTGTCTGGGAAAGAGAGCTGCACTTTCTTATTTCTTTCACACAGACTGTGGGAGAAGAAAAACGACTAATTCCTGGCAGATTACATATTTTGCACAAAACATTGAATGGAGCATTGTGCACAAATAATTCTAATGCCAACACAGAGGGATAGAGTAAATATAGCAGAGATAAGAAGTATTTCAAGGCATTGTATAGGGATGATGAGGAATAATATAGGAGACAGATTACATATGGCTGATAGTATGACGCCATCCGTGATATTTGACGTGTGTCTTTTCCACACTGAATGGCAGTGGATGACAGTGGGATCTTGATTCATAAGACAGCGACGAAGAGGAGGAGCCCGCGCGCATCTTTAAATAGGCTGTTTGCTGCCTCTTCTCTCGCTTACGGCCATACCACCCTGAACACGCCCGATCTCGTCTGATCTCGGAAGCTAAGCAGGGTCGGGCCTGGTTAGTACTTGGATGGGAGACCGCCTGGGAATACCAGGTGCTGTAAGCTTTTTCTTCTCATCTGTCATCATCAGCAGCTAAACAGGAGTTAAAGGTGAAAAGCAAAGCACATCTATGAACTGACATTTACTAACCACTAAGGGATGAAAAACACATATTTATCGGGTTCATTACAGATCACAAAGGTCATAAAATGCTGTTTTTTGTACAATAAAATGAATGGAGTATTGTGCACAAATAATTCTAATGCCAACACAGAGGGATAGAGTAAATATAGCAGAGATAAGAAGTATTTCAAGGCATTGTATAGGGATGATGAGGAATAATATAGAAGGCAGATTGAATATGGCTGATAGTATGACGTCATCCGTGATATTTGACGTGTGTCTTTTCCACACTGAATGGCAGTGGATGACAGTGGGATCTTGATTCATAAGACAGCGACGAAGAGGAGGAGCCCGCGCGCATCTTTAAATAGGCTGTTTGCTGCCTCTTCTCTCGCTTACGGCCATACCACCCTGAACACGCCCGATCTCGTCTGATCTCGGAAGCTAAGCAGGGTCGGGCCTGGTTAGTACTTGGATGGGAGACCGCCTGGGAATACCAGGTGCTGTAAGCTTTTTCTTCTCATCTGTCATCATCAGCAGCTAAACAGGAGTTAAAGGTGAAAAGCAAAGCACATCTATGAACTGACATTTACTAACCACTAAGGGATGAAAAACACATATTTATCGGGTTCATTACAGATCACAAAGGTCATAAAATGCTGTTTTTTGTACAATAAAATGAATGGAGTATTGTGCACAAATAATTCTAATGCCAACACAGAGGGATAGAGTAAATATAGCAGAGATAAGAAGTATTTCAAGGCATTGTATAGGGATGATGAGGAATAATATAGAAGGCAGATTGAATATGGCTGATAGTATGACGTCATCCGTGATATTTGACGTGTGTCTTTTCCACACTGAATGGCAGTGGATGACAGTGGGATCTTGATTCATAAGACAGCGACGAAGAGGAGGAGCCCGCGCGCATCTTTAAATAGGCTGTTTGCTGCCTCTTCTCTCGCTTACGGCCATACCACCCTGAACACGCCCGATCTCGTCTGATCTCGGAAGCTAAGCAGGGTCGGGCCTGGTTAGTACTTGGATGGGAGACCGCCTGGGAATACCAGGTGCTGTAAGCTTTTTCTTCTCATCTGTCATCAACGGAGGGCGCTGCTGCTCCAGTAGTGCTCACAGGTGTCTGGGAAAGAGAGCTGCACTTTCTTATTTCTTTCACACAGACTGTGGGAGAAGAAAAACGACTAATTCCTGGCAGATTACATATTTTGCACAAAACATTGAATGGAGCATTGTCCACAAATAATTCTAATGCCAACACAGAGGGATAGAGTAAATATAGCAGAGATAAGAAGTATTTCAAGGCATTGTATAGGGATGATGAGGAATAATATAGGAGACAGATTACATATGGCTGATAGTATGACGCCATCCGTGATATTTGACGTGTGTCTTTTCCACACTGAATGGCAGTGGATGACAGTGGGATCTTGATTCATAAGACAGCGACGAAGAGGAGGAGCCCGCGCGCATCTTTAAATAGGCTGTTTGCTGCCTCTTCTCTCGCTTACGGCCATACCACCCTGAACACGCCCGATCTCGTCTGATCTCGGAAGCTAAGCAGGGTCGGGCCTGGTTAGTACTTGGATGGGAGACCGCCTGGGAATACCAGGTGCTGTAAGCTTTTTCTTCTCATCTGTCATCATCAGCAGCTAAACAGGAGTTAAAGGTGAAAAGCAAAGCACATCTATGAACTGACATTTACTAACCACTAAGGGATGAAAAACACATATTTATCGGGTTCATTACAGATCACAAAGGTCATAAAATGCTGTTTTTTGTACAATAAAATGAATGGAGTATTGTGCACAAATAATTCTAATGCCAACACAGAGGGATAGAGTAAATATAGCAGAGATAAGAAGTATTTCAAGGCATTGTATAGGGATGATGAGGAATAATATAGAAGGCAGATTGAATATGGCTGATAGTATGACGCCATCCGTGATATTTGACGTGTGTCTTTTCCACACTGAATGGCAGTGGATGACAGTGGGATCTTGATTCATAAGACAGCGACGAAGAGGAGGAGCCCGCGCGCATCTTTAAATAGGCTGTTTGCTGCCTCTTCTCTCGCTTACGGCCATACCACCCTGAACACGCCCGATCTCGTCTGATCTCGGAAGCTAAGCAGGGTCGGGCCTGGTTAGTACTTGGATGGGAGACCGCCTGGGAATACCAGGTGCTGTAAGCTTTTTCTTCTCATCTGTCATCATCAGCAGCTAAACAGGAGTTAAAGGTGAAAAGCAAAGCACATCTATGAACTGACATTTACTAACCACTAAGGGATGAAAAACACATATTTATCGGGTTCATTACAGATCACAAAGGTCATAAAATGCTGTTTTTTGTACAATAAAATGAATGGAGTATTGTGCACAAATAATTCTAATGCCAACACAGAGGGATAGAGTAAATATAGCAGAGATAAGAAGTATTTCAAGGCATTGTATAGGGATGATGAGGAATAATATAGAAGGCAGATTGAATATGGCTGATAGTATGACGCCATCCGTGATATTTGACGTGTGTCTTTTCCACACTGAATGGCAGTGGATGACAGTGGGATCTTGACCTGTTAGACAGCGACGAAGAGGAGGAGCCCGCGCGCATCTTTAAATAGGCTGTTTGCTGCCTCTTCTCTCGCTTACGGCCATACCACCCTGAACACGCCCGATCTCGTCTGATCTCGGAAGCTAAGCAGGGTCGGGCCTGGTTAGTACTTGGATGGGAGACCGCCTGGGAATACCAGGTGCTGTAAGCTTTTTCTTCTCATCTGTCATCATCAGCAGCTAAACAGGAGTTAAAGGTGAAAAGCAAAGCACATCTATGAACTGACATTTACTAACCACTAAGGGATGAAAAACACATATTTATCGGGTTCATTACAGATCACAAAGGTCATAAAATGCTGTTTTTTGTACAATAAAATGAATGGAGTATTGTGCACAAATAATTCTAATGCCAACACAGAGGGATAGAGTAAATATAGCAGAGATAAGAAGTATTTCAAGGCATTGTATAGGGATGATGAGGAATAATATAGAAGGCAGATTGAATATGGCTGATAGTATGACGCCATCCGTGATATTTGACGTGTGTCTTTTCCACACTGAATGGCAGTGGATGACAGTGGGATCTTGATTCATAAGACAGCGACGAAGAGGAGGAGCCCGCGCGCATCTTTAAATAGGCTGTTTGCTGCCTCTTCTCTCGCTTACGGCCATACCACCCTGAACACGCCCGATCTCGTCTGATCTCGGAAGCTAAGCAGGGTCGGGCCTGGTTAGTACTTGGATGGGAGACCGCCTGGGAATACCAGGTGCTGTAAGCTTTTTCTTCTCATCTGTCATCATCAGCAGCTAAACAGGAGTTAAAGGTGAAAAGCAAAGCACATCTATGAACTGACATTTACTAACCACTAAGGGATGAAAAACACATATTTATCGGGTTCATTACAGATCACAAAGGTCATAAAATGCTGTTTTTTGTACAATAAAATGAATGGAGTATTGTGCACAAATAATTCTAATGCCAACACAGAGGGATAGAGTAAATATAGCAGAGATAAGAAGTATTTCAAGGCATTGTATAGGGATGATGAGGAATAATATAGAAGGCAGATTGAATATGGCTGATAGTATGACGCCATCCGTGATATTTGACGTGTGTCTTTTCCACACTGAATGGCAGTGGATGACAGTGGGATCTTGATTCATAAGACAGCGACGAAGAGGAGGAGCCCGCGCGCATCTTTAAATAGGCTGTTTGCTGCCTCTTCTCTCGCTTACGGCCATACCACCCTGAACACGCCCGATCTCGTCTGATCTCGGAAGCTAAGCAGGGTCGGGCCTGGTTAGTACTTGGATGGGAGACCGCCTGGGAATACCAGGTGCTGTAAGCTTTTTCTTCTCATCTGTCATCAACGGAGGGCGCTGCTGCTCCAGTAGTGCTCACAGGTGTCTGGGAAAGAGAGCTGCACTTTCTTATTTCTTTCACACAGACTGTGAGAGAAGAAAAACGACTAATTCCTGGCAGATTACATATTTTGCACAAAACATTGAATGGAGCATTGTGCACAAATAATTCTAATGCCAACACAGAGGGATAGAGTAAATATAGCAGAGATAAGAAGTATTTCAAGGCATTGTATAGGGATGATGAGGAATAATATAGAAGGCAGATTGAATATGGCTGATAGTATGACGCCATCCGTGATATTTGACGTGTGTCTTTTCCACACTGAATGGCAGTGGATGACAGTGGGATCTTGATTCATAAGACAGCGACGAAGAGGAAGAGCCCGCGCGCATCTTTAAATAGGCTGTTTGCTGCCTCTTATCTCGCTTACGGCCATACCACCCTGAACACGCCCGATCTCGTCTGATCTCGGAAGCTAAGCAGGGTCGGGCCTGGTTAGTACTTGGATGGGAGACCGCCTGGGAATACCAGGTGCTGTAAGCTTTTTCTTCTCATCTGTCATCAACGGAGGGCGCTGCTGCTCCAGTAGTGCTCACAGGTGTCTGGGAAAGAGAGCTGCACTTTCTTATTTCTTTCACACAGACTGTGAGAGAAGAAAAACGACTAATTCCTGGCAGATTACATATTTTGCACAAAACATTGAATGGAGCATTGTGCACAAATAATTCTAATGCCAACACAGAGGGATAGAGTAAATATAGCAGAGATAAGAAGTATTTCAAGGCATTGTATAGGGATGATGAGGAATAATATAGAAGGCAGATTGAATATGGCTGATAGTATGACGCCATCCGTGATATTTGACGTGTGTCTTTTCCACACTGAATGGCAGTGGATGACAGTGGGATCTTGATTCATAAGACAGCGACGAATAGGAAGAGCCCGCGCGCATCTTTAAATAGGCTGTTTGCTGCCTCTTATCTCCCTTACGGCCATACCACCCTGAACACGCCCGATCTCGTCTGATCTCGGAAGCTAAGCAGGGTCGGGCCTGGTTAGTACTTGGATGGGAGACCGCCTGGGAATACCAGGTGCTGTAAGCTTTTTCTTCTCATCTGTCATCAACGGAGGGCGCTGCTGCTCCAGTAGTGCTCACAGGTGTCTGGGAAAGAGAGCTGCACTTTCTTATTTCTTTCACACAGACTGTGAGAGAAGAAAAACGACTAATTCCTGGCAGATTACATATTTTGCACAAAACATTGAATGGAGCATTGTCCACAAATAATTCTAATGCCAACACAGAGGGATAGAGTAAATATAGCAGAGATAAGAAGTATTTCAAGGCATTGTATAGGGATGATGAGGAATAATATAGGAGACAGATTACATATGGCTGATAGTATGACGCCATCCGTGATATTTGACGTGTGTCTTTTCCACACTGAATGGCAGTGGATGACAGTGGGATCTTGATTCATAAGACAGCGACGAATAGGAAGAGCCCGCGCGCATCTTTAAATAGGCTGTTTGCTGCCTCTTATCTCGCTTACGGCCATACCACCCTGAACACGCCCGATCTCGTCTGATCTCGGAAGCTAAGCAGGGTCGGGCCTGGTTAGTACTTGGATGGGAGACCGCCTGGGAATACCAGGTGCTGTAAGCTTTTTCTTCTCATCTGTCATCATCAGCAGCTAAACAGGAGTTAAAGGTGAAAAGCAAAGCACATCTATGAACTGACATTTACTAACCACTAAGGGATGAAAAACACATATTTATCGGGTTCATTACAGATCACAAAGGTCATAAAATGCTGTTTTTTGTACAATAAAATGAATGGAGTATTGTGCACAAATAATTCTAATGCCAACACAGAGGGATAGAGTAAATATAGCAGAGATAAGAAGTATTTCAAGGCATTGTATAGGGATGATGAGGAATAATATAGAAGGCAGATTGAATATGGCTGATAGTATGACGCCATCCGTGATATTTGACGTGTGTCTTTTCCACACTGAATGGCAGTGGATGACAGTGGGATCTTGATTCATAAGACAGCGACGAATAGGAAGAGCCCGCGCGCATCTTTAAATAGGCTGTTTGCTGCCTCTTATCTCGCTTACGGCCATACCACCCTGAACACGCCCGATCTCGTCTGATCTCGGAAGCTAAGCAGGGTCGGGCCTGGTTAGTACTTGGATGGGAGACCGCCTGGGAATACCAGGTGCTGTAAGCTTTTTCTTCTCATCTGTCATCATCAGCAGCTAAACAGGAGTTAAAGGTGAAAAGCAAAGCACATCTATGAACTGACATTTACTAACCACTAAGGGATGAAAAACACATATTTATCGGGTTCATTACAGATCACAAAGGTCATAAAATGCTGTTTTTTGTACAATAAAATGAATGGAGTATTGTGCACAAATAATTCTAATGCCAACACAGAGGGATAGAGTAAATATAGCAGAGATAAGAAGTATTTCAAGGCATTGTATAGGGATGATGAGGAATAATATAGGAGACAGATTACATATGGCTGATAGTATGACGCCATCCGTGATATTTGACGTGTGTCTTTTCCACACTGAATGGCAGTGGATGACAGTGGGATCTTGATTCATAAGACAGCGACGAAGAGGAAGAGCCCGCGCGCATCTTTAAATAGGCTGTTTGCTGCCTCTTATCTCGCTTACGGCCATACCACCCTGAACACGCCCGATCTCGTCTGATCTCGGAAGCTAAGCAGGGTCGGGCCTGGTTAGTACTTGGATGGGAGACCGCCTGGGAATACCAGGTGCTGTAAGCTTTTTCTTCTCATCTGTCATCAACGGAGGGCGCTGCTGCTCCAGTAGTGCTCACAGGTGTCTGGGAAAGAGAGCTGCACTTTCTTATTTCTTTCACACAGACTGTGAGAGAAGAAAAACGACTAATTCCTGGCAGATTACATATTTTGCACAAAACATTGAATGGAGCATTGTCCACAAATAATTCTAATGCCAACACAGAGGGATAGAGTAAATATAGCAGAGATAAGAAGTATTTCAAGGCATTGTATAGGGATGATGAGGAATAATATAGGAGACAGATTACATATGGCTGATAGTATGACGCCATCCGTGATATTTGACGTGTGTCTTTTCCACACTGAATGGCAGTGGATGACAGTGGGATCTTGATTCATAAGACAGCGACGAATAGGAAGAGCCCGCGCGCATCTTTAAATAGGCTGTTTGCTGCCTCTTATCTCGCTTACGGCCATACCACCCTGAACACGCCCGATCTCGTCTGATCTCGGAAGCTAAGCAGGGTCGGGCCTGGTTAGTACTTGGATGGGAGACCGCCTGGGAATACCAGGTGCTGTAAGCTTTTTCTTCTCATCTGTCATCATCAGCAGCTAAACAGGAGTTAAAGGTGAAAAGCAAAGCACATCTATGAACTGACATTTACTAACCACTAAGGGATGAAAAACACATATTTATCGGGTTCATTACAGATCACAAAGGTCATAAAATGCTGTTTTTTGTACAATAAAATGAATGGAGTATTGTGCACAAATAATTCTAATGCCAACACAGAGGGATAGAGTAAATATAGCAGAGATAAGAAGTATTTCAAGGCATTGTATAGGGATGATGAGGAATAATATAGAAGGCAGATTGAATATGGCTGATAGTATGACGCCATCCGTGATATTTGACGTGTGTCTTTTCCACACTGAATGGCAGTGGATGACAGTGGGATCTTGATTCATAAGACAGCGACGAATAGGAAGAGCCCGCGCGCATCTTTAAATAGGCTGTTTGCTGCCTCTTCTCTCGCTTACGGCCATACCACCCTGAACACGCCCGATCTCGTCTGATCTCGGAAGCTAAGCAGGGTCGGGCCTGGTTAGTACTTGGATGGGAGACCGCCTGGGAATACCAGGTGCTGTAAGCTTTTTCTTCTCATCTGTCATCATCAGCAGCTAAACAGGAGTTAAAGGTGAAAAGCAAAGCACATCTATGAACTGACATTTACTAACCACTAAGGGATGAAAAACACATATTTATCGGGTTCATTACAGATCACAAAGGTCATAAAATGCTGTTTTTTGTACAATAAAATGAATGGAGTATTGTGCACAAATAATTCTAATGCCAACACAGAGGGATAGAGTAAATATAGCAGAGATAAGAAGTATTTCAAGGCATTGTATAGGGATGATGAGGAATAATATAGAAGGCAGATTGAATATGGCTGATAGTATGACGCCATCCGTGATATTTGACGTGTGTCTTTTCCACACTGAATGGCAGTGGATGACAGTGGGATCTTGATTCATAAGACAGCGACGAAGAGGAGGAGCCCGCGCGCATCTTTAAATAGGCTGTTTGCTGCCTCTTCTCTCGCTTACGGCCATACCACCCTGAACACGCCCGATCTCGTCTGATCTCGGAAGCTAAGCAGGGTCGGGCCTGGTTAGTACTTGGATGGGAGACCGCCTGGGAATACCAGGTGCTGTAAGCTTTTTCTTCTCATCTGTCATCAACGGAGGGCGCTGCTGCTCCAGTAGTGCTCACAGGTGTCTGGGAAAGAGAGCTGCACTTTCTTATTTCTTTCACACAGACTGTGAGAGAAGAAAAACGACTAATTCCTGGCAGATTACATATTTTGCACAAAACATTGAATGGAGCATTGTGCACAAATAATTCTAATGCCAACACAGAGGGATAGAGTAAATATAGCAGAGATAAGAAGTATTTCAAGGCATTGTATAGGGATGATGAGGAATAATATAGAAGGCAGATTGAATATGGCTGATAGTATGACGCCATCCGTGATATTTGACGTGTGTCTTTTCCACACTGAATGGCAGTGGATGACAGTGGGATCTTGATTCATAAGACAGCGACGAAGAGGAGGAGCCCGCGCGCATCTTTAAATAGGCTGTTTGCTGCCTCTTCTCTCGCTTACGGCCATACCACCCTGAACACGCCCGATCTCGTCTGATCTCGGAAGCTAAGCAGGGTCGGGCCTGGTTAGTACTTGGATGGGAGACCGCCTGGGAATACCAGGTGCTGTAAGCTTTTTCTTCTCATCTGTCATCAACGGAGGGCGCTGCTGCTCCAGTAGTGCTCACAGGTGTCTGGGAAAGAGAGCTGCACTTTCTTATTTCTTTCACACAGACTGTGAGAGAAGAAAAACGACTAATTCCTGGCAGATTACATATTTTGCACAAAACATTGAATGGAGCATTGTCCACAAATAATTCTAATGCCAACACAGAGGGATAGAGTAAATATAGCAGAGATAAGAAGTATTTCAAGGCATTGTATAGGGATGATGAGGAATAATATAGGAGACAGATTACATATGGCTGATAGTATGACGCCATCCGTGATATTTGACGTGTGTCTTTTCCACACTGAATGGCAGTGGATGACAGTGGGATCTTGATTCATAAGACAGCGACGAATAGGAAGAGCCCGCGCGCATCTTTAAATAGGCTGTTTGCTGCCTCTTATCTCGCTTACGGCCATACCACCCTGAACACGCCCGATCTCGTCTGATCTCGGAAGCTAAGCAGGGTCGGGCCTGGTTAGTACTTGGATGGGAGACCGCCTGGGAATACCAGGTGCTGTAAGCTTTTTCTTCTCATCTGTCATCATCAGCAGCTAAACAGGAGTTAAAGGTGAAAAGCAAAGCACATCTATGAACTGACATTTACTAACCACTAAGGGATGAAAAACACATATTTATCGGGTTCATTACAGATCACAAAGGTCATAAAATGCTGTTTTTTGTACAATAAAATGAATGGAGTATTGTGCACAAATAATTCTAATGCCAACACAGAGGGATAGAGTAAATATAGCAGAGATAAGAAGTATTTCAAGGCATTGTATAGGGATGATGAGGAATAATATAGAAGGCAGATTGAATATGGCTGATAGTATGACGCCATCCGTGATATTTGACGTGTGTCTTTTCCACACTGAATGGCAGTGGATGACAGTGGGATCTTGATTCATAAGACAGCGACGAATAGGAAGAGCCCGCGCGCATCTTTAAATAGGCTGTTTGCTGCCTCTTCTCTCGCTTACGGCCATACCACCCTGAACACGCCCGATCTCGTCTGATCTCGGAAGCTAAGCAGGGTCGGGCCTGGTTAGTACTTGGATGGGAGACCGCCTGGGAATACCAGGTGCTGTAAGCTTTTTCTTCTCATCTGTCATCATCAGCAGCTAAACAGGAGTTAAAGGTGAAAAGCAAAGCACATCTATGAACTGACATTTACTAACCACTAAGGGATGAAAAACACATATTTATCGGGTTCATTACAGATCACAAAGGTCATAAAATGCTGTTTTTTGTACAATAAAATGAATGGAGTATTGTGCACAAATAATTCTAATGCCAACACAGAGGGATAGAGTAAATATAGCAGAGATAAGAAGTATTTCAAGGCATTGTATAGGGATGATGAGGAATAATATAGAAGGCAGATTGAATATGGCTGATAGTATGACGCCATCCGTGATATTTGACGTGTGTCTTTTCCACACTGAATGGCAGTGGATGACAGTGGGATCTTGATTCATAAGACAGCGACGAAGAGGAGGAGCCCGCGCGCATCTTTAAATAGGCTGTTTGCTGCCTCTTCTCTCGCTTACGGCCATACCACCCTGAACACGCCCGATCTCGTCTGATCTCGGAAGCTAAGCAGGGTCGGGCCTGGTTAGTACTTGGATGGGAGACCGCCTGGGAATACCAGGTGCTGTAAGCTTTTTCTTCTCATCTGTCATCAACGGAGGGCGCTGCTGCTCCAGTAGTGCTCACAGGTGTCTGGGAAAGAGAGCTGCACTTTCTTATTTCTTTCACACAGACTGTGAGAGAAGAAAAACGACTAATTCCTGGCAGATTACATATTTTGCACAAAACATTGAATGGAGCATTGTGCACAAATAATTCTAATGCCAACACAGAGGGATAGAGTAAATATAGCAGAGATAAGAAGTATTTCAAGGCATTGTATAGGGATGATGAGGAATAATATAGAAGGCAGATTGAATATGGCTGATAGTATGACGCCATCCGTGATATTTGACGTGTGTCTTTTCCACACTGAATGGCAGTGGATGACAGTGGGATCTTGATTCATAAGACAGCGACGAAGAGGAGGAGCCCGCGCGCATCTTTAAATAGGCTGTTTGCTGCCTCTTCTCTCGCTTACGGCCATACCACCCTGAACACGCCCGATCTCGTCTGATCTCGGAAGCTAAGCAGGGTCGGGCCTGGTTAGTACTTGGATGGGAGACCGCCTGGGAATACCAGGTGCTGTAAGCTTTTTCTTCTCATCTGTCATCAACGGAGGGCGCTGCTGCTCCAGTAGTGCTCACAGGTGTCTGGGAAAGAGAGCTGCACTTTCTTATTTCTTTCACACAGACTGTGAGAGAAGAAAAACGACTAATTCCTGGCAGATTACATATTTTGCACAAAACATTGAATGGAGCATTGTGCACAAATAATTCTAATGCCAACACAGAGGGATAGAGTAAATATAGCAGAGATAAGAAGTATTTCAAGGCATTGTATAGGGATGATGAGGAATAATATAGAAGGCAGATTGAATATGGCTGATAGTATGACGCCATCCGTGATATTTGACGTGTGTCTTTTCCACACTGAATGGCAGTGGATGACAGTGGGATCTTGATTCATAAGACAGCGACGAAGAGGAGGAGCCCGCGCGCATCTTTAAATAGGCTGTTTGCTGCCTCTTCTCTCGCTTACGGCCATACCACCCTGAACACGCCCGATCTCGTCTGATCTCGGAAGCTAAGCAGGGTCGGGCCTGGTTAGTACTTGGATGGGAGACCGCCTGGGAATACCAGGTGCTGTAAGCTTTTTCTTCTCATCTGTCATCAACGGAGGGCGCTGCTGCTCCAGTAGTGCTCACAGGTGTCTGGGAAAGAGAGCTGCACTTTCTTATTTCTTTCACACAGACTGTGAGAGAAGAAAAACGACTAATTCCTGGCAGATTACATATTTTGCACAAAACATTGAATGGAGCATTGTGCACAAATAATTCTAATGCCAACACAGAGGGATAGAGTAAATATAGCAGAGATAAGAAGTATTTCAAGGCATTGTATAGGGATGATGAGGAATAATATAGAAGGCAGATTGAATATGGCTGATAGTATGACGCCATCCGTGATATTTGACGTGTGTCTTTTCCACACTGAATGGCAGTGGATGACAGTGGGATCTTGATTCATAAGACAGCGACGAAGAGGAGGAGCCCGCGCGCATCTTTAAATAGGCTGTTTGCTGCCTCTTCTCTCGCTTACGGCCATACCACCCTGAACACGCCCGATCTCGTCTGATCTCGGAAGCTAAGCAGGGTCGGGCCTGGTTAGTACTTGGATGGGAGACCGCCTGGGAATACCAGGTGCTGTAAGCTTTTTCTTCTCATCTGTCATCAACGGAGGGCGCTGCTGCTCCAGTAGTGCTCACAGGTGTCTGGGAAAGAGAGCTGCACTTTCTTATTTCTTTCACACAGACTGTGAGAGAAGAAAAACGACTAATTCCTGGCAGATTACATATTTTGCACAAAACATTGAATGGAGCATTGTGCACAAATAATTCTAATGCCAACACAGAGGGATAGAGTAAATATAGCAGAGATAAGAAGTATTTCAAGGCATTGTATAGGGATGATGAGGAATAATATAGAAGGCAGATTGAATATGGCTGATAGTATGACGCCATCTGTGATATTTGACGTGTGTCTTTTCCACACTGAATGGCAGTGGATGACAGTGGGATCTTGATTCATAAGACAGCGACGAATAGGAAGAGCCCGCGCGCATCTTTAAATAGGCTGTTTGCTGCCTCTTTTCTCGCTTACGGCCATACCACCCTGAACACGCCCGATCTCGTCTGATCTCGGAAGCTAAGCAGGGTCGGGCCTGGTTAGTACTTGGATGGGAGACCGCCTGGGAATACCAGGTGCTGTAAGCTTTTTCTTCTCATCTGTCATCAACGGAGGGCGCTGCTGCTCCAGTAGTGCTCACAGGTGTCTGGGAAAGAGAGCTGCACTTTCTTATTTCTTTCACACAGACTGTGGGAGAAGAAAAACGACTAATTCCTGGCAGATTACATATTTTGCACAAAACATTGAATGGAGCATTGTCCACAAATAATTCTAATGCCAACACAGAGGGATAGAGTAAATATAGCAGAGATAAGAAGTATTTCAAGGCATTGTATAGGGATGATGAGGAATAATATAGGAGACAGATTACATATGGCTGATAGTATGACGCCATCCGTGATATTTGACGTGTGTCTTTTCCACACTGAATGGCAGTGGATGACAGTGGGATCTTGATTCATAAGACAGCGACGAAGAGGAGGAGCCCGCGCGCATCTTTAAATAGGCTGTTTGCTGCCTCTTCTCTCGCTTACGGCCATACCACCCTGAACACGCCCGATCTCGTCTGATCTCGGAAGCTAAGCAGGGTCGGGCCTGGTTAGTACTTGGATGGGAGACCGCCTGGGAATACCAGGTGCTGTAAGCTTTTTCTTCTCATCTGTCATCATCAGCAGCTAAACAGGAGTTAAAGGTGAAAAGCAAAGCACATCTATGAACTGACATTTACTAACCACTAAGGGATGAAAAACACATATTTATCGGGTTCATTACAGATCACAAAGGTCATAAAATGCTGTTTTTTGTACAATAAAATGAATGGAGTATTGTGCACAAATAATTCTAATGCCAACACAGAGGGATAGAGTAAATATAGCAGAGATAAGAAGTATTTCAAGGCATTGTATAGGGATGATGAGGAATAATATAGAAGGCAGATTGAATATGGCTGATAGTATGACGCCATCCGTGATATTTGACGTGTGTCTTTTCCACACTGAATGGCAGTGGATGACAGTGGGATCTTGATTCATAAGACAGCGACGAATAGGAAGAGCCCGCGCGCATCTTTAAATAGGCTGTTTGCTGCCTCTTCTCTCGCTTACGGCCATACCACCCTGAACACGCCCGATCTCGTCTGATCTCGGAAGCTAAGCAGGGTCGGGCCTGGTTAGTACTTGGATGGGAGACCGCCTGGGAATACCAGGTGCTGTAAGCTTTTTCTTCTCATCTGTCATCAACGGAGGGCGCTGCTGCTCCAGTAGTGCTCACAGGTGTCTGGGAAAGAGAGCTGCACTTTCTTATTTCTTTCACACAGACTGTGAGAGAAGAAAAACGACTAATTCCTGGCAGATTACATATTTTGCACAAAACATTGAATGGAGCATTGTGCACAAATAATTCTAATGCCAACACAGAGGGATAGAGTAAATATAGCAGAGATAAGAAGTATTTCAAGGCATTGTATAGGGATGATGAGGAATAATATAGAAGGCAGATTGAATATGGCTGATAGTATGACGCCATCCGTGATATTTGACGTGTGTCTTTTCCACACTGAATGGCAGTGGATGACAGTGGGATCTTGACCTGTTAGACAGCGACGAAGAGGAGGAGCCCGCGCGCATCTTTAAATAGGCTGTTTGCTGCCTCTTCTCTCGCTTACGGCCATACCACCCTGAACACGCCCGATCTCGTCTGATCTCGGAAGCTAAGCAGGGTCGGGCCTGGTTAGTACTTGGATGGGAGACCGCCTGGGAATACCAGGTGCTGTAAGCTTTTTCTTCTCATCTGTCATCATCAGCAGCTAAACAGGAGTTAAAGGTGAAAAGCAAAGCACATCTATGAACTGACATTTACTAACCACTAAGGGATGAAAAACACATATTTATCGGGTTCATTACAGATCACAAAGGTCATAAAATGCTGTTTTTTGTACAATAAAATGAATGGAGTATTGTGCACAAATAATTCTAATGCCAACACAGAGGGATAGAGTAAATATAGCAGAGATAAGAAGTATTTCAAGGCATTGTATAGGGATGATGAGGAATAATATAGAAGGCAGATTGAATATGGCTGATAGTATGACGCCATCCGTGATATTTGACGTGTGTCTTTTCCACACTGAATGGCAGTGGATGACAGTGGGATCTTGATTCATAAGACAGCGACGAAGAGGAGGAGCCCGCGCGCATCTTTAAATAGGCTGTTTGCTGCCTCTTCTCTCGCTTACGGCCATACCACCCTGAACACGCCCGATCTCGTCTGATCTCGGAAGCTAAGCAGGGTCGGGCCTGGTTAGTACTTGGATGGGAGACCGCCTGGGAATACCAGGTGCTGTAAGCTTTTTCTTCTCATCTGTCATCAACGGAGGGCGCTGCTGCTCCAGTAGTGCTCACAGGTGTCTGGGAAAGAGAGCTGCACTTTCTTATTTCTTTCACACAGACTGTGAGAGAAGAAAAACGACTAATTCCTGGCAGATTACATATTTTGCACAAAACATTGAATGGAGCATTGTGCACAAATAATTCTAATGCCAACACAGAGGGATAGAGTAAATATAGCAGAGATAAGAAGTATTTCAAGGCATTGTATAGGGATGATGAGGAATAATATAGAAGGCAGATTGAATATGGCTGATAGTATGACGCCATCTGTGATATTTGACGTGTGTCTTTTCCACACTGAATGGCAGTGGATGACAGTGGGATCTTGATTCATAAGACAGCGACGAATAGGAAGAGCCCGCGCGCATCTTTAAATAGGCTGTTTGCTGCCTCTTATCTCGCTTACGGCCATACCACCCTGAACACGCCCGATCTCGTCTGATCTCGGAAGCTAAGCAGGGTCGGGCCTGGTTAGTACTTGGATGGGAGACCGCCTGGGAATACCAGGTGCTGTAAGCTTTTTCTTCTCATCTGTCATCATCAGCAGCTAAACAGGAGTTAAAGGTGAAAAGCAAAGCACATCTATGAACTGACATTTACTAACCACTAAGGGATGAAAAACACATATTTATCGGGTTCATTACAGATCACAAAGGTCATAAAATGCTGTTTTTTGTACAATAAAATGAATGGAGTATTGTGCACAAATAATTCTAATGCCAACACAGAGGGATAGAGTAAATATAGCAGAGATAAGAAGTATTTCAAGGCATTGTATAGGGATGATGAGGAATAATATAGAAGGCAGATTGAATATGGCTGATAGTATGACGCCATCCGTGATATTTGACGTGTGTCTTTTCCACACTGAATGGCAGTGGATGACAGTGGGATCTTGATTCATAAGACAGCGACGAAGAGGAGGAGCCCGCGCGCATCTTTAAATAGGCTGTTTGCTGCCTCTTCTCTCGCTTACGGCCATACCACCCTGAACACGCCCGATCTCGTCTGATCTCGGAAGCTAAGCAGGGTCGGGCCTGGTTAGTACTTGGATGGGAGACCGCCTGGGAATACCAGGTGCTGTAAGCTTTTTCTTCTCATCTGTCATCAACGGAGGGCGCTGCTGCTCCAGTAGTGCTCACAGGTGTCTGGGAAAGAGAGCTGCACTTTCTTATTTCTTTCACACAGACTGTGAGAGAAGAAAAACGACTAATTCCTGGCAGATTACATATTTTGCACAAAACATTGAATGGAGCATTGTGCACAAATAATTCTAATGCCAACACAGAGGGATAGAGTAAATATAGCAGAGATAAGAAGTATTTCAAGGCATTGTATAGGGATGATGAGGAATAATATAGAAGGCAGATTGAATATGGCTGATAGTATGACGCCATCTGTGATATTTGACGTGTGTCTTTTCCACACTGAATGGCAGTGGATGACAGTGGGATCTTGATTCATAAGACAGCGACGAATAGGAAGAGCCCGCGCGCATCTTTAAATAGGCTGTTTGCTGCCTCTTTTCTCGCTTACGGCCATACCACCCTGAACACGCCCGATCTCGTCTGATCTCGGAAGCTAAGCAGGGTCGGGCCTGGTTAGTACTTGGATGGGAGACCGCCTGGGAATACCAGGTGCTGTAAGCTTTTTCTTCTCATCTGTCATCAACGGAGGGCGCTGCTGCTCCAGTAGTGCTCACAGGTGTCTGGGAAAGAGAGCTGCACTTTCTTATTTCTTTCACACAGACTGTGGGAGAAGAAAAACGACTAATTCCTGGCAGATTACATATTTTGCACAAAACATTGAATGGAGCATTGTCCACAAATAATTCTAATGCCAACACAGAGGGATAGAGTAAATATAGCAGAGATAAGAAGTATTTCAAGGCATTGTATAGGGATGATGAGGAATAATATAGGAGACAGATTACATATGGCTGATAGTATGACGCCATCCGTGATATTTGACGTGTGTCTTTTCCACACTGAATGGCAGTGGATGACAGTGGGATCTTGATTCATAAGACAGCGACGAAGAGGAGGAGCCCGCGCGCATCTTTAAATAGGCTGTTTGCTGCCTCTTCTCTCGCTTACGGCCATACCACCCTGAACACGCCCGATCTCGTCTGATCTCGGAAGCTAAGCAGGGTCGGGCCTGGTTAGTACTTGGATGGGAGACCGCCTGGGAATACCAGGTGCTGTAAGCTTTTTCTTCTCATCTGTCATCATCAGCAGCTAAACAGGAGTTAAAGGTGAAAAGCAAAGCACATCTATGAACTGACATTTACTAACCACTAAGGGATGAAAAACACATATTTATCGGGTTCATTACAGATCACAAAGGTCATAAAATGCTGTTTTTTGTACAATAAAATGAATGGAGCATTGTGCACAAATAATTCTAATGCCAACACAGAGGGATAGAGTAAATATAGCAGAGATAAGAAGTATTTCAAGGCATTGTATAGGGATGATGAGGAATAATATAGAAGGCAGATTGAATATGGCTGATAGTATGACGCCATCCGTGATATTTGACGTGTGTCTTTTCCACACTGAATGGCAGTGGATGACAGTGGGATCTTGATTCATAAGACAGCGACGAATAGGAAGAGCCCGCGCGCATCTTTAAATAGGCTGTTTGCTGCCTCTTCTCTCGCTTACGGCCATACCACCCTGAACACGCCCGATCTCGTCTGATCTCGGAAGCTAAGCAGGGTCGGGCCTGGTTAGTACTTGGATGGGAGACCGCCTGGGAATACCAGGTGCTGTAAGCTTTTTCTTCTCATCTGTCATCATCAGCAGCTAAACAGGAGTTAAAGGTGAAAAGCAAAGCACATCTATGAACTGACATTTACTAACCACTAAGGGATGAAAAACACATAGCCTATTTATCGGGTTCATTACAGATCACAAAGGTCATAAAATGCTGTTTTTTGTACAATAAAATGAATGGAGTATTGTGCACAAATAATTCTAATGCCAACACAGAGGGATAGAGTAAATATAGCAGAGATAAGAAGTATTTCAAGGCATTGTATAGGGATGATGAGGAATAATATAGAAGGCAGATTGAATATGGCTGATAGTATGACGCCATCCGTGATATTTGACGTGTGTCTTTTCCACACTGAATGGCAGTGGATGACAGTGGGATCTTGATTCATAAGACAGCGACGAAGAGGAGGAGCCCGCGCGCATCTTTAAATAGGCTGTTTGCTGCCTCTTCTCTCGCTTACGGCCATACCACCCTGAACACGCCCGATCTCGTCTGATCTCGGAAGCTAAGCAGGGTCGGGCCTGGTTAGTACTTGGATGGGAGACCGCCTGGGAATACCAGGTGCTGTAAGCTTTTTCTTCTCATCTGTCATCAACGGAGGGCGCTGCTGCTCCAGTAGTGCTCACAGGTGTCTGGGAAAGAGAGCTGCACTTTCTTATTTCTTTCACACAGACTGTGAGAGAAGAAAAACGACTAATTCCTGGCAGATTACATATTTTGCACAAAACATTGAATGGAGCATTGTGCACAAATAATTCTAATGCCAACACAGAGGGATAGAGTAAATATAGCAGAGATAAGAAGTATTTCAAGGCATTGTATAGGGATGATGAGGAATAATATAGAAGGCAGATTGAATATGGCTGATAGTATGACGCCATCTGTGATATTTGACGTGTGTCTTTTCCACACTGAATGGCAGTGGATGACAGTGGGATCTTGATTCATAAGACAGCGACGAATAGGAAGAGCCCGCGCGCATCTTTAAATAGGCTGTTTGCTGCCTCTTATCTCGCTTACGGCCATACCACCCTGAACACGCCCGATCTCGTCTGATCTCGGAAGCTAAGCAGGGTCGGGCCTGGTTAGTACTTGGATGGGAGACCGCCTGGGAATACCAGGTGCTGTAAGCTTTTTCTTCTCATCTGTCATCAACGGAGGGCGCTGCTGCTCCAGTAGTGCTCACAGGTGTCTGGGAAAGAGAGCTGCACTTTCTTATTTCTTTCACACAGACTGTGAGAGAAGAAAAACGACTAATTCCTGGCAGATTACATATTTTGCACAAAACATTGAATGGAGCATTGTGCACAAATAATTCTAATGCCAACACAGAGGGATAGAGTAAATATAGCAGAGATAAGAAGTATTTCAAGGCATTGTATAGGGATGATGAGGAATAATATAGAAGGCAGATTGAATATGGCTGATAGTATGACGCCATCCGTGATATTTGACGTGTGTCTTTTCCACACTGAATGGCAGTGGATGACAGTGGGATCTTGATTCATAAGACAGCGACGAAGAGGAGGAGCCCGCGCGCATCTTTAAATAGGCTGTTTGCTGCCTCTTCTCTCGCTTACGGCCATACCACCCTGAACACGCCCGATCTCGTCTGATCTCGGAAGCTAAGCAGGGTCGGGCCTGGTTAGTACTTGGATGGGAGACCGCCTGGGAATACCAGGTGCTGTAAGCTTTTTCTTCTCATCTGTCATCATCAGCAGCTAAACAGGAGTTAAAGGTGAAAAGCAAAGCACATCTATGAACTGACATTTACTAACCACTAAGGGATGAAAAACACATATTTATCGGGTTCATTACAGATCACAAAGGTCATAAAATGCTGTTTTTTGTACAATAAAATGAATGGAGTATTGTGCACAAATAATTCTAATGCCAACACAGAGGGATAGAGTAAATATAGCAGAGATAAGAAGTATTTCAAGGCATTGTATAGGGATGATGAGGAATAATATAGAAGGCAGATTGAATATGGCTGATAGTATGACGCCATCCGTGATATTTGACGTGTGTCTTTTCCACACTGAATGGCAGTGGATGACAGTGGGATCTTGATTCATAAGACAGCGACGAAGAGGAGGAGCCCGCGCGCATCTTTAAATAGGCTGTTTGCTGCCTCTTCTCTCGCTTACGGCCATACCACCCTGAACACGCCCGATCTCGTCTGATCTCGGAAGCTAAGCAGGGTCGGGCCTGGTTAGTACTTGGATGGGAGACCGCCTGGGAATACCAGGTGCTGTAAGCTTTTTCTTCTCATTTGTCATCAACGGAGGGCGCTGCTGCTCCAGTAGTGCTCACAGGTGTCTGGGAAAGAGAGCTGCACTTTCTTATTTCTTTCACACAGACTGTGGGAGAAGAAAAACGACTAATTCCTGGCAGATTACATATTTTGCACAAAACATTGAATGGAGAATTGTCCACAAATAATTCTAATGCCAACACAGAGGGATAGAGTAAATATAGCAGAGATAAGAAGTATTTCAAGGCATTGTATAGGGATGATGAGGAATAATATAGGAGACAGATTACATATGGCTGATAGTATGACGCCATCCGTGATATTTGACGTGTGTCTTTTCCACACTGAATGGCAGTGGATGACAGTGGGATCTTGATTCATAAGACAGCGACGAAGAGGAGGAGCCCGCGCGCATCTTTAAATAGGCTGTTTGCTGCCTCTTCTCTCGCTTACGGCCATACCACCCTGAACACGCCCGATCTCGTCTGATCTCGGAAGCTAAGCAGGGTCGGGCCTGGTTAGTACTTGGATGGGAGACCGCCTGGGAATACCAGGTGCTGTAAGCTTTTTCTTCTCATCTGTCATCATCAGCAGCTAAACAGGAGTTAAAGGTGAAAAGCAAAGCACATCTATGAACTGACATTTACTAACCACTAAGGGATGAAAAACACATATTTATCGGGTTCATTACAGATCACAAAGGTCATAAAATGCTGTTTTTTGTACAATAAAATGAATGGAGTATTGTGCACAAATAATTCTAATGCCAACACAGAGGGATAGAGTAAATATAGCAGAGATAAGAAGTATTTCAAGGTATTGTATAGGGATGATGAGGAATAATATAGGAGACAGATTACATATGGCTGATAGTATGACGCCATCCGTGATATTTGACGTGTGTCTTTTCCACACTGAATGGCAGTGGATGACAGTGGGATCTTTATCTGGAACAGTTCTTTTGTGTGAAGTAACTTCTCTCTTCTCTTTTCACTTGATTGGACTGGTGATATTCTAGAGCCTATTTAATCTATGAGGCACAAAGTCGCACTGCGCTACAGATGGCTATTTTGACGCTGTAGTTTATTTTCAATTCATCCCACAAGAGCACCTTCACCGCCCACCGCCTTCAAGTTCACACGACGCGCACCTGTGCAGCTCTTGTATCTAGCCTAATTGAGTAGATTAATGGCGCAGCTGTGCTGGTTCCAGTTTCCCAGTCGGCACATTTGCCCTTGCGGCACAGAAAAATCGAGCGGACCGGAGGGCTATTATGGCGTACGCACTGATGGCTTGGGTTTGGGTTTTTCTAACACTAGCCCAGCTTAACAACGCAGAAAGCCATTGGGATGCACTCAGACGTTTGACCGGTCAGAACGAGGCTTACGACGGCAACGATCAGGCGACTGAGGCTGCACCGCAAGACGGGGCCAACCGAATTTTCTCTGTACCGGTTTGGAGTTTCCTCCGAGGTGAACCTTGCTGTTCATGTGCTTTCTTTGTCGAAAACATCCAGGGCAATGTAAAAATCGTTAATGAAAATTGATTGTTGTCCCAAAATAGGAAATATATTGGTGTTTTAAAAGTCAACGTAATAATGTGCTATTCATATTATAGGCTATATTCCCAAAACGTGTGAACACTGGTCATTTGTCCTATTTGCCAAGTTTTTGTTTTCTTGCATAACAAATTTTAATTCAAGTTTTTCTATTTAAGCGTTTAATTTGAGCAGTTCTGTTTACCGTTTCAGGGTTTTCAATCTTAACATTTAAGATCTTCTCAAGATCCTAACAATTGCATTTCACATTGTCAATGTCGTCACTTTTGTTTTTCTTAACATTTCATTTTGGCCTGATGATGACAGGTGAATTACAATCACTTTTCTCTTCGTAAATATAATATTTTTTATCTGTGGGCTGAATTATCCCGCTCATGGCCTGTCTTTCAAAACCAATTTGTGTAATGAATATCCATGGTAGTCAAGAACTGTGCACAAAAACCAACATCATCAATAATTCAAAAAGGATCAAACCAAACATCCCAGAGGAAACTGCAGTAGCCATAGTACTACACAGCCAATGCAGTTTACTTAACATTGACCTGAATCATTCTCTTTATACTCAATAAGCACAACAGCTCCACCTGCTGCCTGATCTCACGAATTTCATATGTTTCAAACTACCGTCTTCATGGCACTAGAAATATCAATGAAGCTTCCTTATCAGTGCAAAAACCTCATCACATTGACTTTACATTAGCCTCAGAATGTCTTACTTAACCTCTGGCATTACACCCCATTTTTAAAGTTTTTTTTCTCGTTCTAGGGAGTGGAATAAGTCCAAAGACATCGGATTATAACCAGCCACAGTATCGGTGCAGTAATGGAATGCTTTCCTTGCGCTTTTCACTCATTCGATACGCACATCTGCGTCTGGAAGGTGTGTTTGATTCAGCCACCTATAGAATTTGTTTTTGACTTTAGGAAATTGATTGACAGCTATTGGCAGAAGTCTGATTTTTCTCTAAATCTTTTTCCACAGATGGGACACGATTGTTGTCGCTGCCTGACAGTTGTCACAGTTCGATTCATATTTATAGGTGGTGGTTGCTGGTGAAGCTCCCTTATACTGGCTGCCACACATCCATACAGGTAAAATATCTTTTGTCAAAACTAATGGGTACTAATTCACAGGGTCCATCTATAAATATGTCAAGTTGTTAAAATGTTTAGTTATGTTTGATAATGTGTCATATTTTTGTCCCAGGAAGATTCAGGCTCCAGGCAATGCATCACCTCTAAACTTGTTTGGGGTCTGATTTTCAGCGTAGATTATGAGAAGGGACACTCTTCTCGCTGAGAGAGTGGTTCAGTAATCAACTGGCTTGAAATAGAAAAGTTCAAAAAAGGTGGACTCTAGTTAACATTAATTTTAATTTGTCACAGTTTCAGTCAACGTCCCCAAATAGCCTACAAAAAGGACTGCTTAGTGAATGTCATGGATGCATTATTGTTTCCACAAGCCATGCTTGACTTTGAAGATAATATGAGGTTATGTGCTAGCATGAAATTGTCATTTGAGCTCCTAGTCTGCTGGCTAGCCCACTATCACTTTGTAGCCCTTTGCAGACATGATATATGTAACATTGTTGGCTTCATCTGTCTGTTAAAAGTAATGGCTTTTGTCATTCAGACATTGGTCTCCATAATGTGAATGTTATGTAATGACTCTTCTCAGACATGAGGCAGCAGTTTGGGAAAGAGTCACAAGATTAGAAATTAAAAAGACTAAAAGTGAGTAAGTGCATTATGAAGGGATCTGCCAGTATGAACATCTGGGCAGTATGAACAGTAAGAATGATTATGGCAAGAAAAACATGTTACAATGTTCATTTCAGCACCTGAGGGTTTTAAGACAGGCTTGAAAAAAATGGCAAATATGTCCTTTTTAAGGGATAAGGCTGGGAATAGTCTATATTGTTATCAACAAATCTCATAAATACCAAAACTAACAATGAATCGATCGTACCAACAAGTCTTGTCAGCTGTGTTTAGTAATACATTGCCTTTTAACATGTTACAGTAATGGGATTACAATTTGAAAATCAGTAGTTATTAATCCCAATAATGCTCCATTTGTGGGGTGTTATCAGTTTGGTCTCTGTGTTCAGTGGACAGATTGGTCCGGTATGTGCTAGCTTGGTGCAAGGTGTGGGGGTGTGATTAGCTGCCTCCAGAAGAGGAGAAATGTGACTTCGGGTAACGTTGTCTTATTTATACTACATTATAAATTTCTCAAAGTCAAGAGGTTGTGTTTATGTAGCACAACAAGCTAGCGAAGCTCTGTAAACAGAACCACATTCCCACATGTGCAGTGGCGGGTTACTATCTTATTGCTATTTTTATTCTTTGTCACCCACTGCAGCAGTGTGGCTCACTGATATGTTTTAAAAGTTTTTGGACGACAATGGAGGTCTACGGAACCGAGGAATAAGAGATCTGGCTCCGGATATGTGGACAATACTCACTAAGTAGGATGATGGTTTGGCTCTGCACATGAGATTCGTTGACAACAAGAAAAATATAGAAAATCACCAGTCAAATCCTTTAAGCTTCATTGTTGTCCAAAAAACTGTAAAAAACAAAAACACACTAAGCTACACCATTGCACTGGGTGACATTTTCCTTCATTATCACGGACACACTCTGTGTATTTTGGTTTATTATTTTAATAGTCCCCAACAAATGCACTAATTCTGCTTGAGTAACATGTGCTAAAAACTACACTAGCTAGCTGTTTCAGAGAATTATTCAGCCTTTACTTTAAAAATGAAACTATCTTTTAAAGAATTTCATCCTCAGTAGGAACCAATAGGCTTGGGGCTGAGAGCAACAGACTGGGCATGGGAGATAAAAAGTATGGAGGCATAGACTAACTGTTAATTTTTGCTTTTCATGGGATTTGCTGACAATAAGGAAGTGAGAATAATGCCAGACTTATCCTTTTAATGACATTTGTGAGCGTGGGTCTGACTTAACAAAAAGTGCCAGTGTCCTTTTATGTAAGTCATGAAGGCAATTTCACAAGGGAACAATATATGGTGACAATTGTGTTTATCCCCAGGCTGGAGATCGAATCAAGTTTCGCCCGTTGAAACTGCATTATTTCGACCGTCTGCTGCAGGAGAACATGACAGGCATGGCCGTGTGCAAGAATCCAGTAATGTCACCACGAGTAGCATCCCCATTAGTGTCTTGTAAGACACGTATCACTGTGAAGCTCCCTGGTGGGGCAAAACTGAGGAAGGTGAAGGAGCTTGGTAAGGATTGGGAAATAAGCATAAGCCCAGCTGAGATGAGCGTCTGTCTAAATCATGTCCAGATGATCCCACCACATTGACATTCTCTCTCTCTCTTGCCCTCTGATATTATAGAAAATACTATAGGACACTTCAGAAAATTATAGTAGGAAACAAACATGTTATCTTATTAATGCAGAGGTATTCAGCTGTAAATCATTGCTTTAATAATTTTAAGGAATGCTAAAGTGTGAACTGTAAGTTTTGTATAATGAAGGAAAAATGAATACTGAATATGAATAAATATTGGATCATAAATGTGGTCAGGAGAGCCATACTGAGAACAACTGTACCTCAATACAGAACTATCTGTGATGTGGATGTGTCAATGACACTCCTGCAGATGATCAGAACCTGGATATTACCATAATAACCACGTTATTACGGTAATATCAGAACATTATGTTCTGTATCATATTCTGATAAAAGCCAGAGACTAGTGCATGACAAAATACCACCTGAAAGACAATGGTAATGACATGACACAGAACTTATGCCAAGAATATGTGACATATTAACGGCAGGTAGAACTTCTTTAATTTATTAGAGGAAGCTCTTCATTGCTTGATCAATAATCATGAGCTTATTTCCCTAAACTTTTGATGTACTCACTTGCTTTTTCTGCAGACTTTTTTGCCAATGAAGGGTTCTCCGTGAGACAACAGAAGACTCCCAGTGCATTATATGTGGAGATATCAAAGTTAACAGACATGGTAAGTCAAGTGCAAAACATGGTATGCAAAACATGGCCAGATTGTTAAAGAACTTTAAAAGATAACTATTGAAATGTTCACAGGATTCTGGCTTTCAACTGGTTTATGTTGACTCTACTGGGAAGCTGTGCACAATGCTGGCAACTTGTTCCCCTAAGTTGACAAAAAAAGCTGTTAGGCATCATGTCAGGAGAGCTCTGGAAGAACCAGATTTATTAAACCTGTGGGGTTTTGACGATATTCCTCCTGAACCATTTGATCCAGAAACGACAACGATAACAGCCAGCTCAGCATCGGACACAGAAACGGACACAGAAACGGACACAGAAACGGACACAGAAACAACCACAATACAGGATACTGTTTATGATGCAGGATTTTATGACTTGTGGGGATATGAGGATGTTCCTGTAGAACCATTTGATCCAGATCAAACACAGACAACAGCCAGCTCAGCAACTGATACAGACACAGACCCAGTATTTGAAACCTATAATGATGAAAACATTTACGAATTGTGGGGATTTGAAGAAATTCCTGTAGAGCCATATATTGGAATAGACACAGAGATTCCAGTAACCACTGCTTCCACAACAGCCTCCACTGCTGCTTCCACAACAGCCTCCACTGCTGCTTCCACAACAGCCTCCACTGCTGCTTCCACAACAGCCTCCACTGCTGTTTCCACCACATCTACAATTGCTTCTCCAACCACAGCTGTATCTGTCACAACCACCACTTCTACTGCTCCTGCCACGACAGCCACTGACACAGCTGCTCCTGTCACGACAGTCATCACCACCACAGCTGCTCCTGCCACAACAGCTACCACCACCACCACCCCTGCTCCTGCCTTGACAACAACTGCCACTCCGACCACCACCACCACCACCACCACCACCACCACTACTACTACTACTACCACCACCACCACCACCTCTCCTACAACGACGACCACTGCCGCTCCTGCCACGACGACTACCACCACCTCGGTTGCTCCTGCCACGACGACTACCACCACCACCACCACCACTACCACCACCGCTGCTGCTCCTACGACCACCACCACTGCTGCTCCTGCCAATACTGCCAACACAGCCACTACTGCATCTGCTGCCACAACGGCTACCACTGCAACTGCTGCCACAACGCCCTCCACAACAATGGCCACCACCATATCTGCTGCCACGACGCCCTCCACAACAATGGCCACCACCGTGTCTACTGCCACGACGCCCTCCACAACAACTGCCACCACGGCGTCTTCTGCCTCGACGTCCTCCACAACAACAGCCACCACCGTGTCTTCTGCCACATCTACGCCCCCCACAGCAGCAGCCACCACTGTGTCTTCTACCACGACGACGCCCTCCTCGACAACAGCCACCACTGCATCTTCTGCCACAACAACGCCCTCCACAACGACCACAACAACGCCCCCCACAACAACGGCAACTACTGTGTCTAGTGCCACGGTGACGCCCGCCACAACAACAGCCACCACCGTGTCTTCTACCACGACAACGCCCTCCACGACAACGGTGTCCTCTTCCACAACGACAACCTCCACAACAGCAAGCACCACAGTGTCCTCTGCATCAACGACACCCTCCACAACAACAGCATCCTCTTCTGCAACGACTCCCTCCACAACAACAGCATCCTCTTCTGCAACGACTCCCTCCACAACAACAGCGTCCTCTTCTGCAACACCTCCCTCCACAACAACAGCGTCCTCTTCTGCAACTTCCACTAGCCGTGCTGCCACTGCCATCAGTTCCACATCAGATCCCAGCACCGCTTCCTCAGCCACCACAAGGCGTGCCAGCTCAACAACGAACAGCGCTTCTTCCACAGTGACGAGTGCCAGCTCAACTATGATCAGTGGGTCTCTTCCTCCGCAACATAGTGTTAGTCCTAGCACTACAGCAAGTTAGTGGCAACGAGCAACACCCACACCACAATGACCCACCCCTCTCCAATACCACTCATCTAAATGTCCCCCCAGTTCCCCTCCAGCCCAAAATAAACCAAAGCATTAGTCAATATGAATAATTTCATGTATTTTGGTTTGTGAGTGAATTTTTTTTATTAAAGAATGATTGTGTACTTGGAAGACAAAATGACTTATTGATGTACTGAAAAAGAATTAAATGCTTAAATAAATAAATGTGACAAAGAAATGTCTACTTCCACATTTCTATCAGTGTTTGAATTACAGGAGGGCTCCCCAAAAGAGACCTGAGCCCCACCCCGATGAAATTAAAAATACATGAAATCTAAGATCTAATGTTCTCGCTCATTTTAAATAGGCTTGAACAACTCTGCCCTGCGGCTGACTTTATATTCTGTCAATAATTCATGTAACACAAATGATATGTCATGAATATATTCATGGTGTTTTTATGTATAATGGCTCATGGGCTTCTTTGGCCTTGTGCACCTACAGGTAATTGTGTGTGGATTTGGTGTCGGGTCAGTGATTCTCAATTAAATGGTCTATGCAACGTTGGCGTCTGAAGTGCACATACAGCGCATTCAGTTCAGCAGCCTCGCTCATCATTCCTCAAATGCATTAAAGCTGAGTATCCCGCTAAGTATCCCATTTGTCCATCAGACTTTACTCTTCCTGATCACACACCTTTGTGAGGCAGGTTTGTCCTTTACGGCACACCACCAAAATTTCAGAGTAGAATAGATATAGGAAACATGCTCCCTTAGTGTTATTAAATGCAATGAGACATAATATCTAGGAATGGGTCCAAATTTCTGTAGTGAGTTTAAATACTTAGTATTTCTGTAGTGTAGTGTAGTTGCTTGAACTGAAACGCTGTCGAGATAACATCCTGGAAGTCGGTTCAATTTTAATTTTCCATAGACAATGTTATGTGACTCACAGTTGGAGAGTAGTTGGATTGACATAGATCGATAGACCACCATGATAAAAGAGACTGTAAAACTGTTAACAGGACACATTCAACTAAAATTAAGGTCAATCCATGAAGGTTTTATATTTGTAAAATTTTCAAGCCTAGAAAAGCGATTTTGAAATCTGTGACCTCACCCCAGTGTAAAGTCTATATGGGTGGGGCCAGCGGGAGAAACACTACTGCGCATATTCAGTTGGCTGCATGTCCAGGAATTAAAACCTAGAAGCTAGAAACTTTTTGGGCTTATCTGCCAGGCAAGCAGTTCACATTTGACTGAATATGCATCATCTTTGATTCCAGTATCCAGATCTTATAATACATCCATTGCATAGAGCTGGAAGCAACTACTTTCGCTATGATTTAGGGGGAGACCAGTGTGGCAAGTTGCAAAGAAAATCCCATTCATTTTTCCCATAGACAATCTTATATGACTTACAGTTTGAATACTTGGGTCAGCATGAAACTCTCCAGGTTAAATAATCAGAAAGAAAATATCTGGTTCTTTAGTAAAAAGTCAAAGTTACAAGACTGTGTACATAAACATTTTGGAGTACAATTTAACCACAACTCCCAATGTACATTTCAGCAAGAAACAGCAAATCAATGAGTTTAGGTAATTTCTCTGAAAGTTGAAATAATTGAAACTGGTGGTCATGATATAATCCTATATATTTATAATCCATAATATATCATTATTTGAGAGAGTCTTGAATTATATGTTCAGTAACACTGAGGAGATTGTTTTAATATTTGAAATGGGGAAATAAACCTTCGGAACCAGCCATCCCTCCCACTTTGCGACTCTATTTACCCGCTCTCACTGCACTTGACTCCAGCCTTTCTCTTTTCAATCCTGTTTTAATTTTATTATTAGTTATAACCCCATTAAAAAAAAAAAACCAACATATAATCACATAAGCCTATATAATAGACCTATGTAACATGAATGTGTATGTACAGACGGGTGACAAATTAAAGGAAAAACCGGTACAGACCTGAATGAATGGTGTTCACCCTTCCTCAGAAAAGCTCTTCTGGGGGGGCCTAAACCATGCCAGCAAAATGCCTCCCACAGCATAACATCCCCTCACTGTAGGGGTCAAGCATTCAGGACCTGTACCTGTTTTTCCTTTAATTTTTCACCCATCTATGTATGTATGTGTGTGTGTGTGTGTGTGTATGTATATATATATACTTTCCACACCTGGGACATTACCTGTGCTCACCTGCTCTTTTTGCTTCTGCCAGCAGCTGCAGGGGCCCTCCTCCAGGATTTTAAACTTTGACCAAAGTAGTATGGTCACTGTAGAGCATGTGAAATCACTATCAGCTGATGTTGGGAAAGATACAAACGCATGTACAGGACGGAACATTGCATTTTATTGTTGCAATGTCCACCAATAATAATAATAATACTAATAATAGTAGTGTCGTAGCAGTAGTAGTTATCTTTGATCAGGATATGTCCTTTAACTCCCACATAAAACAAATTTCAAGGACTGCCTTTTTTACTTATTGCAAATAAAATGTAATATTGCAAAAATCTGGCACATCCTGTCTCAAAAAGATGCAGAAAAACTAGTCCATGCATTTGTTACTTCAAGGCTGGATTATTGCAATTCCCTATTATCAGGCTGCCCTAACAAGTCTGTGAAGACTCTCCAGCTGGTCCAGCTGCACGTGTACTGACAAAAACTAGAAAAAAAACCTAAACAAACTAGAAAAAGAGATAATATTTCCATTTTAGCTTTGCTGCATTGGCTTCCTGTAAAATCCAGAATAGAATTTAAAATCCTTCTCTTCACCTACAAAGCCCTTAATGGTCAGGCACCATCATATCTTGAAGGGCTCATAGTACCGTATTATCCCACTAGAACACTGCGCTCCCAGAATGCAGGCTTACTGGTGGTTCCTACAGTCTTTAAAAGTAGAATGGGAGGCAGAGCCTTCAGTTATCAAACTCCTCTCCTGTGGGACCATCTTCCAGATTCAGTCCGGGGGGCAGGCACCCTTTCTACGTTTAAGAGTAGGTTTAAAACTTTCTAGGCTTGCCTTGGACCAGCCCTTAGTTATGCTGTTATAGGCCTAGACTGCCAGGTGGACTTCCCGTGATGCACTGAGCTCCTCTCTTCTCCTCCCCTTCTCCATCTGTATGCATTCATTGACCACTAATGTATGTTACTTACATGGCTTTTTCCCCGGAGTTTTTGTGCTTTCTCATCTCAGAGGAAACTCCAGAATCCGAGGGATAGTGACATGGTCCCGTGGGTGTCCTGCCTTGACACCTTCTCTGGCTATTATTGCTATTATTATTATCATCATCATCATCATCAATCTTTATTTATATAGCGCCATATCACAACAGAAGTCATCTCAAGGCACTTTTCACATAGAGCAGGTCAAGACCGTACTCTTTAATTTACAGAGACCCAACAATTCCCCCATGAGCAAGCACTTGGCGACAGCGGTAAGGAAAAACTCCCCTTTAACACTTTTCATGCTTTTCATTATTACTAGTCATATCTCTATTATTATTATTGTTGTTATTGCTATTATTGTTCGTATTATGCTTCTCTGTGTCTCTCTCTCCCCTCTCCCCCTCCCTCTCTCTTTCTCTCTCTCAACCCAACCAGTCAAGGCAGATGGCCGCCCACCTAGAGCTTGGTTATGCTTGAGGTTTCTTCCTGTTAAAGGGGAGTTTTTCCTTGCTGCTGTCTCCAAGTGCTTGCTCATGGGGGAATTGTTGGGTCTCTCTAAATTAGTGTGAAAAGTGCCTGAGATAACTTCTGTTATGATTTGGTGCTATATAAATAAAATTTGATTGAATTGTATTGAATTAATGTGCAATACCTCAAAATTGTACTTAAATACAGTTGCTGTGTGAATAGATGTTTACAGGGCTCCCTGTTCTTCTTCTCTCTTTTAGTCTTTGTTGGTCCAATACCCATCACTCCATAAATCCTGTTCTCAATACCAACAGCCATAAGGGCCTGTCCTAAACTGCCCAAGTCACTTATATGTGGGGGATTTACATGAAGCCGTTGTGAGACTGAAGGATTTGCACACATATATTTCCTCTTCATCATGTGGGCTGACAGCAGTAAGAGCTTCAGTGGCACAATAGATCAACAGTGGGCCGTCTGCTTGTCATTTCTGATTGGGGGCATAAATATAGCTCTGTCTTTAAAAGTCACCAGTGACCGAGACCGTTCAGAAAGGAAGGGTCCAGGAGTTTGACCAGAGGTGACCAAAGTTTGACCAAAGTAGTATTGTAAATGAGACGAATTCAAGGACATATGCTAGTGTGACGGACAGTGGGTCCTACCCCTCCCTTTCAGTAGCTGCATGTCCCCCTGCAATATATACATTCTACACCACATTAATATGTGAATTCCACCAAGAGAAAAAAGGAAAAACATAATTTGCTTAATTATACATTGAAGCTGTCCCAGTGTTACCAGATCTGCTACCATTTTATTGTGTTCAGTTTTGTGATGGGTGTGCCCTGTGCTAAAAATGTCACAATATATCTGACAAACATTTCATTAAAAGTATTTTGGCATCTTCCTCTCCTCCTTCAAACCTTTGGAAAATGATCCACTTGTGCTGGAAGCTGGAAGCATGTGGTTATTGTAGTCACAGAATCAGCTGTGGCTCAGGAGGTAGAGCGTGTTGTCCACTAATTGCAGGTTTGGGTGTTCAATCCCCCACTCCTTCTGTCTGTGTGTCAAAGTGTCCTTGGGTTAGATACTGAATGCTAGGCTAGCACCTTGCATGGGAACTTGCTGTGTGTATCAATGAATGAGTGGAAAATTGAAAATCCCTTTGGACTTGCAGCTGCTGGGCTTCTTACTGGTTTGAACAGACGGCATCACATCACCCCAATCCTAGCTTCTCTCCATCGGCTCCCTGTTCATTTTAGAATTGATTTTAAGACTTTACTGATCATTTTTAAAGCACATCTGGGTCTGTCTCCAAGTTACATAACAGAAATGCTGATCCCGTAACAGGCAGCCCGCAGCCTTAGATCCTCAAGTGGGGCCCTTGTGGCTGTTCCAAAGTCGAGGCTTAAATCTAAAGGTGACCTTGCTTTTGCCTTCAGGGCCCCTCAGCCTTGGAAGGACCTGCCTGAGGAGATAAGGCTTGCAGAATCAGTAACTTCTTTTAAATCATTTCTTAAAACTCATTTCTACAGACTTGCTTTTATGTGATGTTATCTTTTTTTTAAAATCAATTTTTAATCTTTTCATCATCTCTTTATTGTTTTTCATTGTCTTCTACTGTCATCTTCCTAATGTCGGACTTGCTATTGCTGTCTGTGTCATGTGTCTTTGCTTTTGTATTGTACTGCCTTTGCTTTGTCTGTCAAAGCACTTTGTAAACTCTGTTTTTAAAGGTGATGTATAAAGAAAGTTATTATTATTAAAGTTTTCATTTTTTGTGAGGTCTCATGACATCTGCAGTGTTGCCAGATGTCATGAGAGGAACAAGCAACTAGGTCTGTGGAAAAAAGCCCAAAAGAAGCGACTTGGCTCTTCAAAAGGAAAAAAAAGCCAGTAACAGGAGACCTTTCCTACCACAATGTGAGAGAGGCCACTTGATCAATATATATATATATATATATATATATATATATATATATATATATATATATATATATATATATATATATAGGTATGAACTTATTTTGCATTTCATTAACAACCATTTCAAAAATACTGTAAGAGTGAAGGCAAAACAAAGCATATATGCGTAGGTGTTGTTCTGACAGCAAGCAGCGATATTTGATATCTTACATATACGGAGTAAGCCCAAATAAGCAACTAAACTTTAGAAACAAGCCCAGAAAACCAGAATCTGCGACTACCAATATTTGTAAGCAATTTCACAGAAAAACAAGCCCAAAGTTGCTTATAATAAACAGACTTGGCAACTGTATACAACTGATATTGTGGGTCTTTTGAGTTGGAAATTATTTTATTTTTACATATTTTTGTACAAATGAATAAAACAGAGTAAATTACTCAAAAAAAAGTTTATTTTACAAAAATACTGAAATTGCAAAACAACTCTTTACATACTATACACATTGCTATTATGGTACTGTATTGCAAAAAACAAAAACAAAAAACAAACAAACTAAAAAAAAAAGAAAGAAAAAAAACGGTTCCACCACAGTCCAGTGTTTTGCAGTCCCTGTTTATGGCATGCACTGGGGTAAAATAAATTGGCTTTCCCCCACAAGCCAGTCACCTACAGTCCCTGTTCATCATGCCAGTCATTGAAATAGTCTCTCTGTGGCTGTAAGCAAAAGGGAGCCTGCCACACCATTGCTTGTCCTTTCTTTCCTGTTGCTTGGCTCCATGGTGTTGGTATTTCCCAAAATTGTCTGCATGACCTCTGAGGACAAAAACTAAAATAACTCCAGTGGTGTATAGGACGGGTTGGTTATCAACTGTGGCCCAGGTGCTCATGCAGGTCTGAACACTGGCTTTGGTGGATGAATATCATTCTCATCCACGTTGTGCTAACGTGATGATGTGGTGCTAGTAGAGGGAGTGGGCTCAGCCCCCTTCCCCTTCCTCCTCCCCTACCTCTATGGGTGCTTTTCATTTGGCTAACGTGTCTCCTCGCTTCCCTCACTCGCATCTTAGCTCCTCCCAGTGAGGATGAGAGAGAGAGATGTGAGGAAGAGACAAGAGGACGGAGAAATTTAATGAACCAAACATGATGTCTTCACTCACTCCAGCTTCATTTTGAGGGAATGGCAACTACTCATGATGCACAGCACCTCAACCGTCAAATATGTCAAGCCAGCTATCAATATGTAGAAATTATTAAGTAACAGTTTAAACTCTAAAGTTTAAACATAAAATTCATATACAATTAATTAACACTTTGGAAGGAAAACACCTGATAACTGCTCCAATGTTTTATTATTTGATTATAGATCTATAGCACCATCTGGCTGTCACAGAATAAGACACAAATAATTTAAAACTGTTAATTACTGAAAGAACAAAACTTATGGAAAGGAGCAATTAAACAGCTGTAGCCTGCAGAGTATATTTGATTAAATATTGCTTATTTAGTTTGTGAAAATCTGATGTCCTTTTCAGGCTCAGGATGATTTTATAGGAGACATGCAGCTGTGTGGTGTCATATTTTCCTGAAGGAGCTGAGATGTACTTGAAACAGAAAAGAAGAAAAGAAGCCTTTTGGCTTATGAAGAAAAAAAAAGTAACAAGAGTGTTTTTTATGATTGATTCAAAATTCGGTAATTTTTATTTTATGAATAAATAAGAACAGCTGCTGTTGGTACTGTCATTCCTGTTCTACAGGTAGTTTTCCTGATCTGCTGTATTACTAACAGCCTGGCTGTTTACTGTCCTGTCAGATCAGCTGACCAATCAATAAACACATTGATCAAAGGGGTGTTGCCATCCAGTAAAAAACTTCTGCAGAGGATACATCTGTGTCAGGGTTGTGTGAAGATTGAGTAGTAGTAGGCTTAAGTGTTCCACTGGTGGAACGGCGTACTGTGTCTAACCTAACTCTGCCCCTAGGAGGCAATGTAGGGTTAACAGAGCCCCGTGGTAAATTTTTGCCCCTAGGCCCCCTAAGCAGGTCAATCAGGCCATGTGTTCACTGGATTGCTGCACTAAAAATTGCAGATGGGATTATTGTAAGATTCAGTGTGTACTCTTTATCTCTATTTCTACTGTAGGAGTTCAGCAGTCTCCCACCTCTTCAATCCTGTATAGTGCTGTACTCTGGCTATCAAATTCAACAACTTTATGAGAAAAGGATTTAAACCTACCTGAAAACAGAAACAGCACACTTTCACACTCATTGTTCTACAGCGTAACCAGTGGTTAGATGCTTGATCAGGCACAGAAGGAATTAATAACCAAGGTGTCTTAAATCTTGGTAGGCTCATTGTCTGTCCAGAACATGTTATTTGCTCTGTTCCCATGAGTTGTGCTCTTTGGAGGGGGCATTCCCTGCTGCCCTCAAGCCCTCTCCAGCAGGCCGGCAGAGCTAGACAAACAAGACCTGGGGTCCAGTCAATTTGTCTGGACAAATGTGGGGATTTGGGGCCACGGCAAGCTATGCAGGGACGAGTGCTAATTGTTTGTGTGCCAAGCAACTCCCCTCAATCCCCTGGTCTCTCAAGTCACTCTATTCACCTCGGTCTTTGTCTGGTAAGTAACTTGAACCTGACACATCGGACCAGGGAACGTGGAATTAGTGTAAACCCCCACCCTCCAACCCCTCATTTACAATTGCATTCTGTCTTATGACAAATCAGTCCTTTTTTCACACATAAAATGTAATAAAATGTGATTTTTCTTTTTAGAAATGTTTGGTTTCATCACCCCATCATCTCTTCCATGCTCTCAGCTCAGTGAATGAGGGGATCATGATAGGAGGATGGACAGGGAGCAGATGGGTGTGTGGAATTTGTGGCCCCTTATACCTCCACCTCCTGGTCAACAATAAGCGGAGGCCACACTGCATCAGTACAAGTGGTTGAGACAATCTGAGAAAGTGGCTGGAGCCAGGCGTCACCTCAGGCCCCTGTCCTCCACCGGTCCAACCAGGCCCCTCTGTGCTCTCCTGGCATGCTGATCAGAGGATTAGGCAGCCCCAGAGGCTGCGTCAAGTCAAGAGCATGCTGGAGAAAGGAACAGGCATGTAGGGAAAATTGGATGCATGCCGGTCTCACAGGCACTCACACCCACACAAGAATGCAAGCAGACGTGTATCATGAGAACCACACACTTATGCCTGCAACAGCATCAGCTTGTCAGTAGAGGACACCACAGTGCCGCCACACAATGTTTGCACTGGGAAAAAATAATTAACTATATAAAAAATTATAAATAATTTAAAAAATATCATAAGTACTTCAAATATTAAATGTATTGATTTTATTTTACTGGGGGAGAAAGTGTGTCAAATGCATTATCACTGCACTTATCTGTGAGATTCTCTGTGCTCACCTGAAATCTGATGTGGACATGTGAGCATAATTGGTGACATCACAACAACTTTGACAGTCAACTGTCTTAACTTGAAGCCTCCAGTGCACATAGCCTACACTGAGTGAGGGAGGACACATCTTGTGTCCAGCTGTTAAACCTTTGACCTTTTTTGGTGGAACCATATCAGAAACAAATTATTATTAATTAAAACATATCTGGAGGGGATTTTCTTATTTTCTTATTTTCTTATTTCTGTTCTTATCTTATGTAAGAACAGAATCTACGCACACTCGAGAGCACACTTACACACATTTGAGTGTTGACATGTCTGTGCAAAATAATTGGTTATTGTGTTTTCTTCAATTCTACAATTGTATAATATCATGGGATTTAAATTACAATAATATATTTATCATTTATAATATTTGTAACAATTATTTTAATTATTTTACAAAGCATTATGGTCTTTTAAAACAAATAAACACAAACACCAAGAGGATATGCGTTCTCACCCTCTCTCCTGGGACAACAGACTTGCTGTCCAAGTTCAACAGCATGTAATTGCTTGTTTGTAAATAAAGGCTTTAAAATGAATATGGCCTTTACAGTGTGATTATTTATAACTTACAATTAATCTCAAGAAAGAAACACATCATTTAAAACTCAATTAGGTTTCAGTGCATATCTTTATTTGTATTATTATTTGTATTAATTTCTTCAAGTGTTTTGGAGATTATGGCCAGTATTGAACTGTGAAAGTGTTTGGGCGATTCTCTCTTGGTTGTCCAAGACTGCATCTGAGATCAGATGTGGAGCAGTTGAATGGGACCTGAGTGGACGCATGGAGGTACTACTGCAGGAAGGTACTGGCTGAGAAGTGCCGGTTCGCCTCAGAGGGTGGTTGTCTCAGGAAGGAAATCATCTGTAAATAAATGATAAAGATTCAAACCATTGTAGTGACCTTTTATTTCGGGAGGTTTCGATTATGCAATTCTGGTCTATACTGCAAAAGCATATGTTTAAATTTTGAATAAAAACTAAGCACTTAGGTAACACTTTTTAAACACATGTTGAACAACATTTACTCAGAAAAATAATCACCTGCCTTTAGGTTTTACACACTGGTTTTTACATGTTGAATGTGTCACATGATCCATGGTTTTACAGCTACAACTTTTAGATAAAATGTACCGTCAAACTGTATTAATTCTGAAAAACCAGCTTACCTTCTGATTCTGTGATAGGGGATAAAACCACTGACATGGGGCCCAGGCGTGTGTCCAAATTCTCAGCTGATGGCACACCTGAGAGCACTGTCTCTCCAGTAATGGCCCCTATGCGCTGGGCCAGCTCAGATAACTCTCCAGTGGTCAGTGTCTCTCTTCTGTGTTTGGCAATATTTTTTTGGCATCAGATTTAAGATCAAACCTTTTTTTTTTTTTTACCTCATCAGCTGTGTGCCCTTCTCTGGATACAGTGTTCACTGAATGAGTAATAGCATCCCATGCATATTTTTTTTCTGTTACTTTATTTCCACTACTGATGCCACTACATATGACATACATATGGCTCATTTGGTGTTTACTTCCTGCAGCAGTATCTCCACTTCAGAACTACTGAGGGTTTCTTACGTTTGGAGTCTGGTGCTCCACTCTCTTTAGACTTTCCTTTGGGCATTCTTGACTTCTCTAAACTTTTCTCTTCAATTTCTGTGTGTGCACACGTCCCTGCAGTCTCATGCCCTGTTATGGGAATTGGTGGGGTGTTTACCTATGCTAATTTGGATCACCTCGCATGTGCTTTCAACTTACAAGGACAATGGGATCCATCATCAGAACATATTCGTGGCATATACAAACTTCTGAAAAAAAAATGCTGCAGTTTAAGAACACATCATGAATCTGACATAGACTTTTCTTAAGAACAACATAAAAAGAAAGAAAGATGTAGGAAGATATTGGTAAATGAGGCCTATTGTTGGCACAATATAGGCTTCCGTGTGAGTGGATTCCAACATGTTTTCCTCCCTGTACATCCACCCACCATTCAGGCCTCATTATGACATTAACAATATTTGCTAGTTTGGCAGAAACACAGTTCAGGTGGCTGATAAAACAGAAGCAAGAATTAAAGTCCAACTGAAATCACATTTAATCATCCCCCTTTGCAGTCAGAAATAATGTCAAAATGTTTTCAAATGTATTGTTAATAGGTTTGTATTGTGAGAGTGGAGAAAAAAGGTACTGCAGTTGAACAGCTAATTAGCTACCTAGCCTGCAAACTGAATTTAGTGGTGCACATTTGCCCAGTGGTGAATGTTTGTTTGGTGGCTCATTCAACAACCTTAAGTGCAGGACAAGACATGTTTGTGTTTGTAAGTTAGATAAGAAGACTTTAGCAGGAAGGCTGAACATGTTTCAGTAATATTTGAGAAGTTGACATTTTGAGTAAAAAATGAGAATAGAATAAGAATTGGAATAAGAATAAAAGAATAAGAATAACAATAGAAGTAGTGAAATCCTACTACTATAGTTTGTTGAGGTAGCCTCCAGAGCGACCAGAAGTCAGTTGTGACGCAGCTTCCAGAAACTAACCAATCAGAGTGGGCTCATCGGGAGGGGAACCTTAAAGAGACAGGAGCTAAAACAGAATGTTTCAGACAGAGGCTGAATGAGGGGGTGCATAAAGGGTCAGTATTAGATAAATAAGGTGTTTTTTGAACTGCAAATCATGCAAAGATATTCCAGTAAAGCCCCATATATATAGACCTTGAAATGTGCAGAATATGTCCTCTTTAAGGTTGCTAGCCCAGCTCTAACTGGCTCAGAACTCTGTAGCAAGTAGCTGTGAACCAACAGTCCAAGACTCAGTAAGGTCTTAAGCCTTCATGGATCCATCTCCTCCAGAATGCCACAGTGAGGATTTATGAGAAAAGCAAGACACTGAGGCTGAGATTACATTGGTTTCAGCCTCTTTTCGTGGACCCTTCTGGGAATGATATGAAAATGTTTCTTTTCAGATATGCAGCCCCTCTATACTTAAAAGATTTGTTGTCTTGTTTCACAGATTAAACTAGAGGTGGACTATGTAGTTCATTCATTTTCTTCTAAGACAAGCAAACAGCCATTCGAATGCACTTCAGTATAGCAATCACATCACCTTCCATAAAGGAGTGACATTAAACACTGCTTCTGATACACACTAAGAAATATCTGTGTATTAACAATTGTATGTCCGTTTATTTTAACGTAATTTGTCCATAGCACGTGATTCATAGGTGTATTTATAAACTTAGCACAAAAAGTAAGGAAATTTGTGTTTGGTAGATTATTTCTTTGTTGTAATAATGCTGTTGTTTGTTGTACAGTGCCTGATTGGCACCTCATTGGCTGAATGGGCCCTGCTTCAGTGGTCAGTACGTGTCTGCTCCAAGAATCGGCATACCACGTTTGACTGATCTGGATAGGGCCCGTGTGATAGGGCAACCTCAAGCTGGTGTTCCGCTAAACCAAGTTGCGGCATTATTTAGAGTGAGCCCTGATACCATCTCCAAAGTAGAGGCCAAGTTCCATATAATGGGGGATGTCAGAGACAGGCCGTGAAGTGGGCGTCCCAAGCAGATGACCCCAAGAAGACCGTTTCCTCACCCTGTCAGCACTTATGTACTGTAGGCTGTCTTCTACAGATTTGCAGTCAAGGTTTGCAGGACGATATGGCTGACGGCTCTCTGCCCAGACAATCCAGAACAGACAGCATGCCTGTTCTGGATTGTCTTACCGGAGATTGGCTGCCCTATGACTGCCAGGAGGCCTGCCATGACTGCCCTTCACCGTCAGGCCCGTTTGCGCTGCTGTTGGCAACACGTGCACTGGAACCTGAACATGTGGAGAAACATTATTTTCAGTGATGAGTCCAGATTCTGCCTACGGCAGTTGGATCGTAGGGTCAAAGTGTGGAGAAGATGCGGAGAACACTATGCTGATTGCTGCACCGATAGAGTAACATCTTTTGGTGGAGGCAGTGTGATGGTGTGGGGCAGCATCTCCCTCACTGGAAAAACGAGGCTTGTCATCATTGGAGGCAATCTCAATGCAGAGAGATATCGAGATGAGATTCTGCATCCAGTGGCAATCCCATATCTCCAAAGTCTGGGTGCGAACTCTACCCTCCAAGATGACAACGCTAGACCCCACAGAGTGGGATTTATCAGATACTACCTCCAGAATTTGGTAGTGGTGAGGATGGAATGGCCAGCCAGCAGTCCTGACCTCAACCCCATTGAACACTTGTGGGATCAGCTTGGGCGTGCTGTTCATGCCAGAGTGACCAACACAACCACGTTGGCTGACTTGCGACAAATGCTGGTTGAAGAATGGGATGCCATCTCACAGCAGCTGTGTCTGGTTCTTCCACACGCCACTGAGGCTCCTGTTTGTTAAATGAATAAATTGTTAAATTGCCAATATGTTTTGTTTCTTCAAACTTCAATCATCCAATCCACCAAACACCAAACAAGAGTCAATGGCAGAATAAGCTGTTTGGCATTGGCAGAGAAGATTTAGCACATTTTTCATGGGCACAACCTACATACTCAGCTCTGCTGCTCATCCCACAAATGCATGTTCCTTACAAATGTGGCACCATTTAAAAGGAAAATAAACAGGCTTTCCAACGGTATAGGATTTATTGCCAAGAAGCATTGTTACAACAAAGAAATAATCTACCAAACACAAATTTCCTTACTTTTTGTGCTAAGTTTATTTATTTACATTTCAAATTGCATTATCGCCCCTTGATCTCTGCTCCAACAACTTTTGGCAGCCATAGAGGTATAAGTGGCACATCAGAAAATTTTATCCAACTGTCTGCATTTCAGCAGTAAGTAATTTTATGGAATAATTAATAAAATGACTGTTTTATTGGTAGTGTTAGTAGTTTGAAATGTTATATTGTCTGAGTTGGTCATGTATAACACACAATTGTGAATTTTTTTCGTTAGATATTGCTAATGTTAGCTAATGTAGTGAGCTGGTGTTCACAGCTTCATCATTAAGCAGCACTTGGTTTGGGAGATTAAAGACCAGATTTTTTTCAGAAGTTTACAAACTGAGCAGCTTTGTATGAGAGAATTTTTGTAACGTTAGGTCAATGCAAATGAGCACCCATTATTTGGTTATGCCAACCTATTCTTTGTGGCAGTGGGTCAGTATCTGTGAATTTACAGTTCTATTGTCAGTGTTTTTAATCCAGGCGGGAGCTTGGTGCATGGAACAATTAATGTACCCTCCCCCCTCTCCACTTTGTATGTTTGTCAGCCACTGGTTGTGAACCAGCAAAAAGGTTAATCTCCTCTAGCTCCATTTTGCATGTAAAAGGTAATTATTTTATGGAAATTTCAAAGAAGTTACTATGTTCTTGGTATTATACAAGTAGCTAATGTGAACAGTTAAAGTTTGTAAGTATTTTCTAGTCATGGTAAGACGGTTGTGCTAGCTAACATGTTGCCACGCAACATAAGTGGTGTCTTTTGAGGGGCTTAAGGCTATAATATGTAACTATTCTGCATCAAAATGTCTAAGAACAACTAATATATTTTGTTGACTTATGTACTTACATTATCCCAAATGTTTTTAACAATTTTCAAAAAGAAATCAGTAATTTTAATCAAGGTAACGGTCTGTTTCATTTGGTCACCTGTCAGTAGTGTCATACCCCCTCTACCAAAAAGTATATGTACACAAGATGCATGCGGCGGCGTTGTGTTTGTCCGCTACAATGGCCTCAACCAAAGAGTATAGGCATACAAGATAATACATCAGCTCTGTGGATGCCCACCATAAATAGACTTTCATTCAGTTTTAAGCCACATTTTATGATAAACTTTATATATTCTAGTCATTTTTAACTGTATCTTTTAACTGGATGAAGGATTTTAGTCATTGGACGTCTGGCTCTTAAGTTATCTGACAAACAAACTGGGCAAACATCAGCAGCAGCTCAGCTAGAAGCCCCTCCCAGAAGTCCGGTGCTTGTCAAACAGCATCAGAGAAACATTGATTTTTTACATGAGACAGCTTTATTCAGTATTTTTACCGGGTTTAATCCCTGTGTACATTTGTTTTTAGAGAGGAGGAGACCTCTGCCGGTAATTCGGCTCCCGGTAAAAACATTCTTAACGATGAGGCTTTACAAAATCTAGGGAAACATGTATATGAGCAAAGCCCTGTGCAAGGCACACTACATGCAAGTAGTGGTACCTTAACCACATACCACAAAAGACTTCATTACTACAGGAAAGAATTCAACTTAGTAGAACCAGTACAAATAACTTTAGGGCATGATGACAAAGGCAAGACAAGACACTTTCATTATGTTCCCATTTTAAAAAAGCTTAAATGCTATATTGAGAAATGAAAGTGTACGGCATCAAATTCATGCCAACGAGAGCATGTCATGTGATATTGGAGATGGGTGTGTCTTTAAATCTTATGAACTGTTTGTGTCTGATGCGCATGCTCTTCAGATCATGTTGTTTCAAGATGCTTTTGAAGTTGCTCACCCTTGTGTACTACGCCTTAAGTAATGTCTGTGCACATAACCGATCCACTGTTGACTCAGTACAGCTTGTTCTACTTTATTTGGAGAAGGACTGTAAACTGTTTAGACCTGAGAGAGTTTTTGATAAGCGAGGGATTGACAGACTGAGACATCAGCAGGACCTCAGGAAGACCAGGAGTCAACAGGCATTTGTGTTGAAGGAAAAACCCTCAGAGGTAGTATTGCCTGTGTCATTGGAGACAATATTGGGTCCCACTATCTTGGAGGATTTACTGAAAATTTCAGCTGTGCAGAATATTTTTGTAGGTACTGTCATATTGAGGATTTTAAAAGAAATCCTCTTGCTACAGCCACTGACAGAATGCTAGCTAGTTACAGTGAATCATTGCTGGAGTTGAAAAATAACCCCAGTATGCATGTTTGTGCACCAGAACTCCCACCCTTCCTTCAGCTGCAGCAGCTTTGCTTGGTTATACTGGTTTAGTTCTTTACCTTGCTGTCATGCACTTTCCAACACACACACACAAACACACACACATGCACTTTAACACAAGTTTCTACAAATTTTTAACAGGGTCATTAGAAACGCTCCCTCCCACAATTTGCAGCCCATTCAATCTTCTTGTGTTTTGTGTGTTTGGTTCTGCCTACTGATCAGGAGGCAGGTGGTCAGCAGAGCTCACACAGTTCTGCTTTAAAGTGAAGCCAAGAAAGCGTGGCCTCTTCCTGAGTATACCCCAGCAGTGACCTTTTCTGTGATCCTCCTCACCCCTGAAACACACACACACACACACACACACACACACACACACACACACACACACACACACACACACACACTCTCTCTCTCTCTCTCTCTCTCTCTCATTGGGCACCTTGTTAAACTCAGCAAGGGGCTGCTGGCTCTTCTAGTGCTGAGCGTGGGGGGGCTTCTATGTGAGTTAAAAGGGAATCAGCAGGACAAAAGCACATAAAACAGGGTCTGTGCTGTCAACATCTGCATACTCCTGGTCTGGAGGGCAAGTGTAAGTCCATGTCCATACTAATGTGGATATTGTATCTGTAACTACTTTTTTTCCACAGTGAATTTGAAAACAGTTGGTCTCGTGTTGTAGTGTGGACCAGTTGTTGTACTGTATTAAAAGCTTTATAACAGCATGCTCCAGACCTCATCCCTCATGCTCTCACTCATTTTGTCTGTCAGATATAAGGCATCGTTCAGACCAACATTAACTCTGTGTTCATTTGTATGGGGGCAGTGTGTGAAAATGAAGACACAAGTACACCTCCTAAGGCCAGTACTAGCCGATTGATGGTCCAGAATGCCTTCCAGAGCATTAAACGACCACCTTGTTGTTTTTCAGTTTTCTCCACTGCATGGTTTGGCTGTGTGTATTATCCCCATTTATGCCAGATGTTGAAGAAATCTTCTGTTCAACGTTTTTGTTTCAAACATCTAACTTCAGTTCCCTCTGAGTGGCTGCCTCTCCCCCAGACACTGATGAGGGCCTTGTCATATTTGTATGTCCAACAAGTTTTCACCATTGTAAAAAGTCTGTATCCTGGTTGATACAAATACAATAGTAAAATGGTGGATACTGTTGTTGTGCTTGTTAGCAATAGCAGTCATCCTTGTTGCATTATGATGACACATCAGCTTGACCAATCACAATTGTCAGCACTGCTGGCATGATACATGGAACTTGCATCTAGTATCATCTCCTGATATTTGTTACTGTTAGGCTGCATGTAATGTTATGTTTTATAAAGTTCCTGTAGTGGGAAAAGGATATGACTTTTTGATTGAGGGTATCAATGCAGCAGCCTGGGAACAGTCAATTATGAGCCATGATCAATCACTGTTTTATACTTAAGCAGTCATCTGATAATAAAAACAGAAAGACATTTTGATGTCCTGCAACCTAACAGAGGTTTAACCTACAAAGACCAAACAGAGTATCTGGCCTTGTGACTCAAAATGATCTATCTATCAAACCCTAACCCTTACTAGACGATGATGGACATTTTTTTTGTTTGTTTTGTGGACCCAAACAGGAGAAAGAAGAGCAGACTGAACCATTTTCTTAAAGTTGGACCACATTTGACACATCACCTTCAAGTTTATGTCTATTAATGCAGAGATGGCCAAAGACAAGTGGAAGCTGGTTGAGTGATTGTTTAGCACTGTGTATTTCTGTTTTCAGATTCACATGCACATGCGCCTGCTTTAGGAGTCGCAGGTTGGGCACGCACGCCACAATATGGGCTTTAATTCAGACCAACAGCCTCTCTATCAAAAAGGAGGGGACGGAGCAATTAGCCCCGTGGAGGAAAGAGAAAGAAAGAGGGAAGAAAGATGTGAACGAAGGGAATTGTGAATTTGACAATTTAAATGGTGGCCATCATTAGCATGTGGCTGAGTTGGGGTGTATTCACTGGATCCTTGAATGCATATTGCTTCACTACCACAGCCATACCCCCACCTCTCTTCTTCTCAGTCTGTCCATCATCCCCATGGCCACCTTTCACTTGTAATCACCCTATTTGGCCTCCTTTTTCATTCGGTCTCTGCAGCTTTTCTGTCACCTTCATCTTTTTATTCCGTCATGCTGACTGGAATAGAGTTCCTGGAATCCCTGAATCAAAACAAATTAAGCCGGATAATTAGATGTCGGAACAATTGAAATGTCAGACATAGTCGGTAGGCTCAACAGCAGTAACAGCATAAGCTAATCTTTCCTGTATTAGAACCAAATATAAATGTGATACTGTGTTTATAGAATGACTGAGCAAAAACTATGGATGTTACTCATCCATTTTTGCAAGACATTAAAAACTCATTTTGACTTGATTCAGTCTTTCACGTTGCAGAAGGCTTGACGCAGCCTCTGTTTGGGCTGACTTTCACTCAGCTTGTTGTCTCTGCTATATGAGCCTGGAAAAGAGCAAAGTAGCAGGCTCAGTGTGGTGCCTTTTCCTCCATTGTGCAGAGATCTCCTCATGGCAGCTTTCTCCTGTCACATTAGTGCACATCAACACACTAAGCAACACGCAACCCACACAGAAAGGAGGTTTGTGCCTCTGGGTTTTACTCTTTCTGCTCAGAATAAAGTCAATCAGGAGTTTTGTATTCTTGTTGACACAGAGAGGTTAATTTTGCAGGTAATCTTCAATTAACGATCATCATTAATTAGATTCAGGATTGAATACAAGCAGCTGGTGAATTGAATTTTCATCAGTCTGCATGGTAGAATTTGTAACTTATTAAAGTAATGCTGACTCAGCCATTTTGTGGACAGCTTCTGGACTTCTGGCTTCTGTATATGCTGTTTACATATATACAAGTACATATACTGTACACAACTGGTCAAAAAACTTTAGAACACCCCCATTTTTACAGTTTTTATTGAAATTTAAGAAGTTCAACTGGACCCTGGACCAAAAGGGCTACTACAGCATTTTGCAGAACCATGCAATACCCTCTTGTCTATGCCTAGTCGGTCAGGTGTTCATCCTACAGCAAGATAATGACACAAAACAAACTCCCAGGCTGTCAGAACTACCTTAGAAGAAAAGAAGAAGACGGTAGACTTGAGCTGGTTTGGGAAGAACTGGACGTAAGAGTGAAAGCAAAGTAAAATGCAAGTGCAACACATTTGCACACACTTCTGCAGCAGTGTTGGAAAGAACAAACAATATTTTATTTCCATTTTTAGAAAAAAAATGCACTAGTGTGTTCAGCTATTATATCTGCAGATGGTGGCTACTTTGATGAGCCACAAATTTAAATTAGATTTTGTTTCTTTTTTTTCATCTCCAATTGTGTATTTGTTCAATGCTCAAAAAATTGAGATGTTATAAAACTTTTGACTGGTAGTGTAAACTGTATATGCTACTCCAACAGTTCACTGCAGTCCCACTCCCATTTAGCGGAGGCAACCCTGTCTCCTTGAAATTATGTTTATGTATTGCTAAATGATTTTGCCTAATACAGTTTGCACAAAATGCAAGTTCATTGCCAACAATTTTTTTTCGATTCCAGGTAGTGCTACATTGATGTACTATAGTCGTACTGCACAGAAGCCATAGGGAGGTGGTCAGAGTGGGTGTAAAATAAAATACAGCACATAGGAGACTGAGGTTAGGGTCCCATGTGTGGTCAGGTTTAGGCTACAAAAATCACAGTAGTTAGAAAACGTTTGTGGTTTTGGTTCAATATTTATAAAGTAAACACATCATGTTTTGTGTTATCATTGACTTTTTTAATATTCAACCAAAACCACAGTCTTTCCCTAACCTTAACAGTGTGCTTTGAGTTGCATAAACCAGACTGATCCGATATTGTGGCTGATGTAGGTGAACAATTGATAGTGGTGCATGGTGAAGCTTAATTCATAATCATATTCATTTTCTATGGGATGCAAATGGTTCGCTTCTCAAGGCAATGTAGCTAACAGCGTATGATGCATATCAAACATCCATACTTTTTGTTTTCTATGTTAAATTCTACACCTGAACCACTGACTAACTCTCCAGAAAAGCAGCCGTTTGATTTCACTCACTCCCTGGATTGACACATCTCAACTACTGCAACCTGACTACTTCTTCTGTCTGAACAGTGCGTCTGATGACTACAATGTGTGTGTGTACGTGGTAATGAACATGTCACCCAGTGTGACCGTGTGGCCAATAGTTGTTGCACAACAATGGAAGTCTATGGTGCAGAGTTATCAGGTATGACGCCTTAGCTACACAGGCAATTGTTAGTAGTTTGTTGGTTTTGGTCTTTTTATGGCATTTGTTGACAATAAGAGTAATATTAAATATTGCCTGCCTCATCCTTTAAAGTGGTCAAAAACAAATTGAAATGCCCATTATCCTCTTAACACTTTTTTTTGCTCTTCTTCCCCTCCTGCTCTCTGGAAATCCCTCTCTTCCATACTGGCCCTCTATCCCCTTTTTCCCTCCTGGCCTCCCTTTCGCTCTCTGTCTCTCTCCTCTCCCTCTCCTCAGTGCCTGTTAAGGCTGTGCAGCCTGAGCTGTCAGAGCAGCAACAATCCCAGTCCATTAGTATGGTAATGAGGCTGCGGGCCGACAGGTGGCCTGCTAGACAGCTCAATTAAACTGCTCATTAAAGAGGAAAGTTAACGAAGCTGCAGCCCGGTGCCAGTACGGCTTTAACACACAATGTGATGTCACAGGCAACAAATTGCTGGTGAGTAGGGGAGTGTGTCAGTCTGCGTGTACAAGTGTGTGTGTCTCCCCCTGTTTGTGTCCCTGTGTGCATGCACGTATGTGTGTACCGTATGAATGTGTGTGAGTGCGTGTGTCCTAGTATGAGTGTAAATAAGTAGTGTCTGTGTGTGGCCAGAGATTGAAATGACAGGTCAGAGAAAGTTAGATGGACGTTACTAATAAGGCAGCGATGCAGCTCAGTGATCAGATAAGATGAGAGATGGGGAGGAGATAGGATGGAGAAAAAAATAAGTCATTCAGACTTGGCCTTTTCCTGGCCCATCAGGCTGCCAGCGGCCAAGTTGTCTGCATCATTAACTGGACAAGAACACAGTAATGGTCTAATTACTATAAAAACAGACAAAACACACAATGGCACAAGTTCCTGTACAGTCTTTCAGTACTCTGCTTATCCCTGCTAAATGTGTTGAAAAAACCAGTAAGATAAACCAAATAAACCAGTAAGTCTAAAGAACCTGTGCGACCTGTATGAGTAAGAACAAAATTAAAATCAAGATAAGGGTTAAAGGAAAATTCAATTTTTCCTCATGATAAATTCATAAGCATTCATTATTCATCACATACTCTAGACTATACTATAGACATGTTGAGGGTTGCTGTTATCATCAAGCCTCTCCATACTGGCTGTGAAGCTCAGCAGAAAGTATTATGACTCTTCAGCTGTCTGAATTAGCCATATCCAGTAGTTGCTGGTGTTTTGTCCTGGCAACAAACTTCATGTGACTACCAGGAAGTATGTGTCTGTGGAGACACAAAGAGAGAATTTCATACTCAAAAACTGTAACACTGTCTTATGCAGTTCAGTCTACACAATATTTTTGTCTGATAAGATGTCACTTTGTCAAAGTAGGCAATTAGAGTCATAAAGTCTTACCATGACTTGGCCGAGAGACATGACAGACTATATATTGGTACCTGACTAATCATGGCTTGCCATCTTTCATGACCTGCGTGATGTCATTGGAGGGAGGCACTAGGGATTGACTTCCAGGAAGTAGTGTATATGATACTGACCACCTAGCAGCATGAGCAGCACCAACATCATTCCTTTTTCACTTCGGCATGTTCACAGTTCTGCGTAGAAGAGCGCTCTGTGCACCTATTGGTCAATGTCGTGGAACACATTGTGAAAGTTACCATACAAGATGAGAGGAGGTTAAAAATGTAGACACGCTAGTCGTTTTGTTGGGATGTTATGAGTCGTACCAGATGCAGTATTGGTTGTCATCCACGATAAAATGATAAATTGTTGCACCCAATGCCCATTTTCGGTCCCAACGCCGTATGTCTATAGGGTTGGGCTATTATCAGGCTGATATTGTATAGTCTGAACCTGGCATAACTCTGACTGCTGAAGCCTCATATTAGCCTATGACAATGCCTTCTCACTTTCACTTTGTTGCACCTATCTGGGTGGGAAAACTCACATCACATTGATTTGCTCTGTATTTACTGTAGAACTTCTAGAATGACTTTAGAACTACTGTCTAAAGTTGCGTATCGGCTATTTAAAGTGACACTCAATGTAAAGGACAGTGCACTAGTGTGCTGAAAGGAATTTGCAGCATGCGAAGATTTTATTCAATTAGCAAAAATTACATCATATAAATAGCTTCTAGAACAACTGGATATAAAAACGCATTAATTTAAACAGATTAATAGTAAAAAAAAAAAAAGCAAGAACAAATGGCAAATTTTTTATTGATTTTAAAGAAATTATTTCAACATGTAGGTCTTTTAAACTAATTGTCCCCATGAACACTAATCTGGAATTGTTTCACCTCTACTTACATTAACAGAGAGTTATAATGTGAGTTTGAAGACCTATTAAAAGTTCCTTATCAAGATAAATATGCCTCTTTGAGTAAATTAAAATATTACACTTGTTATTGCCTTCATGGTTTGAGGATAAATTATGTTCTTACAGGATTTATAGTATGCGCTTATAGTTTTTTATTCAGTTTTCATTTTAATTTGATTAGTCTGGTTGGGTTGGGGGTGGGGGGCAATGAGAGCAACATGTTTTAATAGTCTCTCATTGTTTATTATGTATGAGAATAAAGATGTAACACGACATGGTAATCAGTTTGTAACCCGGACCAATTTAGTCTGTAATCCGGGGGCGTGCTCTCTCAAGTGTGAAAATGGGGCCGTATGTGTCATGGTTCTGCCTCTCTCTCTTTCGATCTCTGCGTCTGTGACATGGAGGATCATGGGAGTTAATGGGGTAGGACTCCGGTCAACAAACGGGGTTATGTATGGGCACAAACAAGAACACAGTGAGAAAACAGACCCGCCAGATTCGCTCAAAGCTGTCTGAAAGATGTCTGCCCTTATGAATATGCTAATCCCAGTTTAGCATGAACAAAAAAAAAAAGCTCATTAATTAATCAGCAACAATGGCCTCCTTTAATAACACACTCGCTGCTGTTGAAGACTCAGACTATTGAATGTGTGCATAATATTACACAATATTAATACAAAAATGTAGGCAACTTGTTACTTATTTTACATTCACTGTTCTAAACTGTGGGTACAGTATTCATGAGAAATTCCTAAAGCACACTGTAGTTTTGTGTTTTTATATTTATTTAGGTTTACTTGAATAGTGACCACGTATGAAAAATATTCTTGGCAACACCAAAATCAGTAAGAGATTGTAAAAATTGTCTGATTACCAGAAAGAAAGCTGGACACTAACATGTTGACCCTTGTCACTGCGACAGACAGCCAGACACGCAGTCCAAGAGTGTTTGGTCTGAATAAGCTGTTTTACTGCATTGGGTATTAACCTACATAAAACAGACCTCCTCAGCTCAGAGATGATGTGAACCAAACTGGATCCACACAGACCATTCTGACCACCACCACAAAACTAGACCAAACCCTCAAACAGCTAACAGTAACACAGAGGGTCCTACTTTCATGAATCAAGGGCAAAATGTGCATTCAAGTGTGCTCTGAGGGTGTACCAGTGCAATTTTGGTATTTTCGTAGCCAGAGGCACGTTACGCACCTGGATGTGGGGTCAAATGTCATCATACGTTAGAGGTAGGTGGGTTAGTGACTGTGACAACTGTGGCCAATCACATTTGCTACTTCTCCCTCTTTAGCCTTAGTGCAAAAAGTAAATATGGTATGTGTTCCTGTAGAAAAGGATTGTGTGATCAATTTGGGTGCAGGCCCAAATTCAGTCAGTTTGGGTGCAGGCCCAAATTGATCACCAGAGTCACACAATCCATGTGACTGCAAAAAACACAAAATAAAATAACAAGCAAAATATTTTGAGAAATTTGCTCACACAAAAAAATGCTAATTTGGTAAGCGTCATTGACTTGATAAGCCAAGTTAATGTCAGTGAACTAAATACTGATCTGACCACTACCTGATCTAGTAAGACAGGCTTGATGTAAGCTATGACACATCAGAAATTCAAAATATATTTAAAACTGCACTGAATTTAGACAGTTTAGTTTAGACAGTACCTTGAAATAAGGCTTGAATTCATTACCAGGAAGACTGCTCAGATGGCTGATTGGCCAAGGAACAGGTACAACTTTGGCAGCAAGACACATTGCTAAGGGAAGTAAAAAGTCCCAGATGTAGACATAAGATCAAGTTTTAAAAGACAAGACAGTCTGATGTATGATTTTAGTGTTTACTTTGTTCTTGGAGTTTGTCATTGTCGCATGTTTACATTAATGAATCAAAGTTCAGTGAGGTTCTCTTCACACCATTGTTCCTAACTTAACTTCTGAATTCTCCCTCACCCTGACCTCATGATGTTTTCCACAAAGGTCCAGGAAAATTGGTTAGAAACAGAGAAAGTACATTTGTTGGACAATTTGACCACACCCTATTCCTTCATAACACCTCTCTTGTCTTTACATCTGTCCTGTTTCCCTTCAGCAGCAGTGCATCATTGAGGTCCAGGCAGTAAGCAGGCAACAGCCCGCTGGTCTATTATGTCACTAATTGGTGGCATGAGTGAGATGGCTACAATATCAAAAGGCAGGAAGCAAAGGTTGGAGGGACTGGGGGGAGGGCAAGGGTGAGGAGATGGAGAGAATTAGGGAGGAAAAGGAAACTGAGAGACAGACGGAGAAAGGGAGAGATTTGCTCTCATTAGAGGAGGGCGTGTCCATTCTCTATGTTAGAAGCAAATTAGGTTGACAAGGGAGTGACAAGTTTGGTGCATGTGTATATGTATGTGAGAGTGTATGAGTGTGTGTGTGTGTGTGTGTGTGTGTGGTCAGTCCAAGGGGTTCTGGTCAGAGGTGCTGTGTACGAGACAGACAATGGAATTACCAGGTTTGAGTATGAGGCTTCCTGATAAGCTGCACTCTTAATACCAGCTCTATTGGTGGGAAACAGAAAAAGGAACTGTGAGAACTCAAACATAAAGCAGAGATGGAGAAAGACAAATGAAAACAGAAATGTAAAAAGGGGATTTTAGTGAGTAGTGGTGAGTTTCAGTGCACCTAAGAAAGAAGCGGGGTGGAGCGTGGGTGTGGCAGTAATGATTAGGCAGTGATAGTAAGTACATTACTTAACTACTATACTGCACCCATTTATCTGATGGCAATTTAACATGTTGGTCTCATGTCTGAATAAGCACTTGAAGTCACAATGGCAATCTTACTAAGTCAGACCTAGTAACATTTCTGTATCACTGTCAACATGGCACAAATCTGAACTGAATGCTGTTAGATTAACGTAGAGACTGCAGAAGCACAAAGTAAACACATGCAGAAACACTGAATATGAATTTTTTCGCCTTCTGTTATATATATATTATATATAAACTCAATGACCACTTCATTAGGTACACCTGTTCAACTGCTTGTTAACACAAATATCTAACCAGCCAATCACATGGCAGCAACTCATTGCATGTAGACATGACCAAGACAATCTACTGAAGTTCAAACCAAGCATCAGAATGGAGAAGAAATGTGATTTAAGTGACTTTGAACATGGCATGGTTGTTGGTGCCAGATGGGCTGCTCTGAGTATTTCAGAAAGTGCTGATCTACTGGGATTTTCAAGCACAACTATCTCTAGGGTTTACAGAGAATGGTCTGAAAAATGTCCAGGTCAGAAAATATCCAGTGAGGTGCAGTTCTCTTGGCGAAAATGCCTTGTTGATGGCAAAGGTCAGAGGAATATGGCCAGACTGGTTCAAGCTGATAGAAAGACAACAATAACTCAAATAACCACTCGTTACAACCAAGATATGCAGAAGAACATCTCTGAACACACAACACATCAAACCTTGAAGCAGATGGGCTACAGCAGCAGATGATCACACCGGGTACCACTCCTGTCAGATAAGAACAGGTAACAGAGTCTAATACTCATAAGGGCTCACCAAAATTGGACAACAGAAGACTGGAAAAATGTTGCCTGGTCTGATGAGTCGATTTCTGCTGCGACATTCAGATGGTAGGGTCAGAATTTGGTGTAAACAAAATGAAAGCATGGACCCATCCTGCCTTGTATCAACAGGCTCGTGGTGGTGGTGTAATGGTGTGGGTGATATTTTCTTTGCGCACTTTGGGTCCCTTAGTATCAATTGAGCATCATTTAAATGCCACAGCCTACCAGAGTATTTTTGCCGTCTATCCCTTTATGACCACAGTGTACCCATATTCTAATGGCTACTTACAGAAGGATAATGCGCCATATCAGAAAGCTCAAATCATCTCAAACAGGTTTCTTGAACATGACAATGAGTTCACTGTACTCAAATGGCCTCAACAGTCACCAGATCTCAATCTAAGAGAGCACCTTTGGAATGTGGTGGAATGGGAGATTAGCATCATGGATGTGCAGCCGACAAATCTGCAGTAACTACATGATACTATCCTGTCAGTATGGACCAAAATCTCTGAGGAATGTTTCCAGCACTTTGTTGAATCTATGCGATGAAGGATTAAGGCAGTTCTGAAGGCAAAAGGGGGTCTAACCTGGTACTACCAAGGTGTACCTAATAAAGTGGCCAGTGAGTGTATATAATAATGGCTTTATGTCTGAATGACAAAAACCCATGACTTTAACAGAATGATAAAGACAGCGATGTTGCACATCCTGTCGGAGAAGAGCTTCAAGTATAATTTTGAAGGTACTTGCAGATTACTTGAGAGTTTTATTTTCTGCTAATTTATATTTGTCCAGTAGATTTTAGGGGGAAATATTGTATTTTTCACTCCATTCCATTTAATGGGACATTATAGTTACTTTGCAGATATAAGGACAATACACACTGATGGCCTATGACACATGCCAAAAGACCCACACACAGTGACCATCCATCCATTGGCTATACCACTTACCCTGGTGGCGGGCTGGAGCTAATCCTAGATGACACTGGGCGAGAGGCGGGGTACACCCTGGTCAGGTCACCAGTCAATCACAGGACTGACACACAGACACAGCCAACCATTCACACCTACAGGTAATTTAGAGTCACCAATTAACCTAACCTGCATGTTTTTGGTCTGTGGGAAGAAGCTGGAGCACCCTGACGAAACAGACGTGTGCCGCCCCATATATGTAACTGCACACACCAGGGTTAGGGTTAGGGTTGCAGAGCAACTTCCAAAATTGTTATTCTACTTCTGTGTAAGTGACATTACTCAGGTATAGAACACCATCTAAGGTTAGCTCACAACTGCATCTGGACTTTTGGACATGCTGAGGATAAAGAGAGGATATCCAAATCCTAACCAAACTTTTCTTCCACAAGATTTCAGACACTCCTACACAGTTCTTAAACAAATACTATAAACACAGAGTTATTCAGCTTTCATATATATCTAGTCAAAACCCAGCTTAAGGTTGGTGCACAAGTGTGGACCACATGAGTTGTAACTAGAAATGGGTTTACTTTACATAAAGAACACAAAGAAATATAAAAATACAACCAAACCAAAAAGGTGGAAACCAGAGGAGATAGAGAAAGTTTCTGTATAGACAGTGCATTTCAATGATTGTTTGCCATTCCCTCCCTTGCTTTACCTAGAGACTCAATATTACGTAGCAGCATACATCATATGAATGACCACTTACCAAGCCAGGGGGTGGGGTTTGAGGGGAGCAAAAGATTTCAAATGGAACACACTTCCCCTAATCTGAAGACTCCACAAATGCTATTCAATGATGAATCATCAGACAGCCTTTTTCCCAATGACAAAACAATATTGTCAGCAAACGAGAAATGATGCACCTTACTGGGTCTCACAACCATGCATTCTCTACATCATTGTTTACTCACTCCCTCGGCCTTTGGATGGTTGATACACAGGAGGCCACTTGTATATTGGAACATCACTTAATATGGTGACAATGATTCCCCTGAGAGGGAGTTAAGAAGGGCTTGTCAAACACAGAGTAGTGAGAGGTCAGTCCAGGTGAGCCAGATCTCTCTGTCAATCTGACTCCACCCTCAAGGCTCCTGCAGGGAGAAGCAAATCCAAAGGGTTGTATCAATCTAAACTGGCATTTTGAGTTATCCTTAAAAAAAAAAGATTCCAAGTAACAATTGAGCAATGAAAGTTTGGTCACAAGGATTTGTGCCTACATTTTGGTGTGCCACTGATCTTGCAATTACCATGAAAAAAGAAGAAAAACAGTTGCAACATTGTGTGCTTCATCATATTTTTAACTTGGAAAAGTCTGTTTGGGCTAATGTATTAACTACAGTCACAACAAGTGACATAATTGTACGATTATCTGTCTTTGTGTTGTGGGAAACAAAACATTAACATCATCGTGCCCAACATCCCTTCTAGCCTCACTCTCCTTTGCCCTGAGGGCATCCTCTGCAGGCTCATGTGTCCTAATCGTCCCGCTCTCCCCGTCACTTCCACTGACCCCCTGTTGTGGAGGGAGAGAACAACATTACATCTTAATCTCACTTGCTTGATAGAGAATGCAGGTCCCTTAAAGGCAGCATTTTCTGGTTACATGAACCCATTGGGGGTGGATCAACCATATGCCAATTGACATGGCTGGGGCTGAATGGCCAACGTGGATTGTAACAGTGGTCCTCGGACAAAAAGCCCCCCGCGGTCTCCCACACCTCTACCAGAACTGAACAGACGTTCAGGCTGCCACTGACACAAGGCCAGACCCCCCTCAACCCCCACCCACACTGACACACACACACACACACACACACACACACACACACACACACACACACACACACACACACACACACACACACACACATAATATATTGTTGTTCCACATCAACAATATGTTTTGGATATGTTGTAAAATAAAAGTGACAGCTTGAAGTATAATGCAGTGCAATAGAGTAGACAGCATTCTATTGTAAGTTGTAAAATGTTGTAAAATTAGCTGCTTGTATTGATTACACAAATGACACTGAGTTATGATCAGGTTTTTGGAGTTTGCCGCTTCTGTGTTGCACATGTAAACACCTTATCCAGGTTTCTCTGACATGCTTGCAGGTGTGCCATCAAGTTATGTAGTAGTTTGTCAGAATAAACACTCTGAAATACAGAGAAAGTCTGACTTCAACAAGGCAGATTATAAATTGCATTGTTGCCCTTGTTTTCCATTAATTCTCAACTGTCTTATTTTAGACAGTCTTATTTCTGAAGGACAGATGCACTGTTTTACATTTTATCATATCATGAATGTCTTAGATTGATTTCCATAAACAGTTCTGCTGAACAAGATTTTTGTAAAAGATACCAAATTCTAGTTTATGATAACTTAATTTCAAGTCAGTATTTTGTGCTAAATAATTAATGTGTTGTTCCCAAGAAAAAAGATGAATTCCTGCCTACTCACCTGTTTGTGCTTGGTTTTAGCTGCCATTACCCACTTTAACTTTTGGAAAACTCCTCTGTCAGTGGCCAAAATCTCAATTTAAATTCAAATTATGAAAATCTGCATTAAAGGGTCACTTTGTTTCTTGGTTTGACACAGCTACATTACCAGATTAGATTCACACATCTTTTCAATCTTTCAAAACCTAATTACCTCTTCTCAGAAGAGGAAGAGTATGCTCGTGCAGATGGAAAAAATACTTTCTCTTTTTGTCATCTGGCTACACTGACAATTTTAATTAGTACTTGAAATTAGAAAATCTTGTAAAATCTTAGTAGGTATGAATCTTGTTATATACCAGCCTTTTTTGCTTATTTTGCTTTTTAAAAAAGATTTTTACTGTACATTATCCATTCAGGAGGAATAAAATCACCAATTGAAAACCTTTAAACAAAAATCATTATCAAAGTGTTGATCATGACTAATTGTACATGTATAATTAAACTAAAATCAGATGGCACTTAAGTCAGTAGACTCCCACCTCTGACAAACGAACAAAACAATCCTCCTCTTTTCTTCATCAGTGATCCCACATGAGAGCATGAGATGGCGAGCTTTAGTGAAAATGTGCCCTGATTGGAGAGGCAAGCTGGCCCTGCCACTCCACTGACTGTACCACTGGAGAGGCCAGTGCGTTCACCATATGGGACAGGGATGGTCAATAGGATTACGTCCTGCACCTCTCCCTCTCCCTCTTCTCTCCATCACACATAATCAACCAGGGGATGAAATCCTAGCCCACCAAGCCTCTGCTGAAGTATCCCAGATCCCCTTTCCCCTACTTGGGAAGGGAGAGTGGGGCAGTGGGGGTCTCGTGGGCAGAGAGAAAGAGCAGGGGGACCACCAGATGGATTAACATATTCAGCAGAGGCAGAGATCAAGCCTTTATAGAGTGAGGACAGAGGGAGGCTTTCTCTCACACATACAGAGTCTGAGACAAAACAGAAATGAGTGTAAGCTGGATTTGTTTTCATTGTCATGGAAAAACAGCGATGGGCCAAGTGATAACTCAACTACTCACATGTAGCCTCATTTTTTTTGTCACAAATGCAGGCAGGACGGGGACATGTGCACAAACACCAGTGGGTGAAAACTAACAACACACACTAAAAATCACTGGGTTAAAATTTTATCCAGTTTGGGTCAAAATAGCACCAATACAATATTGGGTTAATGTTACCCAGAAACCCACTCAAGACAAGGGATACAAAGCTTACATGTCATGGTTTGTTATTGATTGTTAATAACTTGTGTATCTTAACAATGTTATATGCAAATAATTTTGTACAAGAAACAATACATTTTTTAGCTAAAGCTTGTTGTGTGTAACACTGGGTCAAATAACAGATTGCTGCACGGTAAAGTTAACTCAATGCTGTAATGGTGTTATATTGACCAAAACTGGGTCAAATTTAAACCCTGCAATGTTTTACTTAAGTACTTTATTTCTGTACAAACCTAAGGTTTTTGAGCATTTTCTTTTTGATGCTATTTTATACTGCTCTATATGCAGATAGAAATATTGTACCTTTTGAGCCCGATAATTAGACTGAATTGCCATTTCACTATTTAGTCTGACATTGTCTTCATGTTGGCTGTTTCTCTGGGGGAGGGGATCTTATGGAAGCATCATTTCTACATGAAAACCTGCAGTAATGATTGTTAGGAGCAGTTTTTATATTATTTTCACGTCACTGGAAGAAAAATGAATTTCCACCAATTCTGATAATGTATTAATTATCAGAACATAAATTATATAATAAGCAAAAATGCTAAAATATTTGTGATTTTCAGCTTACCAAATGTGATTTTCTGCTTTTCTCTGTTTTTATATCAATGTAAATTAAATTTCTTTAGGCTTTGGACTGTTTGTCAGACACAACAAGCAAGGTGAAAAAGATGTTACGGTGGGATTTTTGCTGTCCAAAGGATCAATCAATCAATCAATCAATCAATCAATAGACTGTTGATCAATAGTAGAAATAATCATTCATTGGAGACCTAACTTGAGAGTTGTTATTTCTTGTCTACTGACAGAAACATGTACAGCTGAATCATCTCATCCACACTTACTCTCATTTTTGTTGCAGCTTCTTTTTTTGGATGTGAAATGAGAAGATGATGTCCTTGTTGTTAATCCCGCCTACAAAGCTCTGATTGGCTCAGTTGTTTATTTAAATCTCTGAAAAATTGGAGTGATGATTGAACAGGTCTGGAAACAGACTCTTACTTTTTATTCCTCTACATTTATTTGACAGCTGTACTTGTTGTTACACACAAAACATATGATGCATTATCATCAGATTAACCATGACAATGTTACATTTACACATCTATGCATCAGTAATTATGATACAATTAAACATTCATTCTGCATAATGAGCACTTCAACTTTTGATACTTAAGTATATTTTGTTGTTAATAGTATTGTACTCTTAAGTAAAGGTTTGAATGCAGGAATTTTTCTTGCAATAGTGTATTTTTACAGTTGGTGTTGCCTCTTATGCTTAAGTAGAGGATTTAAATACTTCGTACACCAATGACAAGCACACACACACACACACACACACACACACACACACACAGCCTTACCACTGTGCTGTGCGCGAACTCATGGCCCTGACCCAGCATGGGCACCAGATTAGAGACCCTGTTTTTTCGCTGGTTTGCTGTTCTCATGACATGTGAATGGCCAGTGAGATAGTGGACCAACATGATCCTACACATTCATCTCCACATCAAAGATGAGCCCAGCGGCCAGAGGAATGCCACCCTGAAAGAGAGCAAAGACCCTGTTACTAACGTTGGATTAGAGATCCAAAAGCAGAAAAGAAGCTTGTGTCGTGTTTTTGAGTGACTGTTGATATCTGATCAGACTAAGTTCTCTTTTCTTTTACATTTATCTTCATTAGACATTAGCTGGCCTGCTGTCTGTGTCCTCAATGTGTTCTCATGGGATGGCATATAAGTAGCATGCCACTTTTAAGGACAATTTGTGTGTCATGTCTACGCATTTTAAGCTTTTAACGTGTCATTTAACGCCATTTAGTCCCCACAGACTTCCATTGCAACCCAGTATCACAGCAGTCCACATCATGTGACTGTCAAGTTTCTTTCGGAGAAAACAAACAAAAAAAAAGGCTGACATTCCTTTCATTCTTAGTGGAAAATGCAAATATGTTCAGACAGTTTCAGCATTAAAATGTGTTTTGATAACATTTCTAGCAAGAAATGTGCATTTTATTTTCATAATTGTCATTCAATGAATGTATATGATGTTTAGTTTGATGTTAGTTTTCTGGTTTTCTGTTGTTGCTATGGTGGTTGCTATGGACAGAGCTATCGCTAAAACCACGTGGTATGTTGTTTGAATCATTGTCTTTGCGTTGTGTAGTTATCTGAGCTGTAATGTTATTTGTGTTATTTTGTTTGATGATCTTTCAATTAAAAAAACGCAGATTATAGTGCGCTCCAGGGATGAATTGAATTTGAAATCCAAAATTTGAATCTTTGCAATTGGCCCGGAAGTATTTTCCTCACCGTCATGCTGTTAAGGTTTTCTTTTAATGTCACCTTTAACATTATCAAGTGTCCAGTTTTAATTATTTTTCCTTTGCTTCTGAGAAATAACATTTTTTTTTGTCAGTTTTTAATAGTGGAATGCCACAGAAGAGCATTGTGTAGTGGGTGCGTTTGACTGCTGTTCTGGGTTGTCTCCATTTTAAACTGCCACCAGTCGGTCACAACCCAAATCCAAAGCCACCTTCTCTGTTAAGAAAAGGTGTTTTATAGCCTGTGATTGTAAAATGTGAAGTTGCTCATTTAATTTTATATTTCCAAGAATATGTGGCTGAGGATATTTAGTATGAAATCATCTTTCTTAAAACATAGTCTTCCTCAATTAATATTGAGCCATGTAATCCAATAAAGCACTCTAACTTTGTGTGTGTTGTGCGAAAAAGCACAAATAGTGTTTTTTTTTTTTTTTTTTACAAATATTTATTTCATACAAATATTTTAAAATTATTTGTCTTTGGGAAGAAAAGAAAAAAAGTCAAATACCAGCTTGCAGGTCAGTTACATCACTATCTCAGTCTCTCCTCTACTCTGCTGCTATGTCTATCAGCAGTTCTCAAGGGGAGTCACATCCACCAATATGGACATCACTCCTGGAGTTGGGGGTGAACCCCAGAGATAAAGCTGAACTACTGACACATGCAAAGGGACTAAGGGACTCTCCATAACCTGTTGTTCCCCTTCTCCTTTCCACAGAGTTAGGTTGTAAAAATTAGGCAATAAATGAAAAGTGAATAGCAATAATCACTTTTGAAGTTCTTCCCTTCATGTTACATGCTGTGCTGTCTCTGTGGTATGGGTGTATAAATAGGTAGAGGTCTGTCTGCTCCAAGGTGATGAACTAAGTTTTAGCTCAGTAGTCAGCGCAGTCATCTATAATCTGGGAGACTCCTGTTTGAGACCCAGTGTGGAGACCTCCTTCGTAAGATAGTTTATTCATAAACACTGATTGTAACACTTTAATTTTCTAAAATTAAAAGTGTAATAAAAACAAAAACAGTATTTTTAAGCCTATTTCCACTTTTATTTGAATACAAATAGGAATACAAATAATTTTGCTGTCTCAACAAATATAGATACAAATACAAATACTGGGCTCTCTGCACATCCCTAGTGTGTATGCATCAAATCTTGTACCATAGCCATATAAACAGGATGAAGACGGGTTAGCAAACTGGACTTAATGTTGTGTATTGCATTCAACCTCCACTGTTACATAATTTAATTATTTATGCACATGTCACATTTAATCTTTGCTCTTGTCGCCTTCATAAATTCCATACACTTCATTTCTTTGTCCATAGCACAGTCCATATTTCCTTTGTAGAGTCAATATTTCATTTCAAGTTTTATGTCCTATTTCAAAACTATTACTATTCCATTCTGTAAATAGATTTTAAAAATTCTATTTAATTTTAATATTACTTTGTTTATTTCATTATTATTTTTATTACTGCATTACTTTTGTCTATTTTTATTCTTCTGTGTTGCGTTTTGGGAGCAAACACCAAGACACATTCTTTGTATGCTTTCATTAGCTAATAAAACAGATTCTGATTGATTGGACTATGTCATTCTGACATAAAATCCCAAAACCAAGAATCATAAAGATACAAAAAATATCCAGGGCTATGTAAATAGTAGCCTATGCATGCGTCAGTATTTGACAACCTGGGAATGAAAACACGTTGATCTTTTCAGCTCTAACCCTAACCCTAACCCAAGCACTTCAGTCCTTCCTCCAAGCCTGTATTAATGCCCTAGATTGTCAGCAGTATTGTAATCCCTGAAGGTGACTCACTTTGGTCACTATTTCCACTAAAAAAGAAAGAAACAAACTTACAAACTTAATTTTATATATTGGGCCTTCAAAGTGCTCTCTGAAACTAGTCCTGGGATGGCTTGTGTCCATAAGATGAGAAAAATTAAAACTTTGTTGAAGAGTAACATTTGTCAGTATGAATATTCTACATGGTTCCTGCTTTGAAATACTGACTTTTGAAACTTGACCTTGGTGCATGTTTGAAGGCTTATAATTCAGCAACAAAAAGGCTGCAGACATGGGACCGACTGTTATAGAGAGCTCTTGACCTCAGCTATCATAGTATAGTATAGTCAACAACTGGGGGCGCTGTCATATATCAGTAAAATATGATTAAAATTGCTTTTCACCCATTTAACAATTAGATATTTAAAATCTGATTACACAAATGTCTTTACCATCCCATTAAATTCCTCACTTTACTCTCAATCAGTATTTATGAATATATCAAGTATCTAGTACAGCCAATGATCTATGTTTAGAAAAAGTAAAGATGTTGGGTTATTTCAGATATTTTAGTCAAAACAGGAGTCGAACGTGCCAAGTCCGCCCACAACACAATGTCCTTCCGAGAGCCACGTCATGTCTGTGTGCGTGTGCGTGTGTGTGTGTGTGAATGGGGTGGAACTCAATGAACCAGCTGCACACAAAAATCTTAATCAGTTTGGTATAAATTCAGCAGATGTAATAGTAAATAAAAGTTTGTAGCATAATTCAAAGCGGACTGGCTTTGTCTCCATGGTAACAGTTGATGAGGGTAATGTAGCCACTTCCACAATTGAAAACTGACAAAAAAAACCCAACTTTTTTTCTCAGAATCGAAGGAGAATTAATTAAAACTGATGGCCTTAACATTAACATATCATATTGTTGAGTTATCAATGAAACTTTTGTGGTTTTGTGTTGAGAAATGTTAAAGATATCATTAAAAGAAAACCTTAACAAGGTGACAGTGAGAAAACTGACCGAAAAGATCAACTTTCTCTGTACAACCTAAGTCAGAAGAGACTAAATGGAATGAAATGACACGCAAAAAGTGAAAAATGCATACTGATAAGATGCGAAATGACTTAAGAAATCATTGTGTTATGCATCATTTGGTGATACCAGGCTGGTGTCCTCATACAGTCATACAATGAAACATTTGAGCTAATCCTTGTCTGACAAAGACAGAATATCACATCAAATGAGTTGTGCTGCCTCCAAGTCTTGTTGTTTCAGTATAGAATTGTGTTGCAGTGAAAGTTGAGCCATTTTCAACATTAATGAACCCTATGTTTTTTGCAGGAGCTTTCTACAGTACATTGGCTCATTGAAATTATTGAGGGGGTAGATTCTTTTTTTTAATGCAGTACTGTAGTGAAGTCTGCTTCTGATATTGGGTCATAAGGTCTGGCTCACAGTCAGCGTTTCAGTTCATCCCAAAGGTGTTGGATGGGGTTGAGGTCAGGGCTCGGTGCAGGTCAGTCAAGCACACCAAACTGGGGAAAACATTTCTTTATGGACCTGGCCTGTCTAAAGTAGTAGTAGTAAAGAAGTGGCCTCTAGCCTAAACCATGAAAAACAGCCCCAGAAAAAAGAAGACTAAAGCAGACAGGGCTGTATAAAAAAAATACTCCTGCACTGTCACACAGGGACCCTTTGTTAACAGAATTAGTTGGAGGCCACATGTTGATCCAACATCTCCTGGAGAAACTCAGTGACCAGAATCTGACTGAAGATTTAGGAGAGAGGAGAGATGAGAAGAGAACATGGAAAACCCTGATGAAGACAATGTAGAAGGAACTGCAGTAAGGTGAGGGGTTGAATAAGGGAATGCAAGGCACTGATAAAGATATGAATTTATTCAGCCGTAACACAAAGAAATGCTGTGATTTGTCAGGTTTGGCAGTCGTACACTAATCAAACTCACAGTGGTCTTTGAGGGTGTGATGAGAGAAGAAGAAGAGTGGAACAAGAGAATGAGAGCAGCATATCGATGTAGAGAAGGAGACAGAAAGAAAACAATACAGCAGCAGCCAGAGAAAGAGGGCGAACCTGCTGCCTGGCTGCTGGTGTTGTGATTGATGAGGTCACTGAGAGGGCTTCCCCAAAATGCAGTGTCTTCGAAGGGTCAGTGTGAGGTTGGGTAGAGGTCAGAGTGCAACCAAAGGGGAGACACAGAGTCTGAGAGTACCACAACAAATGTTGGTAAAATTAATCTTAAGAAATGTTATCTGAATGTCTTATATACAGTCTCTGTTCCAGATGAGCATTGTTCACTCTCTTAGATTAAGTCAGCCAATAGATCATTTGAATATCATCAAAAAGTAAATCTTTGTGTAAAACAGTCTGCTGATTGGCTACCATAGTGCACCTCACTGTGCATACCCACTGTACACAGTCATGGCTGGAGTGGCCCCATCGTGTTGGCTAACTTCTTATTTACTCTTATCTTTTGTGTAAAGTAGCTGTGCGCTTAACATTTTCAAATGTACCTGCTATAATGGATTTTATTTGTATTATATTCAGACAATGGCCTACCCATGAAAAACCTATTGCCCCTGTCTTGTTCTGGAGCTGACCCTGTACAAATGTTAGTCTGTGCTAACAACAGACACTGAGTGCGCATTTGTGTGGCCTCTCAGACATGAAATGATCTCAGAACTTACCAGAAACTCCAGCTCTTTCTGTTATTTTCCTCCAGTTTCTTCCATTTTTTCTTGTCATTGGTCATAAAGGGAAATTCCACCATTTTTCAACCTGGACCCAATTTTACCATCATTTTAGGTCTAAGTAACGAAATCTGCAAGTTTGTGTGTGTTTAAACCTGACTTTGTGTCTGTATTTATGGGGCTTTTTTCCTATCTTTATTCAAGAGTGCTGTCTTTGAAGTTGGGAGTATGATTTACTGATTTCATGTTCTAGTTTTGTACTGCTTTCCCTCAAACCCTGCCCTCACATTCAAATAGCCCCTGCTTGCACTTTGATTTGCTCTGCTTCTGCTCAAACTGTATGTTTGCACTCAGATATATTGTTGCTTGCACAGATTTCCTGCTCCAGCTTCGGACCTTTTTCTCACACTCAGGCTGCTTCTGTGCGCTTGTGAAATGCCTGATCTCAAATTTCTGCTCTGCTCTCGCATTTTTTGTGCAACTACCCTGTCAAAATTCCCCAACTAATAGAATGCCAAGTGTAGTGTTGACCAATGAAATGATCCCTGCCTCCTTGCGGGCGTGTTCACTTTACTTCTAAGAGCATCCTGTACGGGCTTTTACTCTTTAACCAGGTTCATCCACTCCTGCCCTCCAGGGCTTTATTAAATGTACTTCCCCTCCTTTCTTTATGACTTTTGGAATAAAAGGACAGTTAATATATATACAAATGTCCGTACATTTTCTTTTATCATAATAGCTACATGAAATAGTAGCACAATTGCCTCCTGTCAGTAAGAGAAAGCATTACAAAATCTGAATGTGAAATCAATAAAAATCATACTCTCAAATTGAAAGTCTACGCTCTGGAATAGAGATAGGAAAAAAAGCCCCATTGATTAATGGGCATAAAAATTTTGGAATTGGTCCAGTATTGAACAAGATTGCTTGGGCTGCAATTTAATCATATCGGGCAACTGTGCCCCTCAAAGTACATCCACAAAACTACATGCTAATTCCAGTAACATACACATAAACATATAGACACACTAAGTACTGTACTTTCTGGTGTTGTCACTTAGGGTCCCTGGGTGGGAGGGCCAGCAGTGGAGTAGCTATGTGTGAAGGTAACCTTTTCAACCATGTTGGAGCCACTTGGTAAACACACACTATAATTACTGCTTATTACAGGCTGTAGGGGTCCATTAGTGGCACTAGCCCTACCTCTCTCTGCCTGCCACCTCATTATAGAAGCCAGCACAGCACAGTTTGCCTCATTACCACCTGCCTGTTAAACTCTCTCTCACACACACACACACACACACACACACAAGCACACACACACACACACAAGCACACTGCAGGTGCTGCCAGATTGAAGTCAGGTGTTGACTTGTTAACTAGTGGATAGTGGGAAATATCTGTGTGTGTTTGTGTGTATGTGTGTCTTCTTGGATCATGGGATATTAGTTCAAAGTGATCAACAGGCACTGTTAATGACTGTTGGCTCCTTTTGTAGGTATTATTTTCTGTTTTTCCCGTAAAAGGATAACACTATTATCCTTTTTTAAAATGCATACACAAACATTACATCGTGGTTAAATAGTGTCAGGTTAAAATGGCTGTGTACACCTTCATGAATATGATTGGATGTTTCCATTCAGCCACACAACTGTGAATGAGCCAATGATTGTGAACTTCAGTGCTCTGCTTGAGCTAACAATGTTGCTGTTCCAAATCCATACTACATACTAATTCTATACAGTATGTACCACTCATCACAGTACTGTTTTTGCAGTTAGTATACAACAAATGAAGCCTACTACTAGGGGTGTGCCTGAATACAAATACGTTATTCCGCAAAGCACAAATAGTGTTTGGTTTTTTTTACGAATATTTGTCGCAAATTATCAACATGCCATGCTGTTGGGAAAATGTCATTCATAGCCTATAATAGCCTAAATAAACTTTGGGAGCACCTTGATTTCCTTTACTCAAAAAGGAAATGCGGTGGACCTGTCATTTCAATGCAACATCATGAATTAACCAATTCATGTGAAACTTTCACATGAATTAGTTATTATTAAGTAAAAAATTCACATGAACTGACTGTCTGAGGTGAATTGATGTATGTGCTGACTGGCTGGTTGCCTGTGCATGCTGAATAGGTTCTGCCTCAATTAAGAAACAGTCATTTCACTTTGAATATATTCTTCCCATTTTATGTTTGCCTGCTTTATTTTAATTAATGTCTTAGAGTGGACGGGAATGATTGAAACGTCTTTTTACCGTAAGTGTTGCCACATAGGGGCATTTGCAGGGATACAGTGATTCGCGACTTAAAAATAATGTGGGAGGAGGGTAAATTGAGGGGGTCTTGGACCCCCTACTTGCGGTGCCCTTGGTTCAGAGCCAAATACACAATCACAGTAAAAATGGGTATAAACAGAAAATAGACTTTAAGTTTAGAATTATGCCACAGGTTGCGGTTATGCATGTAAGGCACAAATCATACTAGCAGTTTGTGTATTTGTTTCTTCAGACAGACAACTGAAAAAAAAGGCTGAAACGCTGTCTATGTAGACAGGGTACAGTGATAGACTCCATTCATCTTTATGAAGGAATATGGAATATGGCAACCATATGGCTCTTATGTTTTTAAATTTTTGAATGACACTAGAAGTCTAAGCTTTATCAGGCTGTGCAAACATAAACATGGATCATACGCAGGATACATTTTTTTTAATGTTTTAATGTAAATTGCTAATATTAATAAAAAAGATAAAATAATACTAGCATTATCTTGTAATGGCTGGGAACATAAAACCCAAGTGAGAATCAGGTTAAAACTTATTTTGACTCAATTCTAATTAATGTACTTTAAGGTGAAAAAACAACAACAAAACAACAACAAAGCTTAAAACTGTGAGCCTTAGCTGGAGGACAGTACTGGATACAACTTGCACACTTTGACATTATATGTGCACACACATACACAAACAAAAATTTCTCTCTTAATTCTCCTTCAGTCTGCACTGTTTTTACCCAGTCTCTATTAAAAACAACAATAATGTCACATTCCAGACCATGCCACCCTATGCTGTTCACTGTGCCGCCTGTGCTGCAGACAAAAGCCCCCTCTATGTCAGGAGGCACTGAACCGGGTGCAGCTGCCACCACCATTTCTTCACTTTACTGGCAAGGCCTGAGCTTCTCCACTGATTTACTGGGGAATACAGACATTATTTTCTTCCCTATAACAGACCCTCTCCCTTCCATTTCTCCCATCCTTCTCTGCCCTCCTTATGCCCCCTGTTAGGGTTACAATTTCTTAGCTGAGTCTGTTTGACTCGGCCATGGCAGCAGAGGCGTAGCGGGGCTGCCAGCTCACTTTCCTTGTTTTATTTTCTCATTCTTTCGCTCTCAGCCCTCCGTTGAGCTACAGGAGTTGAGTGAACGGTACCATGGCAGCAGTGGCAGTTAAAGACTTGTATCTGTCTCAGTTGCACGCTCTCAGTGTGTTTCTCTTTGTTCTTCTCTTTCTCCAGGTGAATGTAAGGCAGGCAAGGGTGCCAGGGAAGCAGATGGCCTCAAGAAAGAGAAATAGGGAAAAGTATGGAGGAAAAAAAAAAAACAATACAGAGTGGGACCTATGTAGAATACTAAACACTACAGGGGATAATGTCGTCATACCTAAACTACCAAAAATGATCTAATATGACCTAATTCTCAATGTTTTAATTGTGGTTAAATTTACGCAACAAATTATAGTCTGTTTTTATTGTCATTTATATTTTATGTTTAATTTTAGCACTTTAACCTGTTGCTCTTTCCTTTCTACTTTATATTTAGGCTACTATAGTATGATTAGTAGATGCTGGTGAATTCGTCGTAAGAATTTCATTGCTCAGTTGACTTTTGTTATCAACTTTTTATTGTTTAACAAGGGTAACAAACAGTATGTTCACACAGTTGCCCAACAGTAAAACCCCACACCCTCCCCTGGCAGCAGCCCAACCCCCATTACAAGAGGCCTTAATAGATCAAAGTGGAGAAGAAATTAAAGAAAGAAAGGGGAAGGAAAAGAAAAAAAAAGATATATATATATATATATATATATATATATATATATATATATATATATATATATACAAATGATTACATGACAGGCATGCTGAAATGTGAAGATAGCTGTTTGGTATTGTTTGCATAACAATAATTGTATAGGGTCTATGAAGATCTTTCACTCAATAAGGGAAGCCCAGGCACTAATGGCTGACTGTTTGGCATAATGCGTTCTCGCTACTGACATCTCCATATATGCTATATCCAGTAACGATTGTAGCCAATGATTCTGGGAGAGAGAATGAGGAGGCTTCCAGTAAAGGGCTAGCATTTTTTTTGCCGCTGTCAGACCAACAAAAAGTGCAAGCATCTAATGAAATGAGAGATCTTAAGAGGAGGTATCATTCAATAGTAGCAGCTTTGGACAATATGGCAATTTAATATCAAGTAGGTCAGTATACATTACCCCTGGACAAGTCCAATACATACGCAGAAAAGATCCTGTGTTCCCATTGGGGCAGAGCTTGCAGAAAGGAGTGGATATGAGCTTCAGCAAATGGAGCTTCCTGGGAGTGAGATACACTCTATGTAAAAATTTAAAATGTCAGTTTGTGGTTGAGACTTTTGAAAGTACGTCTAGATTGTCCCAGACTGATGACTGGACTGCCAGTGGTTTGCAGACAGAATTTAAGAGTAGATACTAAGCCTCTAGTTTGACTGCTCATGTCCAGCAGAGAACGGAGTGAATGAGTTGTTAAAGCTACATCCTCATGGGACCGCATAGATTTGTATTGCTAGCCTGAGCTGAAGGTAAAAGAAAAATGAGCTTTTAGGGACATTGTTCACAGTGCATATATGATTAAATGATCTAATTTCTTTATCATCCCATATATCTGACAAGATATCAACACCTTTTGCAGACCATTGTGAAAACTGAAAAGGGGCTGCTCCTGTAATAAGATTACAATAAGAAGTTATTAAATATGGGACTATAAGTGTGGCATATTAAGGAGATCTGAGTGTGATTTGGAATTGGACCAAGCTAACGTTTTGCAAGTTTAGACGGCAGAGCAGAGTAAACAAGGACCTGTAACCGATGAGGTTGGGCGAGATTCTCTTCTTCTGTCTCCACAAGACCTGAGCATTGGGGTGAAGCCATGTTGACACAGGATGCAACACATATGGCCAAAAGTACAATTTAAAATTTGGGACAGCTAAGCTACAGCAATTTGGACAACTTGATATGGCATCATTTACCACCCCACACAAACTTAGGAATTACTTTGTTTAATTTGTCCCAGTAGCCATTTGGGGCCATACTGAAAAAAAATAAAATACTCTGGGGAGAATATCCATTTTGATTGTGGAGCCTCGAGCTGACAAAGAGTTAGGTAATTTTGTCCATCTATCCAAGTCTTCCTCTACTCATTTTTGGATGTTTTGGAAGTTCTTCATGGAAATAGATCGTGAAGAGGGATGGATATCAACGCCTAGATACTTGAATGATTTAACCACTGGAATATGAGGTGGGAGTGTAGATGGGTTTAAGAACAGATTTATAGGCATTAGTTGGGACTTGGACCAATTGATCTTATATACAGAGAGTGAACTAAACTGGGCAAATACACCTAAAATATGAGGAATTGAGGAGGGGGCATTATTGAAATACTTCAGTATATCATCTGCAAATAAGGACAGAAAATGGTGTGTGTAGTAAAAGATGATAGGTTCAATAAGGGGATGTTGTATGATAATAGGTGTTTTGAAAAATGTAACACATGAAGTAATCTGCGAATGTTGTCTCTTGCCAGATGGGATTTTATAAAACCAGTTTGGTCATGATGCATAAGTTTGGTCATATGTGTCCCAATCCTGGAGGCCAAGATTTTGGCATATGCCTTTACTTCAGCAAGTAAAGTGTCTATAGCTACTACATAAAGTGGGGTCCTTATTTAGTTTAGGTAAGACTGCAAATAAAGCCATGTTGACACTGCCAATAGCGAAGCCCTTTTCAACTGCAGCTAGAATCATATCTAACATGTATTGTCCAAGTTCATAAGTTGAGTTCAGAATGATGAGTAAAACTCAGGCAGAATACCATCCCATCCGGGGTACTTTCCTCTTTTCATACCAAAGATGACCTTCTTGAGTTCAGTTAATGTTATAGGGGTCCCAAAATGGTCTGTTTCCTCTTGAGATAAAGTTGGAAGGTGTTGGAAGTTGGAAGTTTCCTGTAAAGTCTTTACTCTTTTCAATGTTCAGAGTTATTACTGAGGAATAGAGGTCAGAGCAAAAATTCCTTAATTCTGTGTTAACTTTCTTAGGGTCTGTTAGTAGACTGCATACAGAATAGGGGTGAAGCCAAATACAAATACGAATACAAATACGAATACAAATACGCTATTTGGAGAAGCACAAATAGTTGGTTTTTACAAATATTTATTTTGTAGTAGACAGTGAATCACATACTCCCCTAAGTACGATTCTGCCTTTAGATATGTAAGCAAAAAAATAAAACACATGGGAGAGGGGAGTAAAAAATAAATAAATAAATACCTTTCCAAGATCAATTTGAGGCCAAAAATTAAACAATCCCAATCCCCTGCCGCTAAAATATTTGTGAATAAGAACTCCCTGTGGGTTACAATAAGTAGCAACACCAGAAACAAAAACATGACCACCCCTTGTGGTATTTCAAATTAACCAAGTACAACCCCTTACTATCAGACACCTGGCACTGAGAAGGCTGGCTAAGCTGTGTCAACAATGCCCACTCCCCTAGTAAGAAATAAGCTATCAAACCTGATAGCAGAAATGCAGTCCATTGCTTCAGAAAGAAATTACTGCAGTAACCTAATCAGCTAAACTAAGGCAACATTGTGGATTAAGACACAAGTGTAGCAGGAAGATGAAAAATACTCACATAGTAAAATAAATAAATTATAGTTCAGATGTAGATATTGCTGCAGTTCTTAGTCACATAACACCTGTATCTGAAATATAGTATTAACTGAAGATCTTAAAATGAAAATGAAAAGCATTCGGTAAACAGTGACCACACACCTGCCTGTGGTTGCACACTCGTCAGCCAAAGCCAGCAGCAGGAGAATAAGAAAAAAAAATTAAGGTCCTCATAGCTCAGGCTTAGTGTGGTGAAGTCTGCAAGCTGTTATCAGTCATCATTATCTCCTTCTCTATTAATAAAGTCATCAGCTTCTTGGGGAGTGTTTAGTACATGTTGAGTGGATCCCTGAATCAGTTTCAGCGTGGTGGGACTGCTATGTTATTCTGTGTATATGACATTAAAAAACTGCGATCTTTGAAAATAAATTTTAAGATTAATTCTGGTTTATTGCAACTTTGATCTTCCTTTTATAGCCATTTTTTCTATTGGTTATGATAATATTGTATTCACCAATGTAATTGCTGATATCTTATTATATAACTGCAGACAGTTTATTCAGAAGATCTAAACCACTTTATTTGGAGGAAAACCCCAAAGTGAATGCATCCATAATGTTAGGAATGTCTGTGCCTCATTGCAATTGAAAACTGTATGAAGACAAAACTGCAGTGGGTCAAAGTTGGTCTGTAAACTTTGATGGATGTTAACGGACTTAATTTTCTCATCCAAGTAAGTTTGATCGACCTGTGTGAGACTAACATTATCATAACTGTTAGAACCTATGGCCAAACATTCAAAAAACAAGATCCAAGTTGTAATTAACAACAATTATTCTCAGTATGTTTAAAAATATATCATGGTCATGCTTAAAAAAATGAATACCGACTGTTGGTGAAAGAGAACACTGGATGCCAACCCATCCATCCATCCCAACTTCCTCCCTTCAACTTTCTGCTGTGCTATAAGAACATTACGCTACTTTGTTTACATTCACTGCCAAAGCACAAAGTTGTAACATTTAAAGGCACAACAAATCATCTGTTTGAACAACAGTCTAATGCAGTCTTGATGGAATGATATGCAAAGAAATGATTTGGGAGAATTAAAAGAGCAGGCATATGGACGAGTCAGCCTTTGACTTTGACTCAAGAGTTAAGAATCATCAGCCTGAAGCACCTGTTAGTCTCAAATGTAATTAGGAAAGAAAGGAGTTAGCTCTCTTCATCTGCATCGAACAACAGGTTTCTCCCATAAGAATCCCTCAAACTCCTGCCATGTGTGTAGCTGTTTCAGAGGTGGCTGATAAAGGAGCATGTGTGGCATTCAACATGTAAGCATATGTGTGTGTATGTGTGTGTGTGTGTGTGTCCACTCCAGGGTGCTCCAAACTTTGAGGACAGCCCCTCCAGAAAACACAGGCCTGGCCCTCCAAACTCAAAGGACAGGCTCCATTCACCGCCTGGCAACGGCGCTGAGAAATGGAGAAGAGATGGGCAGAACGGAATGGGTGGGCAGTAAATTATCAGCTTTTAGAGGAGAAGACACGATATTTATTTATAGCATTCAGCAAGGGCACTCAGGGAGGGTTGAAATGGAATGGGGGTGCAGGTCTTTTGCAAGGGGCATCTTAGGTGGTCAGCATTGACCTGCACTAACCTCTTGTATCCTGTCTCATTCTCCCACCCTTCACACTTGTCTTGTACCCAAGGCTCCCGAGACCTCCCTGGTAATTAGGGAACGAGTCACACCCACTCCCTGCCCCCAAAGGCGATAAATTTTCCTCCTTCTCCTGGCCTTGTGACACACACACTCACACATGCTCAGGACTGAGGCTTCACCATTCAACTCGATCCCTACTTGCTCTGTCCCCCACTCTACATTTTATCACCACCCCTTGTTTTGTTTTGCTGTCTCAATCCATCAATCTTCCCATTAGCCCTCCATATTACGGAAACCACAGGGAACGCCCCCTTTACACCAGCCCTTCAAATCTGTCTTCCTCTCTGCACCTCCCTCGGCCTCCTCCACTTGCTGCTGACTCCCTCTTTCCTCCCAGCCTTTAGTCCGGCCTCATGAGCCCTACCTGTTGCTTTCCAATGATCATACATTATCTCGTCCTGTGTACATCTGCTCCAGTTTGCTGCTGATGCACCACCACGTTAAGGTTTACATCATACTGTCCTGGACTGTGGGTGGAAAAGATGGAGATGAAGGGATAGAGAGGAGGATTGGGGATGCTGGGGGTGGACGGTGGGGGCAGCAGCACTTTGGGTGGTATGTTTCCTGCGAGGGTGGGACACAATGCCCTCAGTGTTCAGGCAGGCCCACAGGAGCTTGTTTTACAACAGGGGAGGGGCGGCCATCAATGGCCAGATGATGTGAACCACCCTGAGCCGATTCACAGTGACAAACAGCCCCCTCCAAGCAGACCCCCACCTCCTCCGCCTCCTCTTTTCTGCTTTCTCCCATCGCCTCCCTCTTTCCCTCCACGCATTCTGTTCTGTTGGACCAAAACCAGGGCAGCGGAGAGCATGCAACAGCACCGCAGCTCAATGGACTGGAAGTGAGGGGACACACGCCCCCCCCCCCCACACACACACATACACACACACATGCACGGACACACATACTCAAAATTTCTCACATACATAATGGGCATACATGCATACAATCACGCACACAAACACACAGGAACAGACCCTTTCTGTCCTTCTTCTCCTAATGACGCCTCAAGCTTCTTGCTGGAACATGAATTGGTATTAGTTTAATTAAACCAGCATGGCCCTTATTTGTGTTCCTCTCTTCATTCTCAAAAAGGCAAAATAGCTTGATGACAGCATAATTGCTGAAGAATTGAAGGAGAGCTAGTGTGTCAAGTTGCCAAGTGGCCCCTCCTCCTCCTCCAGTTCTGTGGCCCCTGTGGCCCTGCTCTGGAGACCTGTCCATTCTCTGGTCCCCTCAGTCCGTTAACGTCTGCTCCAACGTCTGTGCCTTTCAAACGGCTGTTCCCTGTCTGTGCAACAAGTCCTTCTACCTAAGGAACAAAGTGGGTTGTTTGTCAGGGCCTTCCAAATCGACCCATATGTCCAACATTCTTGATCTGCCACATCTATGATTAGGTTGTGGTTAAGATTATGCAAACAAAACATTTGGTCAAGTTTACTGAGAGAAAGAAGAAATGTTGTCAATCAACGTATTTGGCAAGATTTAAAAATGTTGATACTGAACATATGTTTAATGACAATGTAGTTCATTTTTTTAATACCTATAATCATTTTCTTTTACCTATAATATCTTCTCATAGTTATACAGTATTATTAACATTTTAATGGTTATTTTTAGGCACTGGCAGCATTTAGTTAAGTTTAGGTTAAGTTTGTGGTCTTGGTTTAATACAGAAAAAGTCTGCAGTGACTTGAAGCACAAGACATGACGTGTTTATTAACATTTAACTGAAATGATGACCTTTCACTAACATTAACCAAAGTGCTTTTGTTGCCTAAACCTCAACACAAACTAGACTCAGGATGTGAACCTCGATCTCTGGTGTAAACTTTCAACTTCAGTTGGGTATATACTATACATATAGCAATTCTTTCATTCAGAAAAAAAGTTGCCTGTGAATATAATCCAGCAATTACATTTGTCAAAGCAACACAATTGGGGAAACTGTAAACATAATTTCTAGGAGACAGGTTTGCATGTTTTCATTATTTTGGCCATTACTCCCATTGGCTGTTATATCATTTTAATTGCAACAACTTGGGACATTGCTTGGGGAGCAACAAGTGGTCAGACAATCACACAAATTTCAAACAAGTCTAAAGTTTAACCATATTAATTACATTGCACTTTTTGGAAATGAAACCAAAAGTAGTAGTAGTAGTAGTAGTAGTAGTAGTAGTTGTAGTAGTGGTTTGTATTATGTACACTGTAAAAATCAGATCTAATGAGGATCTTGTTAATGGATCAACTTACCATACAACCTATTGTACTTACCGTAATGTATACTTATTAAAATGGACATTTTGGCTGCCAAGCTCTCATTGGCTGGTTTTCTTTTTACAACCGGTAAAACAGCCATGAAGTGAGCACAACTCCAGACCTATTTGAATCGCTCAAAAAATCAGATGTGGGCAGAGATTCAGAGGTCTGCAGCCAAGTACATCCTCAGATCAAATAGACCAAATATAATGTTGAAGAAAATGTTATCATAACTGGTAAAATGTAATCAATACTCACACATTGTAGTTGAGACCCTCTATGAAATCAATATTTAATGTGTGTCTTTATCTTCGGATTGAAATGTCATTGATAACACCTGTATTGCATGTTTGGTTATACTGACATACAAAAGGAGGTATGGAGAGCAAACAAAAGTTGGTTTTGACACGTTGCTGCTACACAGAAATCTCCAACCATGTCTAGAAAGAGTGAACAGAAGACTGTTTTCAGCTCAAAGATGGGAAACGGCAGTTGATCCCAACACAAAACACCTGCTACTATCTCCAGAGTCAACCCAAAAGTGTTTTTGTTTTTTTTTTTGGTTTGTGGAGTGCATGTCTGCATGCATGGGGGGGTTGACAGCTGGTTAGCAGTGGGGTGGTAATAAAGTAGTCCGCCCCCTTGTTAGGGATGATGAGCTTGTGTGTGTGTGTGATGGGATCAGGAGGCTGGTAGTGAGAGTAAAGGAATGTAACCCAGCCTCTCAGTGCCTCCATATGACGCTAATTGCAGCAGAACGGGGATGGCCTGCGCTGCTTGTGTACTCCATTGTTATTCCAGCCTATTGTCTCTGGCCTTCTGACAATCGCTATCTGAATGAGAGCCTGTTAAGCCTGGCAGATCCCCATCATTAGACCCCTTTACACTCATTGTAATGCAGCACTGAAGATACTGTAAGGCTATCAGTGACTTTCAGCAGTACTGAGGCCACGTCCACATTAACACATAGGGTTTCTTTTGGTTTTGGCCCTCCATCCACACAAAGTCGATGCGTTCCTCTCACAAAAACTTTTGAAAACACTCTCCAGGGTGAATAAAATTGAAAATGCTTGTCTCTTATTCTACCGAGGAAGATGCAAAGAAGGCTTTTTAACCTCTTACTACTACTGTTCTCCCCATGAGACACTGCAACCCAATGGAGAACTTTCACTTTGACTGCCAGTGCTATTAAAAGTTATGTGAATATAACAATGTGATATGTGTATCAATAGATTAGAGATTCGTCTTTTAGGTCATTGTGGTCATTTTTAAAAAGAACATCCTGTGGTAAAAATGATCCACGTAAAATACAACGGAATCCTTCAAAGTAAGATGTCTCCTTACAGTCCATTCACTGTGCAACCTTGAAAACTTTCAACCAAATTCATTGCAACCATCTAACAATCAAAAATGGCCTATTTGTTTTACTTTAGGCAGAAATCAACATTTGGCCAACAATGTTTCAGCTACTTCAATGTAGAACCAAGTTTTAACCTGCTGACAACAAACTATTCATTCAACCCCTCTGCAGAACAGATGGTGGTGCTAATGCAGTTTAGCTGTGTGCCCACAAAAAGAGGAGGAAGAAAAAGAGATTTGGCCATTTTCTTATTATAATGTTTCAGTCAGTTTGGACATTGAATTTTCAGAGCAACCTAAGAAAACTCATCAGACATGTAATTAGCATCTCCAAATTCACCTGGATTATTGTGGATATCTACAGTCACCAGATTTACAGTCATTAGATTTATCAACAAAATACTTGAGATTGTTATGGCATTACAATATGTCCAAATGCAGATCCATATTACTGTACTGCATACTCTCATGAAGGCTGACTGGCCTGTTGATCAGTGACTCAACATGTTGTGAGTTAACACACAAAGGATTGATATCAATCTTATATCACTCTCAGAAAGACGATGAGAGCACTTATGCTGAAATATTCTTTAAAAATTGATACAAAATATCAATGAAAGCAATATTTTCCTGCTTTAACTGGTGAGACAAAAGATAATTTGGGATTCGAATTTGTGAGATTTCATGTGGAAATGTGTGCACACATACTGTATGTACTCTAATGTCATGATCTTTCTCACACGTCACTATGTCTGCTGTATCCTTCATCTTCCAGTCATATATTGCTCGTTTCATGACACAAAAATGTCCCAAAATAACCAATAAATGGGGTCAAATCTGATTATAAATCAGATGCATAGCATGACTAATACTGCTTTTAGAAAAGTGTAAAACAGGATTAGTCCATTTACACTGATGCACAACTAATTCCACAAATGATTTACTCATTATTCTGTGGACGAAATGTTTTTTTTTTTTTTAAACCATTGAAGCAAAGTTGAATTTCACACTAAAGAAAAAAACTTTTAACAGTCTTAGAATAATTTCCCCATCTTTTCCCCAGGCGACAATTGACAGCATCACTCCAGTGAACGTGACACTTTTTTTGTCCACACAAGTTTGGTCACGGACGTACTATGGACACAAACCGCCAGCTGGTCTGGTTTGGGTGGAGTGCAGCTCAGTCTAGTCTCCGTCTCCCTAAAACAAGCATCTGGAGGCCCGGCGAGTGAATATAAGTGTGAATATATTCATCCCCATGCTGCTTTGTTAAATCTCTGGGCGTAAAGCCGTTGTACCCCCGTGCCCTCCTGGGTGACCCCTGAGGATCAGAGACCAGGTTGTCGAAACATTTGTAACATTTGGCCAAAGCAAATCTCAGGCTGCCTGTTGAATTGAAGCTCAGACCAAAGAGGAGAAAAAAAAATCCCCTAGGAACCCTCAAAACACTCCCTGTGCAGGACCTGGACCCCCCTTTCGTTTCTTATCCCTTACACACACACACACACACACACACACACACACTCACACCGAGCATGGAGGCTCAACCCCTCACAACCTCCAGCAAATCCCCTTTATCTTTTCCCAGCCAGATGGGGCCGCTGGAATAATAGCCGAAGCCCAATGAGTTCCATTCAATTTGTCATGCCGTCTAAAGGAGCTTGTAAGCTTCCCATTTGCAGTTATGTTATAGTAACCATGGGAGGCTCGGCAGTGTTAGGACTTAATTACCTCCTAATAGCTGTTGTAGAGATAAAGCCCCGGGCCTGCATAACCCAACACTGTCCAAGCCTGGAGACACAGAGGCCTGGAGACTCCCTCTGCAGCCTGGATCCACATCTCTTCATGTGTAGGGGCCAGCACCTGCCTACATGAGTGACCTGCACACCTCACATGTACCTACTGCACACAACCTGAGATCCACAGATTCAGTTCTGTTCTCTTTACTTTAAATCTATAGCAGGAAACTTTGGAATAAGTCAACAAAGGATTTTTAGGTTTGGTAGATCTATAGCTGTTAAATCACTATTAATAACCTACTTTTCTATTTCTTTTTTAAAAAAACCTCTTTCAAGTTCAGTTTTCTAATATGTTTTCACATGTATCTTTACTGCATACCACTTCATGCTGTTTTCATGTCTTTTTTCTACCATGGTTAGCTGTCCTTATTTATATGGAAGTGTTTCAAATTGCGCCCCTTTAATAATAATTACCTGCTTCATTTGGACATCTTGTTGCAAAATAGCTGAAAATTCAGGAAAGCACATACAAACGTTCCCCAATGCAAACCTACTGTATGGTGAAGTGAGGTTCATAAGCAACAGGAATATGATATACATTTTTTATTTAACAATGACTAGTGCTGACTTTTAACTTTAATGGTGCCAAAGGTTTTTATATACAGTCCCTCCAATTATAAGACAATGCAGCAGGACAATGATCCTAACAGACAAATGACGAGGAGTTTTTAGGGCAAAATGGTGTAATGTTCTTTACTGACAGGTCAGTCACATCACCTCACATTATGTGTTTCACTGCTGAGAGCAAACTAAAGCAAGAAGTGACCGGCCTGACAGAGCATCATCAGCAGGGAGGACAGCAAGTTTTAAACATGTTGCTCAGAATTTTCTCATGTTTTTTCTACTAAACATCGCCTAATCCAATGATTGTAGTGATTATCGCAACGCTCTGGTTGCTTCTCACTTATTGGATGATTGTTTGTGGTCCTGCTGTGACTCATTTTCTCTGTTATATTTTCTAGTTGTTAACACAAGCGATAAAACTGTTATGTTTTTGCACTGTTGCATTTTCCTACGACCTGCCTTCTTTTTGAATTTCTTTCCCCTCTATAGTGTTCAGATTCTTTGTGTTTCTTCCTGTTGTTGAACTTGAGACCCAAGAGCTGAGTTAAAGAGTATGCAGACACTGTCACTTAGGAACACACAGACAAATTATACTATTACTAACTACTATACATTTTGTATTAACAAAATATGCTTTGGGGGAAACCAACTGACCCCTCTCTATAATGAGTATTTCTTTAAAGGATCAAAGAGAAAATCAGTGCACCCTTAATATTTCCTACTACCTGCTGAATATTATAGAAAGATGTTCACATGGTTAAATAATAAAAATGAATCAGACAGAAAGCCAGACCGCTTATTTTTTTTTTTACCATTTCACACCACTTCTTGTCATGGCACTTGACTTTGTTGTTAAATGTACAGTAAACTGCTAGAGCAGGATTGCTGCATGTGAATCTCACTTGGAGGTTGCACACACACACACACACACACACACACACACCCGAACACAGTAACAGCAGTGGTGGCGGCATTTCGCGTTCCTCACTACAGATTTCAACAAAAGGGAGAATTTTGCTTCATTTCGTTCCAAGATTTTGCAGAGAAAGGGATCGAGGGGGAGAGCCAGGACATTATTCATGTCTTTCAGTTCATTTGGCCTCAGCCGGTCAGCTCCCCAGACAGAAAGAGAAACCTTCTCTCGTGTTTTTCCACCCTCCTCTCTTTTCTGCTTTTTTGTTCCTTTTCTTTTTTATTTTAGAGGCAGATTAGCAGGATTAAGTATGGCTCACATATGCTCCTCCTCACTATTGGTATTCACCACGGCACCGGGCCTACCGCCACCCAGACTGATGGACAGAGAGAGAGACAGAAAGAGAGAAAAAGATGGTGAGAAGGACTGTAGTCGCTGAGAGTCAAAGATGGACGGGAATAGGAAATGTTAGAATTGAACAATTAAAAGTCCTGAATACCTATTTTCTCAGCCAGTTTACTAGGTGTTGGGTTCCTACATGAACAAACTGTTATTTTAACCCATCAAGTTGATTTAACCATTATTATACACTTTATAGCACATTATAGTACACTCTTATACACATTTGGCCTGGGTCTGTTGTCCTGGTTTGAGTCATAGGTGCTTAGTTATAATCACCTACACCTACTTAATGCTGTAGCATACAATGATATTTTAGACAATAATGTTCTTCCAACTTTTTGGCAACAGTTTGTTTCACCCACATAATTGTGACCTCGTGGACAGCTCCATAGAGAAATAGTTTTCCCAGTTTGGTGTAGAAGAACTTGACTGGCCAGCACAGAGCCATGACCTCAACCCCATCAAACACCTTTGGGATAAACTGGAATGCTGAGGTCTGGCTCGCAGTTATCAGTTATGAGTTCAATGTTCAGGTGTCCACATACCACATACCCTCATACATGGAGTCTAACATAAAGTAAGTGGACTAAGAGATAGATGTGATTTTTTTTTGGGTGGGTGGGGGGTGGGATATAAAATTAAAATATTATTTGATATAGATATTTGATAAAACTGAAATGTACTTGCCTGCCACAGATCATACACTGAGTTATGCAACTGAAACTTCTCTTCTCTTCTCTTTGCATATTCATTTATTTGTTATCTGTGCAGTGAAAGTATAGTTTTTCTGGCTGTTTCCACACACACACACACACACACACACACACACACACACACACACAGGAAAATATTTCTGACCAAACCTGAACTGCAGTGCAAACTGCTGGTCGGAGGGGTGAAATGCACTCTGTAGTGTAGTTTCAAGATTGGCTACAAAGAAATACATTAAATATATATATTTTTTTCTGAATCACATTCATTCTAAGGGAAATAAAAGCAGCACAGAAACATTCATTATAGGCTGAATACTTAAAAACTTCAGAATTGAAATGTCTGAAGAAAATTAACCTTCTTGAGGAAAAAAGGAGATTTTTTTTCTGTTATATGTAGCCTACCAAAACATCACTGCTTTAGTGCCTTGCTTCCACATTAATTGTGCACTTCACACGTTTATGATTTTTGAATCCAGAGTTTCTCACTTATCCCTACAGAGCTCCCTCAAGACAAGACTCTTAAGAGAGACTCATCTCTGTCTCCTAACAGCTTGTAACATTTTTACACCAGAATGTTTGCACTCAGTCATATGCCAGAAAAAGTTGAGAAATATTGTTCTAATTTATGATGTAAGATTAAATATTTCTGAAACAGTCTGAAAGGGTTCAGACTACAGCACAAGGCCTCCATACTTCTTGATAGTCTTTTTTTTTTAACTGACTTTTAAAATAATGATCCATAGATAAAAGAAAGTCAGCCTAGAGGAAAGCCTGAGCTGTGGACTATATGTAGTCTGTGTGTCATTGTGAATCCAGAGCAACAGTGAGACTGTGGGAATGTCTAATGAAGCAAGTGGTGGCACACATACAAACCTCCTGATTTAAAATGCCACTTTAACCGCCTTAATTACCATAATCTTATTTAACGGGAGTAAACACGCGAACGCAACGTACGGTGGAAGAAAACAAGCAAATAGGCCATAAAAAAATAAATAAAGGGAAAGTGTGTGTATGTGTGTGTGTGTGTGTGTGTGTGTGTGTGTGTGTGTGTGTGTGTGTGCGTGCGTGTGCATGTGCATATGTGTGCGTGCGTGCTTGCGTGTGTGTGTGTGTGTGTGTGTGTGTGTGTGTGTGTGTGTGTGTGTGTGTGTTTTAGCACTTCCCAGGATAACGACCTTGATTTTGAGACACCGTTGGCGGACCGATGTGACACCTGACTGACGGTTAGAGCTAGAAAATAGCCTACTCGTTTCTGATTGGCTGGCAAGTGTCCGTTAAAGTCGAATATCGACCCTTAAAATATATTTCCAGTCAACTGTTTAACCAGTGTTATAAATCAGTGGTTCTCAAAGTGAGACCCCCAGGGATCCTTGAATGGGTTCCAGGGGGTCCCTAGCAAAAAGAGGAATAATTTGTTTTCACTATAATTCCATCCATAAGTAACACAGTGACAGTATGTCATGCTTATTACTATGTTGGTCATGGGTTTCATATACTTTCTGTAATAAAACATCTAAAAGCAAAAATCTCATCAGATGGGGGTCCGTGGTCTAATTTGTTTCAGTTTAGGGTCCTTGACATGAAAAAGTTTTAGAACCAGTGATCTAAATCATTGCGCGTGGTATATTAAACTGTGGGTAACCATAGCAACTGTACAGATAATTCGGGAAATTAATTGGAACTAACTGACCACAGAAAAGAAGTAAATAAATAAATAATGCATACATAAATAAAATTCGAATAGCTACGTATTTTTCAATACGTTTATTTTTTATTTAAATTAATTTAAATTAATTGTGTTAAAAAAATACGTATTTTTTCCTTTTCTAATATGAATGTTGTTGCCATTTCACTGAAAGTCACTGTCGCTTTGTTTGTTGCTTTGTTATAACTTAATGTTTTTTCTCTTTCCCTTCGTTCAAGGCAATGAATCCCCTACAGACAGTCAGATACTTGACACTGATAATTATTCTAAATTACAACCCACATTTTAAATGTATCCTACAGAGAGCTGTGTCTGTAATTATTAACTCTGTGTTATTAGAGTGATCCTGTAGGCTACATTTTATTTGACCAATAACCAAAGCAGAGAAGTATATTTCTATATCAGTCTTATGAAAACAGATCAGCTTGTAGAGGCAATTAGCGCTGATTGCGTCTGACTGCACAATACAACTTGTCATATTTCGGGACAAAGCTGCTGTCAGTTTCAGTTATGTAGGAGAGCAAATCACCGGTTTGGGCCCTTATGTCAGTCAGAGGCCGTCTGAGCGCCAGCAGCAGGCCACACATGCTATCGCTCACTGCAGACTAATTGAAATGTTACGGATCATAACCGTTAAAAACAATTTTGCACACTTCATTAATTAACGTTAAAGATGCTCCTTAACGGCAGCTGCTGGCCGACAGCGGGTAAAAACGGAAAACAGCATATTAACTCAGAGGAAACATATTGCGCTGCTTATCAGGCTTCGACCGCTTCTTATTGTTCATTTGAAGGGTCGATGAGATATTATGGTCAAACAGACTACAGGAGGTTTAATAACGAAAAGAAAAAAGAGAACACATTTTTGATTAAAAAAATAAAAAATAAAATCAAAATAAAAAAATAACGGGGAAGATATTTTATAAATTAATTACATTAAGATAATTAGATATTGAACTTTACGTCACATATATATATATATATTTATTCTCAGTTTCTTCTGGAAAACGAATAAATTATGGTTCATGTAAATCTAAAACGATTGAAATGAATCGTAAAGTTTTGGAGTCTGAATAATACAAGCAAATTAATATTCAGTTAACGGCGAAATGTGGCGTCATCGATGTGTTATTAGCTGTAGTAAAATCCATCCACACACGGGCCAACATTTTCACAAGAAGGGGCCATATGTAGGAGGGAGTGTGTCTGATTTCACTTAATAGTGATGCTGTGTGTTGGTAATTACATCAGGCTGGAGGGCCCTCCGTCACCCTCCTCCCCCCCCTCCTCTCTCCTCCCCGCATGGAGCTGATTGGTCGCAGGGAGGCAGCCGGGACCGAAACTGCGTTGTCCTGGTGACCCGGCTTCTGTGCGCTTTAGCCTGCTATAAAACCCTGCGGTCGCACGCAGGCGTGCCAAATGGGCTGTCAGATGCGATCTGGAGTAACAAGTGGATTTGTCATCATCGCGCTTGGAAACACTCTCGGTAGGTGATTCAATATTTGTTTTCAGATATCCTTAAACTGATTTTAGGGTTGTTCTCCTGCTTTATTCCTGCCAAGCTAGAATGAACTAGAAGTAGAATACTATGTTGATAGAGTAGACTCAATAGAAAAGATGTGGACACTCACTGATAACTTCTGTCTTATCTGATGGTCGAATATGATTATAAAGATGAAAAATGATAAAGAAAATTTGCAAGAAATATACTGTGTTTAAATATTAAGCTTCTGCGGCAATCAAGATCATTTTTCCTCCATTTAACCACCAAATAACCAGAACCAAATCTTGTCTTGCCTCTCTTTAATTATTAGTTATGTTGATAAAATGACAAAAACTTTTGTCATCATTTATAATGAAATATTATATCATCTTTGCTGGCGGTGACATGAGACGGGGACTTTGGGGATTCAGTTAATTAACAAAGTTTTGTCTCCTCAGGAACCCTTGCTGGACCAGGACCATGGACTCAGATACGAGCCGCGTGTCGAGCAGACCGTCTTCTCCCGAGGTCGATGACATCTTTATGTCCACCCTGAAGAAGTCCGTACACGGCTTCTCCGGGGCCGTGTCCTCCACACAGAGCGACTCTCCGTCGGAGATCCCCGGCCTGCGCGGCCTCTCCGGCAGCGACGAGGAGTCATTGGCCCTCCGGATGTCCAAGAAAGACCGTAAACTGCTGTCAGAGAACGAGCTGCAGTCGATCCGCCTCAAGATCAACAGCCGCGAGAGGAAACGGATGCACGACCTCAACGTGGCCATGGACGGGCTCCGGGAGGTCATGCCCTACGCGCACGGACCGTCGGTGCGCAAACTCTCCAAAATCGCCACCCTGCTGCTGGCTAGAAACTACATCCTGATGCTGAGTAACTCACTGGAGGAGATGAAGCGGCTGGTCAGTGAAATCTACGGCAGCAGCGGCCACCACGGCGGCTTCCACCCGTCAGCCTGTGGGACTATGACACACGCGGGACCCGTGCCGGGACACCCGGCAGCTTCCCACGCCTCACACCCGGCGGTGCACCACCCGCTCCTCCCGCCGGCCGTCTCCACCGCCTCTCTGTCCGCGCCCGGCATCTCCGCCGTCACCTCGGTCAGACCCCATCACGGACTCCTCAAAGCCCCCACGGCCGGTGCAGGGCCGCTAGGCAGCAGTTTCCAGCACTGGGGCGTTGGCACCGGGATGCCCTGTCCGTGCAGCATGTGCCAAGTCCCGCCTCCGCATGTGTCCAGCATGAGCGCCGTCACCATGCCGAGGCTGACCAGCGACTCCAAGTGACTCTAAACTAACGGAGACGAACTTTTCTGGCTGTTACAGACTCTCTCCCAACATTACCAAGCTTTTTATTTATCTTTGTTGCGTCGACGGAGCCAGTCAAGGCCAATGCATTGATTTTCCTTACTGGGAATTTGGGGGTTTTGAAACTAACTTAGTGTTTTATGGTAATTAACTTCACTTGTAACAGGTGTTTCTTTACAGAGCTCCTAAAGCACAACAAACTTCTGCTTATTATACTGGAAATCTCTGATGGCCCAGGCATCTGTGTGTGTCTAAAGTTATTTAAAGATCACATTTAATCGCTGGTGATGAATTACCTTTCCGTTCTGTGGGCCTGCAGGGGGAAAGTTCCCAACTAAAATCAAACCACACATATAGAGTGTAAATATGTAGATGGATTATTCTGTTTAAATAGTCGGAGATATTATATATTAGAGTCTTGTTAAAGTGTGGGAAGACTCCCCCACCCCTCACATGTTGCACCTGCTTTATTCTATCAGTCTTATTCAGTTCTTCTCTCCTTATTTTCTCCCCAGCTGTCATTCAGTGCCCGACGCAAACAATGACCACTTCTTTATTTTTTTAATAAAAAATGAAAATGATATTTATTTACTTATTTTGGACGGGAATTTCAGATGAATCTCTGATTGTGCTGGGGTTTGAAATGTAAAATAAAGACGATTAATTGAAAAGGAAAAAAGTCTGTGGTGCTGTCTTGTTGTTTTTATCTTTGTGTATCTTATAGGACCAGCATGTTGAACTGAGCTTTAAAGCAACATTCATACACTAACAGGCCTGTAGATCACTGAAAAGATCACAGAGGATAAGCAGATCTTCAATCATACTGTCAAAACTTTCCTCAACAGCATTTTAATGCAGAATTATGGAAAAGTAACTTTCAACTTCGTCAGCAACGACGTCTTTTTTAACGTCATGAGCGTCACTTTTAATGTAATTTATGCTTGAAAGAGAAAAATACACACAACATTTAACCTGAAAGTTTTTATTTTTAAAATCATAATTATTATAACTTTAAAGCAAACAGGCTATGGAAATAATATTATAATATATCTCTGGACGATGTCCTGTAGATAGATCCATCTATTTTTCACCTTGAAGTCAACAGTGGGCTTCATAGTTCGGCCTCTATTAACGTCCAATTAAAATAGCTGAATTTCATAATAATTAGCCTCATGAGACAATTTTGTGATTTGGGGCTATTAAATAAATTTCACTTGACTTCATAGAAAATGCATCTAACAGTGCAGCCTATATTCACAATTCAAGCAGAAAAAACACTATGCAGGTGTTCATGAAAATATTTTGGCATGTTAATAACTTATATCTTAACCTAATTTATATCCCAGTATAACTTCATGATCTCCATTTAATAAATATGGGAATTCCAGTTGGGAAATTACTGGTTTCATTCGATTTTATGGATAACATTTTAATTAATTTTCATCATTCTAGGCAGACTATTGCGTTTGTGTCTTTAACAAAACAGTTGTTCAGAGTTCAGCAGAGAATGAATATGACTTCAGCTTCTTATCAAACACAAACCCACCAGTGTAACCACACAGGGCTGGTTTTTACAGGCTCCGCAGGTCCAACTGGACTTTCATCCTGTATACTTAATTTGTTAAGATCAGCTGAAGGATTTGATTCAAGTATCTTCTATTTTCCAACCTGTATGACGAGGGAGCGCACAACAGCGCAAAGAAAATCTGTATTTGGCATCATATTTGCAGTTAAAGACGCGCACAGAAATCTCTGCTGGCAGAAAGAAGCCAGTGATGAGTACAGGCCGGTATACTTTAGGAAAAGGTAGCAGCTGCATAGCAGATTGCGCATGCTGTTGCAATGTTTTCCAAAGGCTTTTGAGGCAGCAACGATATGAACTAAATCTCTGAATATTCATGCACGCATTTGTTTATTCGTCTCATTAGTGGAATTGAATTATTCAAAGTCCTTCAGCGTTTTGTAGGACGTTTCAGAGAGGAAGAGGTCATTTGGTACAATACAACAAAAATACAGTCTATTTTGCAGGTATCAGATCATCATTATTTGAATGTCTCAGCATGTGAAAACCAAAATATTAAGATGATAAAATCCTGAGATACCTCTTCAAATTCATAGTTTATATCTTAATTTTGTGGGACTGCTGTTTTGTCAGTTTTTAAAGCCTGATATGCGCTCATCTCAGCATTCACTTTCATATTAGACAGTAAGTATCTCTGATCTGATGATATACTGACAGTTTAGCAGAAAAGAGCCATGTTTCAGCTACAACACTACTACTCATTTGTTTTTAATGGTTTTACTTCAATTACATCAAAAATAAGGTTTAGTTCTGTAACAGAGAGGGAAGAAAAAAGATGAATAGCTGAAAAGGATCATTTGTATGTTGGACATTAACAGTATGACAGCTTGTTAATTAGTCAGAAACTTTCATGTCATACAAAAAAATCATAAATGATTGTGAATGTTTGTTGTTTGGCTGAGCCGGCTTTGCCATAAAGAATCCTGGTGTTTCGATTTCACAGAAAAGACATGATTAAAATAGACCCACACAAGTGTTTCTGGCTATTCTGGCTGATTAAATCTCTGCTCAGGTTGAAGTAGGCTAGAGTTATTTTGACAATAACATAAGGACAGAATGTTAAAAGGTTTGGGCTCTTTAGTCTTCTCAATGAAGCAATTGTGCTGCGAGTGAAACCTTTACTTTTCTCCATTTTCAATTTTCAAACTGCCACAGTCTGTCCACACTCACAGTCCAGAGAATCATAATCAGGCAAAATCATCCAAGTCATTGGTGCACTCCCAAGTGTGTCAACAGGCCTTTTTCACAGCAGATATTTTGACCTGTCATAGCAGGAAAATCCCAGGTGTTTATAATAACATTAACAATGACTAGTAATAAGGCATGACTGTGACAGTGAGACAGCATGCATAATACCAGGACACTGAAACTGAAGCAGCTAAATGGAATTCAGCCATCTTTTATTTTATCATTTACCAGGGTACAGATAATGTACTTTTCACTGCCACTCTGTCCACAGGGATTAACAGCTTGTGACTCTCACTGCTTCAACCCATATCCATTTCAGACTTAAAACACCAATTTCCGGTTTAAGCCCTGCCCATTCCGAATATAGATACGGGTACAGACAGTTGGCTGAACAGATACAGATACAGATAATGGTGTACTCACTCACCCCTATTATTTACACCTGTGCTTTTCCTGCTGTCACATGTCAAAATGTCTTCCGTGAAAAAGGCCCCATAAACCTGTGAACACACCTGTATTTTAACTGGCTAATGTTGTTAAGTAAATACATTTATCATGCAATATACTTTCTAAACACTATACTACACTGTTTACGTGAAAGAGGAAATTCATCAGTTCATTTGTTCAGCTCAGGTCAACTTGCAGCTGTTGATTGCTTCTTTTACCTGATGACTTAAGTTTTCCTCATTGCTACTTGCAGCTATATTTTGTCTTTTTCATGTGAAGGTACCTGTCATGTTATTATATTCCCAGCACAACTACAAAGGAGAGTGATGTTGGACAGTTTTCAGCCATCTAAAACATTACAGTAAATAAAAAGAGCAGGGGCTTGCTTCTTTTCTTAGCATTTTTCATTCACAGAAAATCAACCATTGAAGACTCTATTAAAGACCCTAGTTAGTCACCCTACAGAAGCCTAGATAGTCCATAAGTCAGTTCAAGTTACCTGTTAACTTTTTCTCAATTTAAAAGCTCTCTTTAGGCTCTGGTATGTTTTATACTCTCTCCACCTACAATTGGACACATGTTTGATTAAATTCTACAGGGGATGTTAAAAGCCTTTCTGGGAAATGTAGGAAATAACTAAAATAGAAGTACGTGGTTTGTTGAAGGAAAGTTGACAACAAAAAATGGAACAGACTGAACATCACAGATCGATGCTAGTGAGTGAGGTTCAACACAAAATAATCCAAATTCACTAAGTAATTGACTTCTCTACATGCTCCATCTGCAGCATGCTGCCAGCTTCCCTTCTCATTTTGGCATACAGCTGTTTTTGAGAATTAACAAAACATTTGATGGCACATAGAGGCATAAGCTGTGGGATAATTTGTGTAAGGACTTCTGCTTTACCACAGGTGTGTCAGCACTAAATGCAGGTAGGTATTTACAATGTATCACAATATATCACAAAAATGATTATAAAACCCCCTCTCTCTCCTATGATTACAGAGTTTCCAGAGCAGCTTCAGTGCTCCTTGCCATAGATTCTCCAAGTCTCTGAACTCTACTGGAGGGATGAACATCATTCTCCAAAAACATATTCCCTCATTTGGTGTTTGGATGATGCAGAGTGTTATCTAAAGTTATGTTTTGTTGTTGTCAAAATGTCCACACGATATACATGTTCACTGATAATGTCCTTTGTTTTCTCCACAGTATCTGCTCATGGCAACTAAAGCATGATTACAGTTTTCTATGGTTATGTTTAGGTGCTCATGGTGCTTGGTAAAGGTTAGGGAGAGATCATTCAAAAATTCAACACTGACTTGAATCTTGAGACAGGACATGTTTACTTTTTCAATATTTAATGAAAGCTACAATATGTTCCTATAACCAAAGTGTGTGATGGCCTAAACCATAAATAAATGTCGGACGCAGGATGTGAAGTCTCCGATGTGAAAGTCCTGCTCTTTGTATGCTTTACCCATCATCCACTCTGATTGTGACAAGACTGTAACACGTCCTGGACTAGAAAAAAACATTACCTAACATAATCCTGGCAGCAATTATGTTTTCTCCAAAACCATTTAGACAGCATTGACGTAAACACAAAGTGAGAAATCGGTTTGAACACTTCTTAAAACATTGGTTCATAATCTCCTGTAAGTGTTAAACTGTGGTGAGATTTGTTGACTGAAAAAAGCCATAGAGTATTATTTACATGTTTTAATTCTCATTAAACCCTTCAGTGAGCTTGTGTGCCTGTATGGAAGAATCTGCATTTGTTATGTTTAAAATAGTTGCCTACATTAATCAGCTGCCTATTTAAAACAGAATTCTAATAAAGGTTCATTATTCAACTAAAAATAACTTTTATCAGCAATTTAATAGATAGCAATTATATTCATTCAGATGGTGGAATGTTTTTTTCTTGTGGTTGGAAATTTCAATTTACTTACCAGTGCATATGTAAGACATTTTGTCTTCTTATGTTGGAAACATTTTGGAATAGTTGAAACAACAGCATTTGACACATTGACACATGAGAGTTTTATACCATACACCCAGATAAACATGGTGCTGAAGTTAAAAGAGAAACTGACTGAGCAGCATCTTTTCAGCTCTGCCAGAATGCTCTGGCCAATAGCAGCTGGGCTTCACATCCCTGTGACTGAATTTGAATAAACAGCTCCTTATCCACTGTTGGTGGCAGGGTGACTTATCCATTGATGCTGAGAGTCTAAGGTTGATTCAGTGACAGTTTAAATATTCATAACTTTGGACAGAAGGGGAGCATCAGTCTAACACTGTTGTAACTGGATTTAAACCTTCCCGAAAACACTGCACAGATGTACACCCTTTCAGCTCTGCACATCATGTTGTGTTAGCTGAAAGGATTAAAGATTGGTGGGATGCATCAAAGGTAGCGGAATAACAGAAAGAGAAACAGAGTCTATGATGGAGCAAAGGAGGAATAAGAGAGAAGATAAACAAATAGAGAAGCTGTCAGAGACAAAGGCAGGATTTAACTCTTACAAGGGAATATATAGAGTTCTAAGGTGAATATGAGACCTCAAATCCCTCTTTCCCATGGGACTAATGTGTATTCCAACACAGCCTCATCTGCTCACCCTTAACCAACATTAAACACAGTGATGGACTCTAACAGACAAAGTAATGCTTACTGTTAAAGAAGCAACAAGTGGTTGTTTAGCTGAGAATTTAGCTATTTCTCTGCACCTCTGAACAATCTGTCAGTAGGTCAGTCAGTCCACTTTGGCCCAGATTGAAATAGCTCAACAGCTGATGAATCCTACAGACTTGGGTGATCCCCTGATTTTTCCTGTAGTAAGTGTGACCATGAGGTTGACATTTGTGGTTTTCAGTAAAATGTCCAACAATCAGCATTGCATCATTGCAACCCTTGAAACTCAAAATTTCCTGAGTCACCTTTGAAAGAATAGTCTTTGGTGAGCTTTCCTCTGCATGGTGGTAAAGTTGTTTTCCCATTTCAGGGAGGAGGAGACTGTAGTCCAAAGTATTTGAAATGATTCAGTCTCTCTACCACTTGGTTGTTGATGAACAGCAATAGTAGCTTGCCCTGAATTTTGGGGGAGCCCACCACAAGTTCTTTAGTTTGTTGATGTTCAGTTCGAGATTGTTATTACTACACCAGGTGACCAGAGAGGAAACCTCATTCCTATAAGCTGTTTCATAATTATAGGAAATCAGTCCCACAAGTATTGTATCATCAGCATACTTAGTCATCTTTATAGTGTCAGAGTGTTAGACAGTCATTGGTGTGTAGAGCAAAGGTGAGAGGACACACCCCTGAGGGACACCGGTGCTAATGGTCGATGAGTCTGAAAATCCATTGCCTGTTTTGACAAACTGTGTTCTGCCCAGTGAAACATGGGGACTGATCGAAACCTAGCTGCAAATGTTTGTTATATAGCCTTGAAGGGACGAGGTATTAAAAGCTGAGCTATAGTCAATGAACAGTACTCAAGCGGAGGTGGCAAGTGCCTCTAGACGCTGCACCAACCTATTGGTTGAAAGTTGGTCAAAATTCTCTTGTTCCAGCTTCTTAAATGTGCATGGTTTCTTTTGTCCTCTGTGATAGTAAACTGAATATCTTTGGGTTGTGGACTGTTGGTCGGGACAAAACAAGACATTTTAGGATGCATCTTGGGCTTTGAGAAACAGTTGTCAACATTTTTCATGTACATTTTCTCGCATTTTATTCACTAAACAACTAATCAATTAATCGAGAAAATAATTGACAGATTAATCTATGATTAAAATAATCAATAGTTGTAGCCCTACAGGAATCATCAGTTTCCAATTTGTAAATTGCTTTGCATTACATTCATGTCATAATTATGACTGGGAAACTAAAAGATTCAAAATGTCAGACTTGAGAATGGGAAAACTGCAAAATGACAGTGGAACCAATTGTTTGACTTGGAAATTACTTCCATTTTTAGACTTGAAGTCAGATAAGATAAATCAAAATTAAGGCTAAATGAGCTATTTTTAAAATCATCTTACGTATATGTAGCAGTTCATTAACAGGTGAATCCAGTTTAGCTTCGTGTTAACTCAATGAATCAGTTGTAGTATTGGATTTTATGTAAATGTTGCTGCCAGTTATGATGCTTTGCAGCCATTTTGATTTTTAGTTTTGTTCTTCACCAAGTTGGTGGGGGTGTGATTTGTTTCAGGCACCAGTGAAACAATGAAATACAGTCCAGGAAGGCCAGACTGAGTAATAGATTCATGAGTTTGAAGACTCATCAGTCTTTTGGCATTCTGAATCCATATTTTAAAGCTTTCTTTTTGCCATTTTGCCTAGTAGATTAGATGGAGAAATTGGTGAGGGAGAGAAAGAGGGATATGATGTACCACACAGGTCCCCAGCTGGAATCAAACCGCATGCATTGCGATCACAGTATACTGTCTGCACTGTAATCACTTAGTCACCACAACGCCCCCTGAATCCCTTTCAATGAGGACATTTTCACCACTGTTTTTGTCTTCACTCAGAGGCTTGTGCATACCAGTTTTACAACGTGAGGTACAATAAGAAGTAAGGGTACTCATGTGGGCAAAAATCAGTTGTACTCCTGCACTTATAAATTCATCAGAATATCTTAGCAAACCAAAACTAAATACTTAAAACACCCCTGAGTGAGTGTGTGTGTCTGTGTGTGTGTCCAATAATCTATGAACAGCAGCAGATGAACTCCTCGATCGGGTGGATCAATGTGTTTAGGGAAAACCCAGAGGAACAAAGACAGAGGGGAGTGAGAGAAAGAGAGAGTAAAGGAAAGTGAGAGAAACAAAGAGAGAGAGCAGAAGATCCATTGAGTGTGTTTTTTGTGGCTGAAGAATCGTCCCCAGTGGCTTTGAAAAGAGGGATAATCCTGTCAAGTAAGCAGACCTTTGGATATTCATGACTGGCCGAGTGGCTCCACGGACTGAAGGAGGACACAGTCAGGATGGGATTAAACATCAAAGTGAATGTGAGGAGTGCAGGACTGGGACATGAATCAACCATCGCAGAAACACAGAGGTCTCAGAGGGGTGTGCTGAGGGCCAGCGGGGGGCAGTTGTCTGGTGGGTGGACAGCACTTTGAATGACTCCATGATGAGGCCCTTCTAAACACCATTCAGGAGAATTATACCGTGTGTGCACCTGCCCCCATCTGAGGCACATATACATATATAAGCATCCAATCTAGTAACAATAAGTTCTCATCATCATGATTGTCATCATCATCATCATCATCATCATCATCATTGCACAGTCTGTTGAGCTGGTGAGAAATTCTGGTGACAAAAGTGACCATTAGGGATCAGCTGGTGATTGTTTACCTGGTTGGGGCAACACAGATGAAATGTGTCTTCTGGTTTGGTGTGTCACGAGTAACTCAAGATTAGAATGAATATCAAACTCTGAAGGGACACAGATATTGTCATAGGCTGTACTGCTCTACTTAGGTTGAAACCGTTTTACTTGTGTTCAGTCTGAACACAATACACCTTCAAGGCAAAGAAAATTAACGTGTATATGTGATAATTATCACCAGGTAATGATGCTCTCTAACACGCAACACAGTTCTCTCTCTCTCTCTCTCTCACACACACACACACACACACATTTTCATCTCATATTTCTGTTACCAACAAATTAAAATTTTTGTGGTTATCTCGATGTCTGTGGCCCTTCTGTGACTTTGTGTGTGTGTGTACTAGGGGTGGGCCTGAATACAAATACGTTATTCGGTAAAGCACAAATAGTGGGTTTTTTATGAGCATTTATTTCGTACAAATATTTTTAAAATTATTTGTTTTTGAGAAGAAAAAAAAACATGTTACATACCAGCGCTCAGGTCTGTCTCTCTCCTCTGCTCCGCTGTTACGTCTATCAGGGGAGTCACATCCACGTGCTACATGATGCACATTTACTTATTTGGACATCACTCTTGGAGTTGGGGGTGTTCCCCAGAGATAAAGCTGAGCTACTGACACGAGCGAGTTGCTCTCAAGGGACTCTCCATAACATGTTGTTCTCCTTCTCCTTTCCACAAAGTTAGGTTGTAAAGAATAGGCAATAAATGAAAAGCGCAAAGCAAGAATCGCCTTTGAAGTTCTTCCCTACACATTACACGCTGTGCTGTCTCTGTGTTAAGGATGTATAAATAAGTAGAGGTCTGTCTGCACATTTGCAATGCACTCAGTTTAGCTCAGTAGTCAGCGCAGTCATCTATGATCTGGGTGACTCAAGTTTGAGACATAGGGCCCTATTTTATTATAACAATCTAAAGGGCACAGTCTGAAGCATATGGCGCAAGTGCATTTAGAGTGTATCTAAATCCAGTTTTGCTATTTTAATGATGGAAAAATGGTCACTGCGCCAGGCGCATGGTTCAGAGGGGTTGTCCATAGTCTCCTAATTAATCATGGGTGTGTTTTGGGCGTAACATGCAATAAACCAATCAGAGTGTCATCTCCCATTCAGTTTAAAAGTGTGGTGCTGTAATCATTGTTTCCACCTCATTTATTTCCTCATGTGTTCCTCATGTCATCATGTATTGATGCAGCAGGAAAGTTGATTTGTGTCTGATCCGTTGTCTGTTTAAATATCTATGTGTATTGCCACAATTTGGTCAAATAATTAGACAATTTTATCTGTCGTTACTGCGAATAGTTAATTTTGATAAATATTATGACTAAGCATTATGACATGTATTTTTTAAAATATGTTGATGTACACAATACTAAAAACTTTCACATTGTAATCCTTTTATTTATCATCTTTTGCATGTTTGTGCACTGCTGCACGTCCATGTGTGTGTGTAAAAAGCAGAGTGCACACGTGTTGTGCACCCACCCATGTAGCCGCATATTACTGTCTTGATAATGCACCCTTAATATAACAGTGAAACACCGCGCTATTGACTTCAGACCAGGTTTTTGTGGGTCAATCGAGCAATCGCTCTCTGCTGCCTCAAGATAGCAACGCGCCAACAACGTGCCTGACCACACCTCATTTTAAGACCAACATGCCCATGGGCGCTCTGATGGGCGCAAGTGCATTGGCTATTTAAACAATGTGGGCGCCTGATGGGAAAATGACAACTGCGTTGGTCTTAAACTAACAAAGACACTTGCGTCGTGCTTGGTGCCGCTTTGCGCTGGGCGTAAGATAGGGCCCCTGGTGTGGGGACCTCCTTTGTAAGATAGTTTATTCATAAAGACTTATGTTAACACTTTAATATCCTAAAATTAAAAGTGTAATAAAAACAAAAACAGTATTTTTAAGCCTCTCTCCACTTTTGTTCAAATACAATTACAAATATAAATAATTTTGCTGCCTCAACAAATATAGATACAAATACAAAAACTGGGCTCTCTGCACATCCCTAGTGTGTACCATGTGCATGATGTCCCATATGGTTTGTTGACCATGTCATGCTCATGTCTGTCCCCTGGCAGTGGTCCTGCCAGCTCTGACTACTGCTGGCAGCTGGGACGTTTTGACAAAGAGACTCAACCTGACAGGATCCAGAGAAACCAAAGGGCTGCTGGCAAACATGCACACAGGGCCTGTTACTGCATTCACTAAAAAAGGGTTTGAATCTACCCTGATATGACTTACACTGAGGATGGATTTGTACTTTAGACATGTCTTGTATTCATACATCTTAAACACACCATCACACTGCTTTGAGCTGAAGACCAAAAATAAGACCAAGATATGATGTAATTCTTTGCTACATTTTATAGCCGGACTTTGGAATCATAGCAAATACAAAATAACACATAGGCCTACATAGATTAATAAGCTTCTTATCACTGAACCATTTTCATTAGCCTTCATTTCTGATTCAACAAAACAGGTCTGATGAGTTTTTGATGAGAAGAATGAACAAGAAATGTTCCTCCATGTATTCCAGCTTTATTTCTGTTGACACAGTAAAGAAAATGGTTAACTTTTCAGCTCTTCTGAGGTCACTATTTTTTAACAATTTCTCCACATCAAGAAAAAACAATCTATATGCATAAAAACAGCTTGATTAGGGTCAGGGAAATATCATGGTTTGTTTTTTTTTTTTTTAAAAAAACTCATTACTTAAAGTTATGGAACTTTCCTGGTCATGGTTAAAACAACAGCTACTTGGTTGCTTTAAACAGTTCACCAAGGTTAACAAACACCAGTATACCAGAAAACACACAGTGGTCTCCCATGTCAAAATCACACATTTTGTTGACCCAACTCCCCAAATATCCCCAAAAACAGTAGGCCTACTTCAATAGTATATTACAAAATACAGCCTAATTAAATGACAGTTTTACAAATAGCATAGCCTACTCACGTATCATTGTCTCTGTTGCCATCTTAATGGGAAGAATGGTGCTGCTTATTCTGAGACATCAGCGAAGCCATGTCTGGCTCTAAACTGGAGAGTTTTAGTCTCGTATCAGGGTCCACATTGATCCAACAGGTGTGGAAAATCCAACTCCACAGTTGTAGGTGGTTGGAACCGGCATCAACAGTTTCAGAGCAGAGTCAGCCTGCTCAGGATGCTAAAGTTGGATGTGGACCCAAAAGTCTGTCAAACATTTCTCTCTGAAAGTCATCTTCAGTGTCCCATCTGATGCAATGTTCACAAGGCTGTCAACCTTTCTTGGTTATTCACTGCTTGACAGTGTCATTAAACGTTAAACTCATCACTTGCTTTCCCTCCAAACAATATGTTAACTATAACCTTTGCAGCTGGTTTAACTAAATTCTAACCTATTGAATGAAGTTTTCCTATTTTGGCGATCAACAGGGATACCCTGTATGAAGTCTCTGTAGCCTTCATATTTTCCCCAGGTGCAAAAAACTGTGAGGCCTCCTTCATCATGTGTTTCTTAAGTTCATTGAGTTTTCTCCCAAAAAATCCAGTAGGCTTCACCATGTACTCCTTGTGTTCAGTTTCCAAATGCCGCTTGAGCTTAGCAGGTTTCATAGCCTCATTAGCCAATGATTCATAGCACAAAACACAATGTGGTTTGGGATCCTTCTCATCCCCAGTCCAAAAAAATCTGAATTTAATGTAGTCACTGTAGTATTTTCGTTTCACTTTAGCACTGGATTTTCCATGTTCATGCTGATTTTCACAACTTTGAGGGTTCTCATTTGACGGTAAACCATTGTCCTGGGACTCCACAGCAATGCTCGCTGAACCACTTGAATCAAGTTGTTGCACCTTGCCTGTTGTGTCTGAGGTTTCATTTGATTTTCTTTTAATTGACCCTGTCTTAATCCACCGATCCATGATCTTGTCAGTTTGACAGTTAATAGACTAACTAATACTAAACTAATTAAAAATAAACTAAATAATAATGTTTGAATTTATTTTGAGAAAGGCCGGTTCAAGGTATCATTTTTTAGCAACATACTTTCTGTCTCACCATTTGTCTTTTCCACAGGGCTTCAGTCTAACACTGTCTAACCAGAAAATAACTCCAGGTTTAGCCAGTACAGTGAGATTATTTCTGCCCCTTCAGCAGCTCTGCCTCTGTGAGATGTTTTTATACAATCCCTATTTTTCAAGTTACCAAAGCCTGCTATCAAGTTGCTCTGCAACATATGTCTGTTCTCTGAGTTGTTGCTTCCCCGGGGTCCCTGATTTCATAAATCAAATTAGCACCACACTCAGTATGGCTGTCATTGGATTCACACGAAGCTGGAAGCTGTCTTTTTTTCATTTCTAGACCTGTATTTAACCATAAATATATAAAAATACTGTAATTTTATTACTTATTTATTATTAATTTATTTCATTAAAATTGTATTAACGTAAAAAATAATGTGTCAGTCACCTGCTATCACATCCTCAGCAGTTAACAGTCCTCAGTGGGGGGGATAGTCATGAGTTTGGGCAACATCTGTGATAAACCTGCTGCAGTTTGATCAGAGTGGATGCTGAATAGAAAGGGAGAGTGGTGGCTGCTTCAGTCTGATCTCTCAGGTCTTAGTGGGGATTTTGATGTGCTGAGAGGCTGTTAGGAGCAGGAGCACAGTGGGGGGTGGATGAGCTGCACAGGAGGAGGAGAAGGCATAGAGGAGAATCTGGGGAGTCTCAAGGGGGGAAGGGGGAGGTAAGTGTGTGTGTGTGTGTGTGTGTGTGTGTGTGTGTGTGTGTGTGTGTAATACAGGGTGTAGGCTGACAGATGTGTCCATCAATGCCTGAAAGAATCATCTTACATCCACTGCATCCATCTGCCAGCCTGGTGTCATAAGATTTTGTGAAATCAAAACAATGTGTTAGAATGCAAAATGATGAGAACAGGTTTCACTCCACGAACACATCAGTTTGACCTTTTAAACTCTGCCACCTTCACCAGTGGCTCCATCAATACAAATTCATGTTGTGCAGCTAAACACAAGTAAAAACTTAAAGAAATATATTAAGGATTGTAGCTACTGATGATCCAAAAGTTTCCAAAAGTATGTTGGGCTGATTTCAGTCAGTATAAGCATCACATAGCTCTTTCTAGAAATGTTTGAATAAGCAGATAGGAGACATATATTCCTTATTATTTGATTGTCTAGTTTTTATTTCATTTAGACAAACATGAGAGGAACTGTAGGGTAACAATAAAGTTTTTAAGCGGTTAAAGAGACAACACCTGAACTCTTACAACCCCTAATTAGGAGGTGGTCTTCTGCTGTGAGCAAAGTTTTCATTGATCCACTGATCCACCCATCAATCCATTTTCTATTCTCCTAGGTCACAGTGTTGCCACAAGAGCAAGCAGAGCACTAGATACCTTTTTCTGCAGCAGCATCTTCTAGTTTGTCTCGTGGTAGATCCCTCAGTGCTCCCCAGTCAGCTGGGAGGTGTGATCCCTGCAGCGTGTCCTGGTTCTACCCCATGTGTCCTCCCATCTGGCTGAGCATGAAATGTGTCCAAAAGGAGGCATCAAGGGAACATCCCAGCCAGGCTATGTCTACACTTCCGTGTAACATGCCTGGTTTTTAACGAATGCTATACACAGAACTCCCAAGTCACGTCTGTGAAAGTTTGTCATACAGTATGTCAACATGACATTGGCATTTTCAAATGTATCCACTGTGGAGCATTTTCTGGACAAGGCCAGGTTACTGTGGACATGGCAACTTCCCTGCAACTTCCCTGAAATTTGCAATGGATGTTAACAAAGGAAGATTCTCAAAGGATCACTATGATCAAATGACCGGCAGACACAGCCGAAGGCGTCGGTAGGCTAGTTTTCTACTTGTGCTGTAGAAGAAGGGAAAGAGCAAGGAAGCCCACAACACAACTGTTCCTGAAGAATTAGTACAACTTTCTATGGCAAAAGAAAAACACAGTAAAGCTTGTTTATCAACTTCCTGCCTTTTTCCAATTCTTAATTATTTTTTTATTGTTTTAATTCCCCAGCTAAAGACGTCCAGCAGCTCTGCTCAGAATGTTCAGAGAAATGTCACACAGTGAAAATACACCACAATGCCATTTTTAAAAATTGATTTCCACTGAAATATGTCCATTTTACCATTTTTTCATATAATAATTCATAAAATATAGGCAGTCCCATAGTCATTGTGGTCAGTATTGAAATAGCTTGAACAACCAATAGTTGCCAGCTGGCAGTAAACATTCTAGCAGATTTGGCTAACCCGCTAGACCTCAAATAACCTGTTTGACTGTCTGATTGCTTGTGTTTGTTGCCCCGTTTTAGTGCCCACTTTTAGTCACCATGTTCCCATGTAACTAATTAACTTTGTGAGTAACAATCAAGTTTTTTTTGGCTCTGATCCCAATCCAAGTCTGTTAATATTGGGTATCTTCTGAGACTACGTCTGATTAGATACTTAGATTTACAGAGAAGCAGAAGATATGCAATATTGATTAAACATGCACAATGAGCAGATGTAGCCTTCTGACTTTGGCAAACCGTATTTTTCACGAGTTGCTCAATCTAAATACTGAAGGTCCTGGTTCAAAACAAATCAACTTAGCACCTTAAATTACTGATATGATATGAATGATTGTTTAACTGAATAACACAACTCATGTGATGTGATCAGCTACAGAGAGGACGTATCCCTCTGTTAAAGTTGTTGGAGTGACAGAATCTCTCTGCCATTGCAAAGAGATTCTTTCAGAGAGGAGTTTGCTCCTTCACAGATGATCTTTGGTTGAGTAGAGACACCGGCTTGCCGAGAGCACTAAACCAGACAAGTTTAATTTTGGCACACCATCAAATTACTCACAGAATTAAAAGTGATTGGTGAAAGTGCTGGCTAAAAAGCTTTTGCTGAATGTTTTGTACACTGCTCTTTGCACATAAGACAAAAGAGTTGAACATTAGTGAATCCATACTAATACTAATCTGGCATGAGAACTCAGAGACTCACTCTTACCAGTGTGCCCAAATAATATTTAGTCATCCTTCTTCGATGTAAGAACGTTCACTGCTAAAAAACAACAAACCACACACTGTGTGGTGTTGAAGTCTCTTTTTTAAGAGACACATTCCATGTCCATTCGCCTTTACCCTATCACACTGCTTCACTTTCAGGAACCTAATTTCTGGGACGTGTATCCTCATCCATCATAGTGCTATCAGCTTTCACTTTAACAGTGACTTTGGTCTCGCTGCACCGCCCTCCATACAGACGGGGATAACCTCTGAAAACCCACCCTTGGCCTTGTACCGCTAATAAAACCCAAAAAGAAACATCTCAACCCGCCCCCACAACATTTAGACTTTAACTGGGGTGCCCCTGGCCTTGATTGCTTGGTGAGAAGAAGAAGAAGCTCTGTGTTTGGCTTTGGACAAGGATTCCTGTGGAAGTTTAGTGTCCCTGAATCCATCATTGTCACGGTTAAATAGGATCGGGGTTTTAAGGATACTTTGTGGGGGGACGGGTTAACTAAACTCTCCTATTAGCAGCCATCCTCCAAATCCCTGGTGGCATTGTTTCAGAGAACATCTGCTATAACAATAGACAATCACTAAGGATATGTTTGGAGTAATTGTAAATGACTGCAATGAAAGGTTAGAGTACTTTGGCTTGACTGTCACAAACAAATTAATGTCTTAAACAGTATTTATAGCCTTTTAAAATGGCATACTATGTTTAATTTGAAAGTAACAACAAACTTAGATCTTGCAGGCATACATCCATCAGACACAACAAAAAAGCAAAAATAAATTGACAGAAAGTGTCAGTGGAAGCAGTTAGCAAGTTGAAATATGAATGTGGCAAATGTCCATCTGTATTTAAACAACCGTGACCAACTGAGCGTGTGCAGCTATTGAGAGTGAAGCATTTAGGCTCTCTTTCACAAAGGGCCCGAGGGCTAAAACCATACACCCCTCCCACCTTCATTATCCCTGCCACACTATGATCAGCACCAAATGCCGACTATCCCAGGCCAGTGCTCACAAAGCATGCTGGGAAGGACAAAAGCAGACCTTCAGCCGATTGGTTCCACCTTATTAACAGCTTGTAATCTTCTCATGTCTTTGGCCAGGCCTCACAGAGCAGGAGTTAAGGCGAATAGACCAGTGTGTCCCTCGTCCCTGCTTTGATGCAGAGCAGCCATTTCCCTCTGAAAAGTCCTGCTCTGTTATATTTCCATTGTTGCCGCTGCACCTGTTTGCCCACAGGGACACATGGAGAAAATCAGTCACTGGCAACTGTTAATTTCTCATTAGACTCTCTTTGCACATTGTAAACAGACGACAGTTTGGGATCTAAAGCTCATAGCAGGTGCACCTCCTTGTTTAACGTTTTTGGTTGGCTGTGCTCTCAAAAACTGAATTGTCTGTTTTACTTGCTGAGAAATCTGATGCAGTTTGCAACCTCTTTTGGTGTTATTTCAAGGTCTTAAAAGTGGTTCTGAATAGTTATGTTTTTTTCCTCAAAATTCCTCTCATTTGAAGAAATATTTAGAGACAGGACAAGATTGCAAACCCTTGAAAATATGGCCTAAAATTGGTAGAATTCACATCCTACCCATTACAAGATTGCAAACAGCAGATTACGGACTGCACACCGCATAAATGATGGTAGGCAGGGAATGATGGAATTATGTGGATTGTGCTTAAAGAGGTCCTTATTGTCCAACTTCATTGTTGGTTTGGATCTGCACATGAGATTTGTTTACAATAAGAAAAATATAGAAAATCGACAGCCTTATCTTTTGAGAATTTTGGTGCATTTGGGGGTCAGCGGTGTTAGGGCAGTTGTCCACCTTTCCCAGTTGGTAATAAAGGCTTGGTGAGGTGTCCCGATATAAGAACATAACATAGACTGTATATGAAGATGGACGTAGCAAGGCGTGACGTCACCTATTGGTTTGCAATGGAGCCAGTTTGAAGCCCAGAGTTGCTGCTTGCTATCAGCGCCATCTTTTCCATTTGGAGCCAGGACCTTCCAAATAAGGAGTGCGGGGTGCTTCCTTTCATGCTCTGGAAACACGCCCCGCATCCTCAAATCAAAGCTAACGCTGAGTGGTGCAGACTTGTGTTAATATTAGCTAACTGATACAAATAACATTAAACTTACTAAAATATTGCAACATTAGTTAGCAATTCAATGCGAGTCCCAGAGCCAGGTAGCGAACTGTCAATCACACCTGTCAATCACTATCGTCAACTGTCAATACTATTCGTCTTATATCTTATTAATAAACCAATAATTTCCAAAATTACCACCAGCACACTTATTAGAGGTCCTGAATTTAGAGATTGACACCATAATGACTCATTGGAAAAATGTATTGACGTAGTATATCATGAGAGAAGTTGACACTTTTAGGAGTATTGGAGCCATTTTTTTGAGGCAGCAACTAGTGACCATCAGTGGTATTGCACTTTAAGGGACTTCTAATTTCAAGTTGTGGTTGTTGCCACTTGGAATATAATGGTGAAGATTTAGGTGGCCTCAGTGATAGATTCCTTTTCATCCACAATGCCCATTATTTCCATGTACAAAAAAATAAAAAGGCCGTGTTTAGATCGTATCTTTTAAGGTTTTTGTGCAGTCAGTTTAAGTACATTATCTCCCAAATCTTTACATGTTTTCCACTCCATAGTCATGTAATATATACATCACCAAAAAAACAAAATATTTACATACAACTTTTCAGTTCAATAACGGTTCAAAAGTACATTTACTCTGGAATTAAGGTTAGAGGAAAAAATATAGATGTTCATTAACACAAGTTAATGGCCAAACAGTAAACTACTAGCAATCAGATAAAAGTATTTTCCACGGCTGTGGTGTAAAATGTTTTATAACAATTCAAAAGCTTTTGAGCAACAAGCAGTACAGTCTGTGATTTGGAATGCCTTCTTCAGATATTAACAACATAAGTCCTCCCACAGGGGCAACAAACACATCGACACACAAAAGAGCTCAATCAGACACCTGATGTAAATTGATTCCATTAAGTCAAGATTGTGTCTGTATCAGCAGCCAGCCTGTGGCTTTACATAATTTGTGAAACTCTCTCTTTATACCCTGTGAGGAAGATATATAATTACACCAATTTGCTCTCAATGAATGACCTAATAGAGGTTTTCTTTTGTGTGTTTCAGCAAATAAATGTCAGAAAGAAAAAGTCTTATTGGCTGGTGGTATTTTCAGTTTTTATTTTCTCCTCAAATTAATATGTTAATTTATTGGTGATTATGAATATGAAAAGATTGGATGAATAATTAATAATACAGAAGTGCTGAATAATGTGAAACACTGACCACATTTTTTTTTTTTGCCTTTGTTGTTAGAAGATACACTACTTTGTAGCTGGGAGACATACAACCTGCATTAAAATCAGTTTTAACCAATCTGCCCATTTTAAAAATATGGTATTTTTTGTCAAAAATTGATTAAAACTGAAAATCATGAGCCATAGCAATACTGAAGATTTGTGGGTTCAAAATCATGAACACAAACACTAACAAGGACCCTGCATTTTTGTAACTTTTGCTCATTTTATTTCCCTTGTACATCGGTTTCTTGGGTTTTACTATCTTTTGCTGGTGTGTGAGAGTGTGATTTGCATTTAGTACACATTTCCAAAATGCAGTACAAGGAAAAAAAGAGAAAAATAAATAATAACCATTTTTCAGTGGTATCTCTATGGGTGTACTTTGCATCCTGTATTGGGGGATAAATTGACCCAGGAGTTTGGCTGAGGTGTCTTCCTGTCTGTCAGTCGCAGGAAATGGCTCCACACAGACGAGGCATTTAGTTCCCAGGTGCAGGCCCACCATTGGACGGCCTTACCCAGATGGATAGTACTCCTTCCACCATAAAGACACTAGTCTTCACCCTGCCCTGAAGCCACCGGTACTCCTGCCTTGGTCCAGCCTCATCAAAAGGAGCCTGGAAGCTGGGAGGCGGATATGCTGGGCTGCAGCGCCAAATCAAGCTCACTTTTCTTTCCCTCGTAAGTGGCAGAGAAAAAAGTGGGGGAGGTGCACATTTCTGGTAGACACCAGGTTCTTTATTTCTCCTCTTTTCTGACTTCTGCATGTGTGGCTCCTTGCAGGTGTCCTTTTTTTTCTACACTTTTTTTTTCTCTTGACACAGAGACCGGATCCCAAAATACGGTCAAAACCATCATGGCTCGTTTTCTTTCATTACTTGGTCTATTACCTCTCATTGTTAGACAGGCACTAGAAATCAAATTGAGCTCACAGGCACGCACATAAACACACATACACACACACACACACACACACACACACACACACATGCACACATTCATCCTGGCTGCCCGCACTCTGTTCTCCTGCAGGTGCGAGGGCCATCCGCCTGGCCCTTTTCATGAGGCCCTCCCTTTCCTGTCCGTCTGCAGCCGTCCATTCAGCTTCAATCACAGCACCAACTGGACGCCACCGGACCACTGGCAGGGAAGGGAAGCGCCTCCACACACATCTTTCACTTGTTGAACGACAAGAGAAGAGTGGCTGGGGGAAAAAGAAAGGGTCTTCCTCCTCTGCATCTCCTTCTGCTTTCATCGTAAACAACTTGCTTTCTGTTTGTAACGGTGCTGTCCTTCCCCTCTTCCCCCTGCCTTCCTTTTCTCCTTCTCAGATGGGCTTTACAAGGAGGGGGGTGGGGGAGAGTGCAAAAAGAGGACGGCCAGGCACACTGTGCCATGGAGTGATGCTGAGGTCTTTTTGTGGCTCATGAATGGCACATTTGAGGTTTCCAGCCTTGCTCGGTGCCCCAAGCCAGCTTCACCTGTGGTTGGAGTCAATTGGCCTGTTGTCTGCCTGTCTGGAACGGTGCCCAGCTCTCTGCCTGCCAATTTGGTTAGTGAAGCCACACAGAACTGAGCAACAATAACCTCCACCTCAAAACCATCAATTAACTCCCCACACACAGTGATGTATCCATTCACTGTTTGCCAGAACTGTTGTCTGACACGATTAATACCCACGCTAATACTGCTAATACCTGCTCTCTGTCAGATAACAAAGTACTGATGGTTTTAATGGCTTCCAAGTTGTTAAATGGTTGTAGTGGTACATTCCATTAAGCTCATAATGTTGTATCACATACAAAAACAAGATTCTTCAAATGTGGTCAGGTGCTAACAAGCATCTACAGCCATGCTAGTGGCTTTGTGAAGTTGTACTTCTGTACAGCAGTGTTTTGACCAAAATGCTAACATGCTGATGTTTAGCTGCTATAATGTTTTCCATATTCACCATCTTAGTTTAGCATGTAAGCATTGCAACATTTGCTAATTAGCACAAAACACAAAGCACAACTGAAGATAGGAATGTATTAGTTTAGTGGATACTTGGTCATAATCCAAAGTTTAGACAAATATAAAGTTTGACCATCTGAATGAAAAGTCAGGGGATCACCAAAGTCACTATGCTTCATTCTGTACAAAATTTCTTGTACAGACATTTGTCAGCGCTATGATAATATTTATTAATATATTTTTATCTTTACTCACCTGCCTGTTGTGTAGAAACCCACATACTGAGAATCTGACTTGTCTGTCAATCCTCATCGCATCTATTAAGTACTTTTGTCCTGTACAATCAAGAAAATGTATTTTAATGGTATTTCTCTTCTATTTTGAAAACTGCATTTTTACATTTGCTACCTAATCATGTCAAAAACTCAGTAAATATAAACATTTTGCTCAGGTCTTCTGCTTGTTTGTCTATAAAAAATATATATATTGTCATTCCTGTAAATATTTTATTTAAAATTTTATTTAACCAGGAAATTAAGTTATAAATAGTTCCCTGACTAAGGTAGCAGCAACATCAAGAACAAAGGTTCCAGTACAGCCTGAAGAAAATGGATGGACAGTGTCAATTAGATATGTTAATTGTGTGTTTGAAATGTGCTTGTGCTTTTAGCTTTCTACATATTCTTGTGCACAGGTTGAAACTACCTGTTTAAATACAGAATTTACTGTCAAAACCATCTCTGTTAATATACTCACCATCTACCATTTATTTCTCAGTAGAACTTTTTCTTTTAAATTTTAAAAAGTCAACCATGCATTAGTGTGTTTCTAAAGAGCATATCAAGTCTTGGGGAGGAGTTGAGCTGAGGTGGGGGTCTGTGAGAGGAGCATTTAGCTCACTTTTCTAACGTGTGAGCTGTCATTCCCACCACACGCAGCTGTGGAAATGAACTAAAACTGAGCTGCCACTTTAGGAACCTCTCACTCACTCACTTGTGCAGCCAGCCACCAAAAGAAACCAAAATTAAAAACACTCGTCATTGTGCTGGATGGAAGCTGTTTTTGGCCAACAAAAGGAAGATCATCAGGTGGAGGAAATGACATTTTAATTGTTTTACTATTTGTGGATTTTTTAATGAGCAGAAGTGAAATATTTTTGTTTTTACAGACCTTACAGACCTATTTTTTATTTAAGTTAACTGAACTTGTGCTGAAGAAATTTAAGCATTTTAGTGAACCTCAACCCTGAAGACCAGTGCACCTCTGAGAAGACTATGAATGTGCTGTCAAACCCCGTGATCAGGGCTCAGGAGCAGCCTTTACCTCTCTGTGGCCCCGGGTCTGTCCAGGACTTACCCCACTGCCCCCCGGGCTTCAACCTCAGCTCCCGGCTAAATCCTGCACCCATGCTTGGCATCCAGGGCAGCCAAAGATCAACCAAACCTCAGAGGGAGCTGAGCCCTGAGGAGCAGCAGGAACTCAGGAGGAAGATCAACAGCCGGGAGAGGAAGCGGATGCAGGACCTGAACATCGCCATGGACGCCCTGCGGGAGGTCATGGTGCCTTATGCCTCCTCACCTTCGTCCACTTCCTCCCTGCAGTCCCACCAGCCAGGTGCTCCTCCGGGCCGCAGGCTCTCCAAAATCTCTACCCTGGTCCTGGCCAGGAACTACATCCTGCTCCTGGGCTCGTCTCTGCAGGAGATGAGGCGGCTGCTGGGGGAGGTGAGCGTCGGCATGGGGGTGAACACAGGGCCAGTCCCCCGGCTGCTGCTCACAGGAGGGTGGCCCCTCATCTCTGGCCCCGGTCAGCTCCTCCTGACCCAGGAATCCCTCCTCACCTCAGCAGCCTCTTCATCTTCTTCCTCCACTTCATCATCACCAGCTGGTAAATGTCCACTGCTGTCTCCAGGCCCCATGGAGGCCTCACTGGCCCCTGTTCAGTGGAGCTCAGCAGGGCCCTCAGGAGGGCCCCTGTGCCCCTGTGGAGTCTGCAGACTGCCCAGATTCAGTCACTCCACTCCAGCTCCCAGATTCCCAAAGTGACACCTTGAAGTTGAAGTTGAAGTGGATTTCTGAAGAATGGATTTGATGACTATTACATGTATGCAACATTTTTCATATGAATTGTTATTTTTCTAACATTTTTAATGTGTTTATATAACTTGGTATAACTGGTATTACTCACAATTATCTTTAAATGTTTTTAAACTTTATGGATCTATTCTGTATTTTATAAGACAATTTCTTAATGACGTAAATCTAATAATCCCCTTTTGTTTCAGAGTTAAACTGCATTCTGTTACATCTTTACATTGGAGACAGAGAAACAAGTAACTGCTTTGATCATTCTTGTTGAAAGTGTCTTTGCATATGAAGTGTGAACTGTAATGACAGTATGCATGGTGCGTTTGACTGCAGTGTTGTAGCCTGTTAAGTAAAAAATGGTGACAATTTTAGGAGCCCACAACTGGAGAGGAACCAAATAAAGGGCTCTTATGGAATAAAAATTGTACCATTTAAAGGCTTTGAAAACCTACTCGCTAAATCAACCTCTTAATATGAGTTTAAGGTCCCACATAAACACATAATTTTCTGTTGGAAAACTATCCCAAGAGTTGGAACAGTTTTTGTTTATTTCCCATGAGAGATTTCTGTATCTGTGTTTTTGTCTGTGCTCATTGGTTTGAGGTAGAGAGAGCTCAGCTGAAAAAAGGTGATGTCACATATGTCCAATCAGAATTGAGCAATATAAGTATCTGAATCTGATGACAGTTCTTTATTACCTGCTGATATTACCAAACCATACAGCCCTGACGAAGCAGTTTTTGAGTGTTAAACTCTTACTGAATAATAACAAAGAACGTTTTTTTTCATAACTTTAAATGTAAGTGTTTAATATTAAGGAAAAATACTTTGGCCCATAGCAATATTTTCTCAGGAAGCCCAACATTTTTAGCTATGCCCTTGTTTGAATGTTCAAATGAATGTATTTTACTATGTGTTTGTGTGTGTGGGAATGAGAAAAAAAGAGCATACAAGTGTGTGTCAGTCAGATGGATGTAGATGAATTATGTGAAAAAGAAAAAAATAATTGACCCAATTCCATGCTACACACTATTTCTGAGCAGGTATTGAGTATAGGGGGCAGTGATGGTCTATAGGTTAGATAAGTGGCCTCAGGTTCAACTCCCGGACAAATCTGGGTGGGAAAAGTGAGGAAGGCACTTAACTCCTAGTGAGCTCAATTGCATCAGATCAGCCTGCAGTTGGACTGGGCAGCCTCCAAGTGTGAATGTGTGTAATTGTGTGTTCTTAAAAAGAGAGAATTGTTCTCAGCAATACTTGTAAATAAAGGTTAAAATGTAATGTCTGATTAGATGACAAAACGATGTGTACTCGTTTAATTGCTTGATTTTAAAAAAAAGATGGGCTACATTCATTTCATGTATACTAACATAGAACAGTAAGCAAGTGCTGTTTACAGTTTGGAATTTGGATACAGTGAAAGTGTATCACAGTGTGAATTCATGCAGGTGTAGAGCTGCGAATAATGATAAAGTTTATTATTGATTAATAGTTTTGCATGCAAAATGACTGAAAATAGGGAAAAATGACAAATGAGAATTTCCCAGAGTCAAGTGTTACATCTTCAAATGTTTTGTTTTGTCCAACCAACAGTCCAAAATCCAAAGAATTTACAATCATATATGACAATGAAAAGCATTAAATCATCACATTTGAGAAGCTGAAACCACATTTTTGCCACTTTTGCTTTAAAAAGGATGAAAACAATTATTCAATTATGAAAATATTTGCTGATTAATTTTCTGTTGATCAACTAATCGATTAATCGACTAATCCTTGCAGCTCTAGATGTGTGTGCAACATCTTTCCACCTTTCTCACTACAGTTGAGTCAATGCTCACAAGTGGAGCAGGTAGCTTTCTCCTTAGCACCTACGTGTAAATAAGCAACAGACCACTTTCCCCTAAAGTTTTGAGTTGACTTTGTGTCAAGCAGCACTTATTTGTTTCTGTGTGTAATCTTGGAGGGGAAGGACATGAAAAAGAGAATTCTTAGAAGTTACAACAATGTTCTTCTCCTCCACAGACATTTAACCCTCCTGTTTCGCCTCTGCAACACCGTTTTTGTCCGTTTTTTAGCGAATCACCTCAGGCAAATTTCTCCCTCGCTTGTATAAAGCAAAAAGGTTTCTACTTTCAACTCGTCCTTTCTCTCATGTCGCTGATCAGACCCACTTCGCCTGCTATCCCACAATACTTTGAGAGGTGATTCACCCCCATCCCACAGAAAAAGAATAGAGGCAAACTTCTTGTGTCACTCCGTGTTCACCGCAATAATTTCTGATATACTTCAGACGCTTACGAGATGCTGAGCTGAAAAGCTTCTTCCACCCTCCATGCCACCCCAAAAATAGTGAAACAGTCCTCATCTCTTCCCCCCATTCATCTCTCCAACAAGCAAAAGATCAAAACCCACCCGTGTAATTACTGCTCTACGGAAAGGAGGCCTTTTGATTATTAGCCCCCTCTTTCTGCTCCATTCTCAAATTCTTGATGTTTCTCTCTGTTAAGGAGCCGGGACGGGTGATTTGGCTGCTACTCATTACACTCACTCCACAATATGTTCAAACGCCCAGAAAATGTGTCTCCCTGAATGGGGTTCACTCCTGCAAACTCGCCGCCCCTCTGGAATAAAGCAGGCAGCTTCATTCTGAGCGAGAATAAGAGGCACTGGTAGGAGGGAGGATATTCTCAGCCACAACCTGGCCCTTAGCATGGCCTGCATGAATAATAATAATGAAAATAATCATAATCATAATGCTGATAAAATACTCAAAATAATTGCTACCCCGTAATAAGAGGATTATGGAGGGTAGATATGTGAATAGTGGTGAGTGAAAGGAAGGGAATCTGTTAGCATCAGGGAGGACAAAAGAGGAGCTGGATGCCATTAAGTGAGATTAAGCTAAATAAGGCTTGATTTTCTTACAAGGAAAAAGGAAGGAGGAGAAGAGGGCGAGAGTGAAGGAGGAGAGGAGGGGGAGGGAGGGAGAGCCTGATTCATAGATCAAAGTAAGATGGCCAAACTTCACGGCTTTCATTTACATATAGCTGCTTTATGTCTCTGGAGGGATTAGCTACCTTGCTATTTTCTCTGGGTTGCTCTCTATTCTGCTACCTTTGCCCACCATCCACTTCCTCCTGCTCTCAGGACGGTTCAGCCTTTTCTCTCTCTCTCACTCTCTCTCTTCTTTTTTTCAAGTCGGGCTCCTTAATTTCTCCCCCCTCTCATTCTCTGGTCTTTCTCTCTGTTTCTCCAAGAGGCTCTCACTTTCTCGTGTTTGGTGGTGTCATTGTTGCAGCGACGCAGGGGTCTGGTCAGTCTTTGTGTTAGCACTTTAACTCATCTCCATTTCATCACTGTTGTTCAATGGGGCGAGGAGAGCTTGTAAGACAATGCACACACACACACACACACACACACACACACACACACACACACACACACACACACACACACACACGCACGAACACACACACATTCACTTTGGACAACGACCAGAATGTGGACACTTTGGTTGGATCAGCAGATTTATCACTTCTTACTCTCGTTAAAGCAATAGTAGGTCTAAAACCTGTGTCGCTGTTTTCAGAACAACTGTTCTCCATCTTTTTTTAAAATTTTATTTAAGCAGGTAAATCATTGAGACTGTGGAAAAGTAATCCTCACACAGCTGTACACATGTGACAGGGGTGTAGAAGGACACAATTGACAGAGCAAAAAAATAAAAATGATATCAATAAATAATAACAAGCTTAATTACTTGGAGATCAGTTGGACATGTCCCTGTTATTTCCTTTAATTTTATCTTTTATCTCCAATGGGACATCTCTGTGTTTTATATATGTTATATATTGATTTATCAGTAAATTCTGTGTTTCTTCTTTTTATTTTTCCAGCTTAAACCTTCCCCTTTGCTGCAGCTATGAAGAAAAAAGATATAAGACAGGATTATGCCTCTTTTGAGCCACCATACATTGGCATCCAAGTTGGCGAATAGAATCATTAAGGTTCCAAAACTTGCCTGTCAGCTGTGACTGAGCTGTACGTTGTGTTTTAGGGCATTCATAGCTCTTTTCTCTACTCCACATGTTTGCCTGTGGTAAGTGGCCACAGCCCAGTATCCCAAGAATCATTGTCTGTATTGGATAGTCATGTTCACCTTTTTATTAACCGTAACCACTATCTGTCCCCAATGTTATCCAAGTGTTATAGTTGACTACCCTGAATCATACTCTATTGTATTGCACTGTAGAGAGAAAACAAAACAGAGCAGAGTTTTGCAGAATCATTTAATATCAGCATGCTTGTCTGGCGATAGGATTGGTGGCCATTGTATAAGCGCAATAAAACACTCGGAGATGTCCTGAGAAAAGAAACTGACTCAACAAAGAACACAACACTCTGCTACATGTTGTTGCGTTCTTTGCTCGATTATTTTGGTTTATCAGGACACTTCATTATGTACTTTTTTTTGCTTATATAACAAAGACTGAAACAAAGTCAAACCATGTTTCACAAGTATTTTCTGTCAAGTCCTTACACATACATGTCAGAAGATAAAACATTTTTACCATTCAGTAAATCAGCAACTGTACAGAGTCAGTGGGGGCGGGGCTTTGTTCTAATTCTCAGCTGCTTTCACAAAATTTGGTTCTCAGACTTGCAAATATTTGCTAGCATCCAATTTGCCAAAGGGCAAAAGTTGCAGCACATTTGAGTATTTTGAAAAGCACCATTATATTCTCATGTATCCATCTGGATTTCAGTGGGATTTGGTGTGCACCCAAATAGTCACTTCAAACTCCAACATATAGCTCTGCTATCCTGCACATTGTCTTCCACTGTCCCTCTCCTGCAGCCTCTCATCTCAGAGTGTTGTTTGCCTCCAGCCTTTGTTGTACTGTTTCATAGCACTTAACCAGTCAACGTGGGGAGTCCTTGGCTTAGGAAGTCCTGAGCCATAAATTTCATCTCCACAATGAGCAGAGCACAGGGGCTGGTCAGGACCCCCATTTACTTTCTAACCCAGCTTTTATTCATTCCCTCCCTAAATAACATCAGGCCCTCCTGTGCTGTCCCACCCTGAAATTCCCGATCCCCTCTGTCACCCCTTCTTTCTCAGACCGAACCAATACAACAGGGTTACTGCTGAGCCCGCCGGCCCGCTCATTAAGCATCGTGTTCTCTCCCACCCATTCCAGCCCTCTGTCCTATTCACACCATGGCCCTCATTACAACTTTACAGGCCACCATCAACCGTCACCTCATTACCCCAATCCACCGGCTAAAAGACGCACTGAGATGGTGTGTGGTCACAGGAGACGTATTGTCTTTACAAAAATCTGAAATCATCTCTAAAGTTTTGCAAATGATTTGGTTTAGAGGTGATTCGAAGCTGATTATAAGATGAAAAGATTGGACAGTTGAATAATTTACTGTGTTAATATCGCTGATAGTAACAGTGAAATAATCAATAAACAGCAGAAAGTATGATGATCCCTGCCACCATCACTACTGAATGTGTTTATTTAGAGAAACTAGAATTTTTTTTTTTTTTAAAAAGAAATCTGTGTGAAATCTGAGTGGGGTAACAGGAAGTTCTAATGTTTTAACAATTCCAAATCCCAAGCTTTTTTATAGTAACCCCCAAATGTTTGACTTGTTGTAATCGGTTTTATGAATTTGTTACAGCACTCTTAAATACCCTATTTTATACCTAAAAGTATTTGTAAAACATGAACACAGAAAACCACTGAGGGCTCCATTCAGCTTCCTTCGTCTGCTTTAAATCACCAAAAGCATCATGTGATGCTCTTGTTTTTATACATTATTGCTGTGTAATTATACATATGTTGGTACAGTCGGATATGAAACCTCTGCAGTGCATTGCCACTGGGGTCATTATGTTATGATTATTCACTTATCTTCTTCAGGAAACCGGAGCCGTTCCCATGATTCAATGTGCAAAAGGCAGGAGAACTTTTTAGTTATAGACAGCTCCATCAGTCCACTGCACCTTCATATTCTAATACAAAATATAAGATCAGACATCCACAGAAAAAACAGGAAACTATCAGAAGGGCATATGACTGTCAAATCAGATTAAAATCTTCACTTGAGTCAGTTTCAGACACCAAATTGTGTCCCCAGTCAGTTTTTAGGTGTTGGGGGATCACATTGTCACATTTTAAACGATGGCTCAACATGAAAACAATGTAGTACATAGCACTATTGCGTTGACGTATTTGTGAAAGTGTATCTCGTTATGTGTAAATGCAGTTTGGCAGGTGTAAGCTTGCAACAACAGCATGTTGCATCCAAATCAGATTTTATTTGTGATGATTGAAACTCAGCCCAGTGGTGATGATTTCTGAATCATATCACCACATGCCTCACACATATACTGCGCAGTGTACCTGATGCGTAAACTTTCCTACAAAGACAATCAGGTATTTTTATTGCACCTTTATGAAGATAATTAAGGTTTGTTTTCAGCTCTGAGACCACACACACAAACCAGAATGAACTCCATCTTTCTCTGGATTGAAATGTATATGATATGATCCCACACACTGTTCTCTTGGTTTTGACCAGTGAGCAGCAGGATACACAACTGCCAACCAACGGATTACTTCTGTGCCACTGGACACTGTTTTAAAGCACAAAGAAAGAAGCAACAATTAAAAACAAAAAGAAAATTATACTTTTTGTTTTGTGTATTTTTAGTTCATTTCCACACTCTACAAGTCAATTTTAATACTGTTCTACAATGAATGGAGCATAGAGGACACTGGAAAGTGGGAAAGAACATTCAAAAATCACTAAAACCACTATAGGAGTCTTTGTAAGATGGGCAGCAGTTATGAAAAGTCACACATGCAGTTGGAAAATAGGCTAAAACATGCAAAAACATTGGTATAGTCCTTTAAATGTGTGTGTGTGCATGTGTGTCGCTGTGGTAATGAACCCCTGGCCCTCAGTTTGCCCTCTGAACCCTCGGTGGCCTTGGAAGCAGGAATTCCAGTTAACACATCACAGATCAGTTTTCTTTTCTCTCCTTTTTGTGTTTCTGTCGCTTCTCGCCAAACGGCGGCTGGGTGTCGACGAGGCCTGACAGCCACCAGCCCTCAGCCTCCTCTGTTTTCCTGTCTTCTTTCTTCCCTTCCTTTCTCTCACTCCTCTGTTTGGGCTCCTCTTTCTTGCCTCCTTTTCTGCTTAATTGAGTTGTTTGGCAGGCGGGCTTGTCAGACAGCACCGTCTATGTGGGGAGTCTGAGGGGCAGGGGGGGCAACGCCATTGTGCTCCCAGAGACGGGTTAGTTTTTCACCGTTACTGCTGCATGAGTGCACATGGCCCAGATTAGTAGCAGGGGGGAGCTAGAAGGAAATTTATGAAATATCAAGAAAGTCTTTGGATATTTTTACTACATTCTGACCATGTCCAAGAAAATCTATTTCTGTTTTAGTCCTCCAAATTTTGCAGAAGCTCATAAAAACTATTTTTATGCAAATGCTAAGTTGCCTTTTCAAATGTATATACAAATGAAAATGTATCATTTATTGCATTTGTAACCACAACCAACAAATAGTCTCAGCACACATAAGCAAATGAATCACACAATGCCAATGCAATACAAACATGCTGTATAAATGATGCTCATTTATTAGAAATATTTTAAATATAATATATCTGTATCCATAATTGATGTTTTGACTTGGAGTGACATGAGAGTCTCCTCAGTTTTAAGTGCTCAGCAAACCCATAAATATCTTCTCCATACGAGAGGGTAGAGTGGTCTGAAGAAGGCAAACACTGGCTGTGTGTGGAGTCATCAATCATCAGGGCAGAGCCAAGTGAGAGAAATGCAGAGGAGGATTCTCATTTCACCTTTTCATGGCGATGAGCATGTTAGTCAAGTGATCCTGCAACAAGCTTGGTGCTAAAACTTGAAGTGCTAGTTAAGTAGTAGCTGGAGCTTTTCATGAATAAATGATCATTTATTTTGTATGGCTTGTAACACAATCTTGATTCAACTACTTGTGAATAAATGAAAACCTTGTATTTGCTTAACTATATTTTTTCTGTGCTTCCAGGTTTGCATCTCTCCATTTCAGTACACTACAAGAGTCAATTTACAGAGAATGAGAGGGACTAGAAGAAGAACTGGATAGTTAGTATTAGGGGTGTGCCCGAATACAAATACATTATTCGGCAAAGCACAAATAGTGGGTTTTATACAAATATTTGTTTCATACAAATATTTAAAAAAATATTTGTTGAGAGTGTTCCCCAGAGATAAAGCTCAGCTACTGACGCAAGCAAAGTGCTCCCAATGGACTCTCCATAACCTGTTGTTCCCCTTCTCCTTTCCTCAAAGTTAGGTTGTAAAAAGTAGGCAATAAATGAAAAGTGCAAAGCAATAATTGCCTTTGAAGTTCCTCCCTACACGTTACACGGTGTGCTGTCTCTGTGTTACGGGTGTATAAATAGGTAGAGGTCTGTCTGCAATGAGTCGATGAGTAAAATTTTAGTTTAGTAATCAGCACAGTCGTCTATGATCTGGGAGACTCCAGTTCAAGACCCGGTGTGGGGACCTCCTTCATAAGGCAGTTAAGTCATGAACACTTATTGTAACACTTTAATTTTCTAAAATTAAAAGTGTCATAAAAACAAAAACAGGATTTTTAAGCCTCTCTCCACTTTTATTCTATTAGAGATACAAATAATTTTGCTGCCTCAACAAATACAGATACAAATACAAATACTGAGATCTCTGCACATCCCTAGTTAGTATTAACAGTGATACTGCACCAGCCTGACATATCGGTGTAAGCCTGACTCAGCCTGGTTCATTTAGGCCTGAGCCTGAATTAACAGGAGAACACAATGACAAAAAATGACTTCAAAACGTTTTTCTTTGCCAATCTGCTGAATACTCAGAGAACAGAAACTCTAGAATCTAAAAGTTTTCTCAGTTACATATTTTACTAGTTATTTATTCCACATGCAGTAGCTCTGAAGAAAGAGTGGATAAATGCTGAATCACACTGCAAAGTGTTGTAACTCTCAATAGATCATGTTTTACTATTTTTTACATTTTAAATATTATGAATCAGTCGATTATATGTCGCAGTTTTGTGCAGAATCACAAATGTTACTTTTTTAAAAAAACAGCCCTTTGAAAAATTTTGCTTTGCATGTTTTGCTTTTGAAAAAAAAAGGCTTATATATTATAAATAAACAAATAATATATAACTTAATGTATGTAATTTATTTGGATTATCCAGGAAGAGAAAACAGAACTTCTCTTTTATCAAACTGTAACAATAATAGAGAAAGAAACTATACTATTTACCATATTGATAAACTATATTTATGTATATGTATATTTTATAATGTTGCTGCCTAAAACTCCTTTTAATGTGGAGCCTGACGCATTCGTCTCTCTGTTCAGAATTACTGAAAAATGAAGCTTCATTAAGACACAAAGTCAAACTCTGTTTCTAACGTGATGTGAACAAAATATCAACAAGAAATGTTGATATTTTGTACAAGTTGGTGGTTTACTTACTGAATTAGTTTCACTATTAAATGAATGTCTTCAAGGTTATTGACTTTATGCAGGTAGGTGTGAGGGTGTTAACATAGGCTACTTTAATTTATTATTATATTGAACTTCCTGCTGAGACTGCAAGTAAGTCACTGAAACTGAAAGTAGCAATGCAGCGCATCGGTACATACGAACATAAAGTTTTCTCTTATTATTTAACAGTTCTTGTTGTGTCTGTTGTTTTGTTACTGTAAAAGAAACACACACTTCTTCTCTTCCCCCGGGTCCATGAACCTGTCCATCTGCTCACACACACACCAACACAGACAGCCAAGGGCAAAGGGGAGTCTTTGTTTGTGTGTGTGTGTGTGTGTGTGTGTGTACGTGTGTGTGTGTTATATCTTTGCCCGTTTTTGAAGGGTTGGGTGTGTAGTCATTTTACATGGTACAAGGTCTGGACCAGAGCCACTAGACTTCAGCTCCCTCCCTGAGGCTGCCCCACCTCACCTTACTTTTAAATCACACACACACACACACACACACACACACACACACACGCACACACACACACACGCACACTCAGGCCTGTTCTGACAGTTACCCCCACCCCCCCACCACCAAACACACACACACACACACACACACACTCGTGCCATCACACAGCCGTTCTCATTCTGCTGACCAGCAGAAACCCTGGACACCTCAACCCAAGGACAGTGTGTGTGTGTGTGTGTGTGTGCATGTGTGTGTATGTGTGGTTGCTGGGGCCCACAGCTCACTCCTCCTCTCTTCCAGCCTGCTGGAATGCCAAAACCAGCCGGCAGGGTCAACGTAGGAGTCAAAACACTTCAGAGGAACGAGGAGAGGCCAAGCAGCGTCGTGCATTTTTATCACACAGGTACATGATTTTGACCCACTGAACAATAAATCTAAATGACTTTACTTTGAAGCCTGGAAAAAGCTCCACCGTAAGTTAAAAGGTGGAGAACGTGTGTTGGCTGTGCTGCTTTGGAGGTCAGTAATGAAGGAAAAATTCACCTGGATGCACTTCAGCACTGATAAACAGTGCTTTTTCTGCCGTGATACTCAACAGTCATGTGAGCAGAAATCCATTATAGAAGAAGTGTACTTCTAATTTATACTGTTTTCAGTCAAACACAATGCAATGTGAGCACAGCTTACACTTCACAACAGCATCTTTGGATTCTGAGCCAAATCAGAACTGCATTACTGATGATTTCATTCAGCCACGGCATGTCATGATACAGTGTTGAAAACTAGTTTAACTAGCCTCTGCTACATTAGCTGCAATGATACAGACTTGTGACTGAGCCACAGCTGAGGGATCGCTCATTCGCATTAGCACAAAATCTAACACAAATTCATTCATTCAGTCGGCCTGTCAGTTGGTTCAACACATTGGTCCAGACTGAAATATCTCAACTACCGAATGGATTGTCCTTTAATTTGGTTCAGACATTCATGGTCTTCACAGGACAAATACTGACTTTGACACACCCCTGAAGTTTCCAGTTTCTTCTTGTCCAAATCTTAACCCTCAGCCTAAACATCAGCTAATATGTTCAAATTTAAAAGTTTAACGGACCTGATCAGTGGAACGAACACACACCAGTTCGGTAAATATTGTCTTCACGGTTAAAAGTTCTGATGGTTGACTGTGAGTAGTGGACATAAACCAGGTATCCACTGTCCTGCTCCAAACTTCTCCCTCAGGATTCAGTCAAAGCTGCATCTATAACAGCAACATTTTGGAACAAAATCAATTAAATTTAAATTCACCAAACCTCTAGTACCACTTTTTTGCAGTGGTATGACAACGTTGCATCCCTTACTTTTCTACTTACTGTAAACACAAGTTGTTTTAATACAAATCATATTTATAGAGAGGACAGAAACACTTGCAGCACATACTATGTTTCTGGATTTTTTGCAAACTACTAAACATCATGTATATTCACAGAAAGAATATAGATATTCAGAAAACAGACGCATGAGGCTTTTGATGGTACATTTCCATCTGTTAAACAGATTATGAGGTTTATACCCTTTAAACTGTGAAAATCTGTTATCCTGGATATGTGGAAAAGTAAAAGGCTCTGTGTAAAAGCAGAAACTCAGGGGTAATGAAGGATCATGGGGCGTGTGTGTGTTGGACAGTATACCCACCATCCTGAGTCCTCTGTTGGGAAGGGCACGGTCCATTCCTCCTGTGTGCAGGTGTCATGGCTGGACCTCTTCATTTGCATACATTTGCATGCTGTCAAACGGAGCTGCTGCTGACAGCTTCCAGAGCCGACTGTCTTCCTGGACCCCGGCCCAATCCTGTCGGCATGGTTACACGGCACGGCAAAGCGTGCCGCAGCAGGCTCGCAGCCAGGCCGATCAGCTTCGATGAGAGCTCCAGTGAGATGTCTTTCAGTGGACAGACATCAGCTCACACCAATGACCTCCAAATGTCACTGAGTGAGGGCATTAAAATAACATTTATGTATGTTGGTATACGGCAATGCAGAGACGCTTTGGGCCCTTTTCGACTGAATAGTAGCAGGAACTAAACTAGTGACTAAAAGTCTCTTTTCTCCCAAATCTGAAGGAACCAATTAAAGAGAGAAATGCCCCTTTTTTTACAATAACACAGTCATCACATTACTGTTACTGCAACTCTGATATTTAAATGAGTGTTGGAAAGGAATCATGCAGAGGTTGAAAGGGAAAACGATGATGGCTGAAAGGCGAGCTGCCTGTCTGCAAAATAATGACAATGTTTTCATTTTTGTACATAATGGCATTGAAACAATTAGCAAATATAATAAATATTTTCAGTTTTGCTCGCTCATAGGCTGCATTCAGACTGACTTGAGCCATGCTTGAAAAAAATGACCTTTGACACAGTGGGGGTGCCGATGCAGAGGTGACATCATCACATCATTGGCCAGTCACATACATGAAACATTCATTCCTGGTGCATTACTTTGTAACATGAACCCAATCATCTCCACAAAAGATAAAACAGTTGCTGCCATGTTAACTTGTTACCACTGCAGCTTGTAAATTGTATAATCCTGTCTGTGAGTATAACAAACCATGGTATAGTGTTTTAGTGTCTGACAAGCCTTCAAACACATTCATCTTTACCTTAAAGGGCAACTTCACCAGTTTTCCCAGTTGATTCCTATGGTTCTCATTTGGGATGTACCTACAAATGAATGACATTAAACTTTCCTCTATCTTCACTGTATTAAAATATCCCTCTTCATCCAGCTGCAAAAGAGATGTGCCTTTTCCTCATTTTTTGTAGCGGTGCCTGTCACTCAGGGACCAAAACAATCCTTCTGTCATATTGTTTTATCACCAGCATAAGGGGAAAGCAGGCACTAAAATATCAATATATTTGGAAGAAAACTGGTTTCATGATGTGATGTTGGAATCAGAGATGTGGTGCTACTGTTTCAAGGCTGAATATTGTGCTGTAGAATCGACCACCAAAGCTACATTACAGCTGCAGCTGAAAGACAGAAACTGCAGCCAGAGTGGCTTTGCAGCATCACCCATTTTTCTACTACACAGGTGACCTAGTTTTGTTTAGAAAAATCATCCTGGTTACACTGTTAGAATATCTCTTTAAATATCTTAAACAACATGCCCCCACCAACACAGCTGCCTTTTGATTAGCCAGAATGTACAATACATGGTTTTGTTTTGAATGTCAATAAACAGCACAAGGAATGTCCTGATTCTAACATTGATACAACTGGCAACCAAGTTCTAACGGCCTTAAGGTTTGTGTTTGACCAATCAGTGATGCCCAGTACAGTAAACTCACATCAGAAAGTTCCTTCCCCAAGACAAGGACTTCTTAAGAGGGTAGACACTGATATTAGTTATCAGTTTCTTCCTCAAAAACTCTTGAACACCAAGCCTTCATCAGAATTGCATGATAAGCATCCTTATATCAAGGCCATTGGAAATATGTATATTAAACTGAGTGCTTTATTCTAAGCACACAAAAACATGATCTAGAAAATAAACACAATGGAGGAAATTCAGTTCTATGCCCCTGCTTGTCTGTTATTTTCATATATTAAGACAGTGCCGCATATTGCTTAACTTGTGTCTTTCTGAATGTTACCTGCTGAAACACAAATTATTTAATCCACATAACATCTATTGGTGTAGAACTGGGGCTGACTTTGCTCTTTCTTTCTGAGATTGAATTTCATCAGGGTTTTCTCTTGTGTCCCTCTACTCCCTCCTCCAACCTTAAAGATTAAAAAAACAAACTGAAGGTGAGTCGACTGCCCAGTCCCCCTCTCTAAAATAAACTGCCCTTTACCCCCCTCCTCTCTCTTCCTTCTGTCTCCATCCATTCTACGTTTGGCAGTTGTGCCGGGACCTTTCAGAACAACTTGTTTGGCCCCAGATTTCTGGACATTAGGCGCCAAGAGACACAGAAGCCAAAGAGTCAAAATGGGCTCTCTCCTCAGTTCCTCCCGCCCTCTCATCTTTGCCTCCTCGGCGGGTGTTTGTCATCCCCTGCTGAGCCAAACAGACGTGTGTTTACCAGTTTACTGTAGCTGGCCGGGGAGGCTTGTCGGTGTGCAGGCCAGCGCTTTGTCTCTCACACTGTGAAACACAACAGCAGTTAGACTTCTCCCTGACAGCATGCTAATCGTCTGATTTAACTCTCCCATGTTTAATCATGAGGGGAAACGCAGGGAGAGAGAGAGAGATTATGATAATTGGTTCAAAGTTCTTTTGTGTTGGATCCCATCTGTACACTTTTAGAATGAGGTGTCACTTTCAACATGTCTGTTCCTCCTCTGTGCAAACACACATACAGAAGACTGTAGCTTGATATCGCAGGTTCTGGGAAATAATGGACATTTTTTCACTTATACATTTTTCTCTGAGCTCCGATGATGTGTCTTTCTGTGTGAGGTGCTAGTGTATAAAGCATTAGTTTGACATAAATCTGTTGAGAAGTAATGGATGTGTTGTGATGTAGGAATCAAGCTTCATTCAAATAAATTTGAGGTTACACTTTGTTGTTGTTAAGTTAGATAATTAAAAACTCTAGGTTTGATAGTTAGGATTAGGTGGGAAACTAAGTAGGAACTAGTGAGGTCAGAGATTTTTTGGTACAGCAGTGCAAAGTGCAGAGTGCAAAAGGGCTGAGTCAGGTGGAATATCGATCAGAGGGTGTGGTGATGAATAAAAACAGTCTTGATCAGTCAGATCACCAGGGCCAGCTCTTACTATGTTGGTGCACTAGGAGAGATTTTCAATTGAAGCCCTAAAAGATTTAGATCGGAGCCCCCAAAAAAGTACAAACTCCAGTCCAAGAACTTCAGATATGAATTTGCACTAAAATCAATTGCCACAACGGTACCTCCAGCCCAGACAAAGTCCTCCCAGTCCTCCAAAAAGGCAAAAAGGCGAGTGGGGGTCAAGGTGCCATTCCATGAGTGTTTGGTGGCATTGCCTGAGGTAGCAGATGAAGTTCAGTGGCTGTGGCTAATGGGGCAAAACGCAGAAAAAACATTAAGGAAGAACTTGTAGACTACGTATTTCAAAAACACCCACTTCCCACTCAGTTGGTGCCCCCTCCCTCATTTGGTGCCGTAGGCCAGAGGTCCCCAACCTTTTTTGCGCCACCGACTGGTTTAATGTCAGACAATATTTTCACGGACTGGCCCTTGAGGTGCAGCGGATAAATACAACAAACTAAAATGATACGACTGGCATAAAAACTGTGGTATTTTCTAAATATTACAATAAATCTGAATCCACTGTGTACTCGTATGCAACTTTATTAGCAGCGTCCTCGTAACATTGTGCCAACAACATAACATGAGTAACATCCTCTCTGCCCCCTAACACTCTCTAGTCGCTATGGCAACATTTAGCGTGACCGGATGTAATGGAGAGAATCTGGTCATTTTTCAAAATAAAACATGGTTCAGACTTAGATAATAAATAAAACGGAAATAATGTAAGTTATTTATTCTGTCTGTGCGGCCTGGTACCAAATGACCTGCGGACCGGTACCAGTCCGCGGCCCGGGGGTTGGGGACCACTGCCCTAGGCGACCGCCTATGTGGCCTATGCCACTGGCCAGCCCTACACACCACTGCTCTCATAGCTCTGAAATAGCTGAGCCAATCACAGCCTCAACATCACATGACAACAAAAGCTCAAGAAATCAAGAAACAGAAATCATATTGCTGTCTAGGTGGAGCAGAGCGGTACAACGAGAACACACAGCACCACAAATCAGCTGCCAGAAGCTGATGGTGCAAACAAATAAACAAATAAAAACATGCCATGGTCAGTAAATCATGTGGAGATTTTGTCAACAAGACTAAACTAAATATTTGAAACAAATTTGCAGCAGTAACAGAATACCTACAATAATTCTGGTGATTTTTTACATTTTCCTTATAGTCACGAAATCTGATGTGCAGATCCAAACAACAATGAACTCATCCTACTAATAAGTATTGTGTGTGTATCCAAAGTATTCCTCTGTGCCGTAGACCTCCATTGTTGTCCAAAACTACACCGCTGCACTGGGTGACACGTCCCATCATCCATGAAGAGTTTGGTTACTGTAGCTTCTTTACAAAGAGTAAAAATAGCAATAAGATTGTAACATCAGGAAAAACGTTCCTTGTACAGCAGACAACACTGCATTGATGCGTTTTTCATAGTTTTTGTACAACAATGGAGGTCTACGGCACAGAGGAATGAGATATATCAGGCTTTGGGTACATACACAATACGTAAGTGGGATGAGTTCATGGTTGGTTTGGCTCTGCACATGAGATTTGTTGACAATAAGAAAATATAGAAAATCACCAGCCTTATCCTTTAAAACATGTTTCAACCAGTCAATGCATTTTCCTGCAAGTCTTTGCAACAGGTCATAATCTAAGGGCCCTTTCACACCTACCTCATTTGGTCCGGACTTACGGACTTTTCAGTTTGACCGGATTAAAATTACAGGTGTGAAACCTCGCTTGGACCACAGTCCAGACCAAACAGCTGAACCTTGGTCCGACGAAAAGAGGTGGTCTCAGTCTGGAAACATTTTTAGGATGGTTCGGACTTTTGGACCAAATACAGGAAGTTCTTATAGGCTATTGTCAGAACAGGAAAAGGAAAAAATGAGCCACGGTAGCACATGGGGAGAGAAGGAGACCAAGTTTTTAATTGAAATTTGGTCCAACGACATTATAAAAAGTCATCTGGAAAAAACTCATAAAAATGCTGACACTTTCGGAGAGGATGAGAGAGGATATGACAGGACGGGAGAGCAATACCACCTGATGATAAAAAAACTGCGGCATCAGTATACAAAGGTGTGCAATGACATTAGAAAAAGTGGAGTATCGACCAGTGATAACAAGCTTGGCATAACAAGCTCACCCATTAAGGTGGTGGAGTCTTCCCCAGCTTCAACTGGTTGGCCATACTAATATTATTATAGTGGCAACAAAATGAATCTGCTCATTCATTTTTCATTCATTCAAATGGTGATAGAAGGCTACTGAACTGAAAACATGCTGACGCCAATGTCAAGTGTAGGGAGACCAACCCACATAGCTAATGACCACAGGATGTATGTATGTCATGTAAAGTTCTTTAGTAGGGATGTGCAGAGGGTCCAGTATTTGTATTTGTATCTGTATTTGTTGAGGCAGCAAAATTATTTGTATTCGAATAAAAGTGGAGAGAGGCTTAAAAATCCTGTTTTTGTTTTTATTATGCTTTTAATTTTAGAATATTAAAGTGTCAGTAGCTCCAGGAGTGATGTCCAAATAAGGAAATGTGCGTCATGTAGCAGGTGGATGTGACTCCCCTTGTTGAGACCTGCTGATAGACGTAACAGTGGAGCAGAGGAGAGAGATTAAGATGGAGATGTAACTGACCTGCATGCTGGTTTTGACTTTTTTTTTTCCTTCCCAAAAACAAATCATTTAAAAATATTTGTATGAAACAAATATTTGTAAGAAACTCACTATTTGTGCTTTGCCAAATAACATATTTGTATTCGGGCACACCCCTATTCTTTAGTGCGCTCACATAATTGCAAGTGAAACTCTGGTTCTGACTTTCAGGTGTGAAAAGGCCCTAAGAAGCAAAGGAAGAATGAACCATGATGCTGTTATACTGCTGCAACAAGCTTTAGGGAGCATGCAAAGCATTTGACCTCAACACCAGAGACTAGGTGCATGTCCCATCTCCTACCAACAGCCACTATTGATTTCATTTAACAATGCAGGCCATCTGTGTCTGACCATAACCAAGTCATTTTTGTTGCATTAAGTGGCAGATCAGAAAACACCCATAAGAGTTACATTTTCTTGTTTTTATTGTTTGTTTGTTATATGAGTCCTTTTGGAATGCAAAGACAAAAGACCCGTTTCAATATGAGGACTAGCTGGAATATTTGTTACAAGGATTTTGGATGACTTCCCCTACAGCGATACTTCTAAAGTAATCTACTGATTTCACAGACTATGTAACTTTAGGTGTTTAAATAGGTCACAAAACATTGAAAATGGGGTCTTTAGAATAAAATTAAAGGTCATGTTTGGGGAGATGTCGAGATGCCACATCCATTATAGGTTGACATGATTGTTCAGCAGGCAGAAGCCTCAGTATGAGAAGTAGAGTGAGTTTTGGTGTTCAGAACATGTGAGATTTACAGACACTACAGTGTGACGGGCCGCCACAACAATCCGCTCTCTCTGTGACACAGACAATGGTGGGACTGTTCAACCACAGACATACAAGTGTCCCGGCCATCTGTCTGCATACCCCCACAGTACAAACATTGTGCTACACACACACACACACACACACACTGCTGACACCCCCAAACACACAGGCACCCCACTGTTGTACATGAACTCATACACTACACAGCAGAAAAGTGATTTAAATTACATTCTTATTTTTATTTTATTTCTTCTTTAATCAGCAGAATGGATTAGATTGATCTGTTTGAATGAAATGTAAAGTTATTTAGATTCATTAAATGACATCATCTTGATACTCATTTGGGAAAATTTGTAATCTCCTGAGAAAATAAATTTTGTGACACAACTCTAACATTTTGCCAGAGCTATTCATGTTTCATAAGTGTTGGTATTTGGCTACATGACTTATAACTAACATTATAATGCTTCTATTTTGCATGTAGGCAAACGATAAGTCAATTGACAAAAAATTGATCAACAATCATTTCAATTTTAATAATTTTTTGATAGCCAATTTGTCATTTTAGCAAATTTTTCAAGCAAAAGATGTCAAATATTTGTTTGTTCCAGCTTCTCAAAAGTGAGGATCTCCTGTCTCTGTAAACTGAACATCTTTGGGTTTTGGACTGTTGGTCGTATAAAATTGTGACAGAATTTTCCAAAAGAAAACCTTGAAGACCACAAGTGGCTTAACACAGAACAGCGACAGACAAGCTACACTAACACATGAAGAAGATTAATGAAATATTATGGACAATTTTATAGAAAATTAATTGAGGAAAATTATCGACAAATTAATCAATCATGAAAATAATAGTTAATTCCAGCTCTAACTCACTGACAGAGGTTGACACTATAACAGTGACCCATTGTAGCACAAAGTAATTCCTCTATTAGCAATGACATGATGAAGATCAACTAAAAGCAATGTCAGGATCCCCCCTGTGCTCTCCTACTGACACACACACACACAGACACACAGCTTTAAATCTAAAGAGACTATATAAAGAGTAGAGACAAAGGGTGTGTGTGTGTCTGTTTGTGCACGCGTGTGTGTACCAGCAGAATAAGATCGGGTCACCATACAGTCTCAGTGACAGTTGAGTATTGAAAGGCTGCTGCAAAAGAGAGACGCCTCTGTGTGTGTGTGTGTGTGTGTGTGTGTGTGTGTGTGTGTGTGTGTGAGAGAGAGATAGAGAGAGAGAGAGAGAGAAAGAATAAAGAAAGAAAGTCTGTAGCATTCAGACACATCCTCCCTCACTGTCTGAGGCATCACATGTGTGTGCACTCTGTGTGTCATTCTGAATATTGTTTGAGGTCAGTAATTGTACCTTTATTCAAATGTATTTTGATTCAGCTGAAGCTTTGTACTCTGGTTTGCTTGTCATCCACACCCACATTACAAGGTTTAATCAACTCAAACTGTGATTACACAAATAATCACAGTTTCCAAAAGTGATTCTTGTACGTTGTTAAAATTGTGTGTTGTCTGGCTGCAACTTTACTGTTTTGGTTCACTCTCAGCACTCTCATAGCATCATTTTCAGCAGCAGCAGGCAGCTGTTTTCTGAGAAAAAGCTCTAAAAAGCCACTGTACACTACCTGCTCAGCACCAAACGGCAAACAGACACAGTTAGCAACTAGCTGGCGAACATAGTGGAGCAACTAGCAGCTAAAGAGCCAGATATTTCCCTCAAGAGTTGATGGAGACCAACAACAGATAACAATATTGGACTTATATTCATCAATGTAAGGTGGACAGAAACACGACTCCAAATGATTGATAATGTTGCTCCGTAACTGCTGGATCAAGTTCAACATATCAACTTAAAAGGTGATGATATGTCAAAGTTCTGTTAACTACTTGTTTACACTGCCCCCAAGTGGCCAAAAAAAACCAGTTATTGAAGTAGTACTAGTAATTTTAACCCAAACCACAATGTTTCCCTAACCTTAACAAATACCTTATTTAAACCCAAATCATGATCTTTCCTTAAACCTAAGCAAACCTTTTCAGAAGGCACAGACAAATGATATTGTCCTGCTGATAGGGGAGTCAGGTCAGAAGATGCTTCTGTGTGACACTCTGGAGCGCCTGGACCAACAAGGTGAGCTGAATGCGGCTGAGAAGCACTCTAGTTGTTAAGTTAGGGGGAAATCCTGTGCCATCTTTGATTTAACATGGGCTGTATTGATATTAACGGAAATTAGCAAAAATATTTAATTCAGTTCGTACGTATGAGAAAACAAGTCACATGTACAGCATTAAAATTGCACATCATGCCTTTTGAGGCATCTGTAAACATTCACTGAACTTATGTACACATTCAAATTAGATTTACATTGTCCTCAGTAGGACACACAGAGACCGTCTTCATGTTTTGACTGGTGAACACAGGCTGGTTTTTGTGTGCGTGTCCTTATTCAGCGTGTCACACAAAGACAACACAGCCTGGGAGACCAAACACACACCTGCATCCAAACCCACAGAGGAGACACTCATGTAACAGTCTGAATGGTGTCACTTCTTTCTTTATTTCATTTCTTTCTTTCTTTCTTTCCTTCCTCTCTTTCTTTTTTTCTAATACTATGAGCGACAGGCTGACCACTATAATCTGTGTACTATCAGCATACTGTATACAGAGACGTCCGTGTTTTCAGTATGAGAGACAGTTGGCGCTAACAGTGTAATTCACAGTGAGTGCTGTCACAGTGAGGGAAGCAGAGACACATTCACTGTGTAACAGATGGCTCATACATGCTGCTGAGGCTGAAAACCTTCTATTCTCACACTCAGACTTTTCAAGGAGCAGCAACTGTCTCAATGCTTGCCTGTTTCAAACTGAATTGACAGAAAACACATTTTTGGTTGGAAAAATCGTGTTATATTAGCAATCACTGGACAATTTCACTTTGCTGATTTGGAAACAGAAACAGCTGGATTTGGATACATTTTATGCTCAGATATCCTTTAACATAACCATTTAAAAACCATATAAAATAACATGACAAATACATGTATGTCTGCCCCCATTGTTTTATTTGCCTGTGAATTTTACTATTCCTGACCAAATAAGAATGACATGATTTCCTCTGTAGCTACAAGGTCATGATTAAGGAAAATAGTTAAATAATCTACAGCATACATACTCAGTAGGAGTATGTATGACTCCAGTCCAGACCCAGAACGAATAAAAACTTAATCTGGACTGGGAACAAAATTTCACCACAATCTGACCCCGGCCACTTTTTTTTTTTTTTTTGCACAGTAAAAACAGAACAGCATAAAACAACACAGCAAAAGAGAAGAAACAAATTGTGCAGGTGAGATTTAGAAAACCCCTAGAGACTTATTGGAGTAATCTCACCTCATGACACATTATAAACAGATACAAAAGTCATGTGATCTACAAAAATAAACAAAGAAGCAGCCACAGAATCAAAAGCAAACATAAAGTAGGCAGCACAAACCAAGCAAAGAAACAAAACAGATAAAATAATGTAATGAGGGTGTGTGTGTCTTGGTGTAATGAGTGAATATGTGATTGTGTGTGTGTGCAAGTAAGTACGCACATGAGAGCGTGTGTGCATGCTTACTGAAGCAAACTTGTGTTAAGTCAACTCCTTATGACAGAGAGGGAGAGAAAGGCCAATTATAATTAGATATGATCAGTTCAAATGGTTAAGTTTGGTTCATCAGACAGGTCCTAAACTTATATTTGAAATTCTTGAGAGAGGTAGACTGAAATGCAATTTGAATATGACTGTTCCACAGCTGAGACCCCCTATATCTAATAGAGAATTGATAGAGCCCAGTACGGATTATTGGGAGGTGTAAACATTTGGCATGTCTTGTATTGTAGTTGTGTACATCACCGTTAGGCTGGAAAAATGCTTTACAAGGGAAGGGAAGAGAAGCAGGCTGATGCAAAATTTTAAAAATAAAAAACGCAAGTCTGGTATTTGTTTATGTTAAAAATTGTTAGGATCTTGAGCTGATTGAAGAGGGGCTGAGTGATCAGCCCTACTGCTAAATGTAGCAATTCTGCAAAACTTTTTTTTTTTCAAAATATAAAGCTTACGAAGGTAGGTGGGATAAGTAGATCCCCAAATAATATTGCAATATATGAGGTATGGATAAATTAGGCTGTAATAAAGAGTTAATAAACACTTCTGATGAACCAAACCTCGAAATTTGCCGATGATGCCGATAGATTTGGACATTTTATTGCAAACAAAATGAATATGAGTCTTCCAGCTTAGAGTTTCATCAATCAGGACCCCAAGGAAACTCGTGGATGATACCTGGGTAATTGGGTTATTTCCGATGAAGAGAAAAGAAGACAAGAAGATTTTTTATTTTTTGATGTAAATATGATAAAATTGGATTTTTTGACATTGATAGATAATTTGTTTAATTTGAATCATTTGGAAATATTTCCTTAATCAGAATTAGCTTTGGCCATAAGTACAGAGAAATTAGTATGTGAGAGAAATAAATTAGTATCATCGGCGAAAAGTACTGGGAACACGGAGGACAATGCTACAGCCAGGTCATTCAGGTAAATAAGGAATAGGAGTGGTCCTAGGTTAGATCCCTGTGGAACCCCATATGTTAAAATGGCACTATCCGATGACCATCCATTCATGATAACAAACTGTTGTCGATTATTAATATAATTGTAAAACCATTTATAAGTGATTCCAGTAAAACCATAGTGTTACAGTTTTTGGAGTAAGATGTCATGATTAACAGTGTCAAAGGCTTTAGATAAATCAGGAAATATTCATAAAGCATATTCATTGTTATTCAAAGCAGTATGAATTTTGTTAACCAGTTGAAGCTCCACCATTTCTGTAGAATAATTTTTCCTAAATCCATATTGGTGTTCATACAGAATGTTCCACTCCTGCAGATGTTTCATCATTCTGTTGTAAACCAACATCTCCAGAATATTTGAAAAGCATGGAAGGACAGAAATAGGCCAGTAATTTCTTGCTTGTAAAGGCAACCTATGATGACACTTTTAGCATCAAAAATATCACAGGAGGGTATTTCAAGGAACAGGGATTCAATGTCATTACACTCAGAACTGAGGGTGAGATCATCTCTATGCTTATATTGAAATTCATTATGTAAATATATAGATACATCTCCACCAGTTCTTGCCATCCTACAATGATGCAAAACGTGATAATTTGGGATGCCATAGAGAGATGTCAAGACAACCAAGTTTCTGAAAGTGCTAACTGAGAATTCATAATTTAATGAAGATAAAAAGTGATGAAATAAATCATAATTTTTGGAGAGACTACGAATATTTAAATAAAAACTTGAGAACTGCTTTGGCATGTCAAATAATAAACTATTAAATCCATTAATACTGAAATAGTCACAGGATAAACACTCAGTAGTCAAAGACATAAAAAAATTTGAATCAGGGTCAAACGGCTCCATAAATTTAGTGTCACTATACAGACTCGAATCAAAAGGATTGAAAAACATATGATTTGAAACAGTTGGCATCCTATAATCACAATTTATATCAACAACCAAGTCATCATCATCAATGTCATAATAAGGAAATATGGAGACACACTTAGAACAAGTCCAAGAGCTCCATTCATTCATTTCATATTCACTGATAGATGTGCATCTCAGGTGGTAACACTTCTTACAGCAAGTACAATAAACAGTTGGGTTTGAGAGGATGTTGTGACAGTGAGAGAGACAAAGACAGCTGTAGACCATCATGGGCATAGAAGTGCACATTGGTAGACCAAAATTTTGAGTGACAAATCACTATCACAGTGTTATTTTTTTTCCCACCCACATTCTGCATAGACTTGATACTCAGCCGCTGATTGGACCTTTGTATATAATGTATATATGTAATGTCTATAAATATGGACGTCATGACAGCTCCCCAAAAGTGAAGCCAAAACATCTTGATCGCCTCCTGGTGGCTGGCTGCAGTATAGGTCATAAGTTCCGCCCCCCCATGTTAGCATACAAGTAAAATAATTTTTTCCCAAAGATGGTTTCTGTCATTTTAGGTTGTTCATATCACACTGATACTTGTTAAAGTGATATTTTTTCTTAATAGTTTGTTTTAATTAGTTATTTGATGATATAAAAAGGGGATGTGACGTAATGATTGACAGCTGTGACAGCTGCTCTCAAACCTCCGTCGGACGCTGGGATGGACACCGCTGCCTGACTCTACTGTGCAGAGTCTGACTCTAAATGATGCCACGCAAGCAAGATGGCAGCTCCTGGAAAGGAGATATTTTGGCTTCACTTTTGCATAGCGGCAGGAAGTGGAGACATGTCGTCAATATTTACATACAGTCAATGGCTCTGATCCTGATATTTTTACCCTAACCCTAACCATCTCACTCCTCATGCTTAAATCTAACCAACCAAACCAACAAAGGCAACAAGTACTAGCCAATCAGAGGCAGAATAAGGCAGGTCTTTGCGGAATATGAGTGGGAAAAAACATAAGCCACATCACTTGTCATCATTTAGCTGCCCACAAGTCGCTGCAGTTAACAAAGCTGTTGTCGGATGTTGCAGCCCCAGTTTAAAAAAGTAAAATGTCTTGTTCAAAACTAGCATATACATTAAAAGAAAGGTTGACACTGAAAACTGTGTGTTTAGGGGCAAGAGGACTAAGAAATACACATTAATTTTGCCCGAGGGAACATGAGACCATTGTGCTTAATTTGCAATGAAACAGTGGTCATTGTGAAGAGCGAGAACACAAAATGCCACCACAACACAAAACATGCCTCTTTTGAACAAAACTATCGTAGACAACGATGAATACAGTGAAGAACGCACACTGCAGCAGGCTCACTATTGACCATTTACACCAGTGTCCTTGCTAGACCATCACACCTTTTGAGCCCAAGTTTAAGGAGTTGATTACTCAATGGTGTCACTTTTCCCATTAATACAGAAATGTTGTTCATATCCAGAGTTCTTCAAAATTTTACTTCAAGGGAATCAATTACATTATTTTTCTCTCTCTATCTATCTAAAGCTCTCTCTCCAGGGTTCTGAAATCTGCAGACACTCAGTGTCTCTCCACAGCTGAGGAATGAATAAATCTCCCAACAGCTCTCTCCTTTCACACCTCAGAGGGGAAAACAACAGACTAAAGTTCACTTATCGCTGTGAAGAGAGGCGCTGTGCTCTGTGTGAGCTCTCTGGAAGTGATATTGGTCAAGGAGAAAAGCAGCGTATCCATTCAGTTACTGATATGAATAATGTTTTGTGAACAAGCTGGGGAAAAAATCATTCATCTCCTGCATATACGGGGGAAATATGCATATCACTTTTGAAATCCAGTTTTCACCAAATCACTTTTTAAAATTCCAAAAACAACACAAATATCCCTTCAAGAGATAAGCCTGATATAAGCAGAGCCTCTGTCAGATTTAGCTTGAATTGAAATAACCAGCTCATCAGCCAATAAAAAGGCCTCCAGGGCGGACAGGACAAAATAACTAACAGCTGAACTGAGTGTTTTCACAGGCAAAATATCAGGTTTGCCAACCAAAAGAAGTGTGTTTTTCCTTGATTGCTACAGCTGGAAAGCCTAACCAGTTTGTTGCACAGCCTAGCGCATGCTAAACAGTGTCATGTGATTGTTTTTAAATACATTTCATCTTATTTTGTCTTATTTCCATAGACTTATACTACTTTTATGGACTTTTAAAGCACATTTCCAGGTCTATATTTATATTCTGGGGTTCTACTGGAATATCTTTCCATGATTTACTGTTCGAAACTCCTTATTTATCTTATACTGGCCCTTCACACAGACTCTCAGTTCAGCCTCTGTCTGAAGCTCCTGTCTCTTTAAGGGATTAGGGTTACGGTAGGATTTCACTTAGGCTATTTTTCTCATTCTTTACTCGAAATGGAAACTTCTAAAATACATCCACCGAGCCCGATTCTGATCCACAATATGCGAGGGGACACCATGAATAATACATGGAAAAACCTTAGCAACAACCTTATCAACAAAGGCTATGGAACGGATGGCTGTTTATGGGCATGCACAAACAATTTGACATAATCATGAGGAGGAAGATGACATTGCAAACAAAGTGTTCAGAGCAGGCTGAAGCCTTGGATATTGACTTTCAAGCAGCATTTTTACATACGTTCGCCTCAGGTTTTAGATCTTTAACCACACTTAACATAATTATCTGACATCATAACAGCATAAAAATAACAGAAATCACAAAAAGCATGATATGTCCCCTTTAAGGAACTTTTTAGCCACTTCTTTATTGACTCTTGAGCTCCTTCATCTTTAGCATGAGAACTACTAAACAAGAGCATATTACACACTACTTTGAAGTATACTGCCAGCCTAGAAGTGTGCTAACGCAGGAGACTGAGCCATAGGCTGGGAAGTCCACTTTTATAAATACTCCTAATGGCAGTCATACTTATCTTCTGGTATCAGCTTGCATATTGTTATGTTGTGTTATGTGTAACATCTCAACCCACATGTATTGTAACACTTCTCCAAGCAAATAAAAAACATATTGTAGGCTTGGAATGATGTCGTGTACTGTGAGAATACATACATTTGCCACAGCTGCACACAATCCTCTACATGTTATTGAAATATTGTAATTGTAATATTACTTATATGCCTTTTTTTTCCAAATTAAATGTCAAAATACATTTGTTATTGCCCTTCAATTGAACTGACGCCCCTGTCAGCAGGATGAAATAATTTGCCAGGGCCACCAATACTGTTACAAATCACTGTTGCAAAACTAAAGCAATTTGTTCCTCTGGCAACACTGTGGTTAAAGTTTGTTTAAGTTTGAGCTTGAAAATGACTTGGTACAGGTTAGAGAAAGATCATGGTTTGGGTTAAAATAATGACTTAGTTAAGGTTGGGGGACATTTGTCACCATGATTAAAATAACACATAAATAATAGTAGCTACTAGGGGTGTGCCCGAATATAAATACATTATTGGCAAAGCACAAATAGTGTTTTTTTTTTTTTTTTACGAATATTTGTTTCATACAAATATTTTAAAAATCATTTGTGTTCAGGAAGAAAAAAAAAATAGCAGTCAAATAGCAGCGCACAGGTCGGTTACATCACTATCTCAGTCTCTCTCCTCTGCTCCACTGTTACATCCACCAGCAGGTCTCAACGAGAGGAGTCACATCCACCTGCTACATGACACACATTTCCTAATATGGACATCAGTGAGCAGCTGAGCAACTGACACACTCCATACTCCATAACCTGTTGTTCCCCTTCTCCTTTCCTCAAAGTTAGGTTGTAGAAAATAGGCAATAAATGAAAAGTGCAAAGCAAGAATCGCCTTTGAAGTTCTTCTCTATACGTTACACAGTGTGCTGTCTCTGTGTTATGGGTGTATAAATAGGTAGAGGTCTGTCTGCAATGAGGCAATGAGTAAAGTTTTAGCTCAGTAGTCAGCGCAGTCGTCTATGATCTGGGAGACTCCAGTTCGAGACCTGTTGTGGGGACCTCCTTCATAAGATAGTTTATTCATGACCACTTATGGTAACACTTTAATTTTGTAAAACTAAAAGTGTAATAAAAACAAAAACAGTATTTTTAAGCCTCTCTCCACTTTTATTTGAATACAAATACAAATACAAATAATTTTGCTGCCTCAACAAATACAGATACAAATAGAAATACTGGGCTCTCTACACATCCCTAGTAACTACATGGTTACAGTCAGGGAACAATCATGGTCATGGTTAAAAGAAACCAACATTGACTGTTAGTAGGAAACAAGATAAAAATAGGTCTGTGATATCCAAGTCCAACATCATGTTGACACATCCAACCACCCCGATCTCATCCCTCTGCGGACTTTGTGCCCCTATAACAATGTCATACCATTTCCGCCTTTGGGGGCTTTGTTATTTGAACATAAACATTGTTGATGCTTTAGTTTTTCTTGAGAGAACAGTCTCTTTTTTTATTCAAATGAGGTTAATAGTTCATGAGAAAATAATGAAAATGGTTTTAAAAAAAAATGTTGATCCTGTCCAACCTGTGTCATTGTTCTAACTGGGTCATGACCTAATTTTCCACAAACTTTAATCACATACTTTTTGAGATATTCTGCAAATAAACCAAAAGAAAAAAAAAGTGAACTAAATGGCCCCACAACACAACCTTCTTTGCAGAAATCTGGACCTTGATTCAATATCTAAGACCGAGTGAAGCTGATGTGATCATCTCAACTCGTAGCTGACAGATCAGCACTTCCTCTGTAAGAGACTATATACAATACATGTCTGAATATTGTTTCCCAATTAGCCAGCACAGCAGTCATTTCTGCAGAGACTGTTGCCAACATCTGAAACAACAGCCAGTGTATTTAGCAATTAGCCGCAGTGTGGCCCGATGGGAGTGGGAGTGTCCTGGCAGAGAAAGAAAACATCAGGGACGAACCTGGGGACAGGGCAGGGTAGAGACAACTAATTTCCCTCAGGAGGACTCAGACGCACACACAACCACAATCGCATGAATACGAAATGTATAGGCACATACAGACATATGCACACAGACTTGCATTTGGCCACAAACACACACACACACACACACACACACACCACCTCTCTCTGTCTTTGATAAAATCCCAGGGGAGCTCAGGGTTGTAGCCAGTAGCTGAAGACTGAGTGTTGACCAGTGTGTTGTGTTCTCCCTGTGTCGTGTATCTCTTGTCTAATGAGGAGGTGCCAGTCCCAACAGTTAATTTACCAGAAGACAATCGCACACTGACTCACACTGACATTTATAGGCAATTAGGACCTGCCTGAGAAAAGTGTGTGTGTGTTTGCATTTGTTTGTCTGTGCGTGTTTGTGTGTGTGTGTGTGTGTGTGTGTGTGTGTGTGTGTGTGTGTGTGTGTGTGTGTGTGGTAAGTGTAGCAGTTAGGTCAACATTTTTATCAGTTCAAAACTGACAGAACATCCCTGTAGCTAATTTTGTTGCATACCGATAATGGGAAGACATTATTTTAATTGCATCATGACTTGTAGACATTAGATTCTGTGTATTTTACAAGGCTTTAATCAGGACAAGTATCTACTGGGGCATTTTTACACATGCTGATACACCGATACTGCCCAGATAAATAACTTTTCTATCATTGCATTGGCTTGTGTAAATATAATATCCAATTCAAATAACACTGTAAATGATTACTTGATTACTTGAGGTATTTTCTATTTACTTATGTGTTTTTTTGCTAACTCTAGTAATATTCAACATGTTCAAATGCTGTTAAGAAAAACATTACTAGGATGTGCAGCTGTTTTAACCCTTTGTAGTCAAAAGTTTTCACTCAATTAATCAATCAAACTTTGACAGTATTTTTCATACAGGTTAGAGCAATTTAAAGTTACTACAAGGAACTTTTAACTGGTTATGAAACAGTCTCATGATGCCTCTATATATCCATCAGCAAAAAAGATTGGCTATTTCTATATAGTTATTCTCAATGCCAGCCACCGGGTCAGATTCCCCACGAAATCAGATGAAACGATTTAGAAGAGCCTATGTTTATATTACATGTAGAATTGTAGCATGAGGGAGTACAAGGACATTACTAGTACGAAGGGAGTACATTTCTCTCCGTTTGATAACATTAAAAGACAAAATATGAAAGAAAATATCTTACTGAATCCACAATAAGTTAGAAAAACATTCTGAACAGACATATGAACATATAAATATCAGATCAGTATATATAGATCAGTATTGCATGTATTTAAGTTTCAAATATGGCGTCATCATGCATGTAAACACTATTTAACTTTTAAGCACAAATGACCAGAACAATAAAGAAGGTAACTGATTTGATTCTTTTAAAAATTCTTTTATTTTTATTATTATTTTTTATTAACGTCATTATTGTTACTACAGCTAGCCAGTAAAGTAGGCCAAAATAGCTTAATCTTATTACTTTCTACAGACATTTGATGCTCCTCCCCTGAAGAACGCAGGCTACAACTTACCAACAGCCATAAGTAACACTGGAGCCATGTCCATTTGTTGAATGAAGTAGCCTTTACTATGTTTGACCTGCTATCAGTTGTGATACATACTTGTCTGTCTTCACTCAGCCCCCAAGAGGTGAGTGCTTTAATCATTCCTGGGGAAATAACTTTGCCCTAGTGGCCTTCAGGAACCTAAGCTGTTTGGAGGCATTTGCTCTGAATATTCCAGTCTTTGTCTATAAAGTGAATAGTGAGGCTCATATAAGGCTCAGTTGTATGACTAAACAAAGCTGCCTTTAAACAATTTTAGAGCCTCCACACCACCACGCCACATGTAACAAAGAAAAGGAGATGTTGTAGTTTTACCAACAGCCAGCCAACAGTTGGAAGGTATTTACTGACCATCAACATCTAGCTTAACATTAGCCCCACAGTCAGTATGAAGTACAGTTCTCTCAGTGAAGCTGTTCTTACAGCCTCCAACTCTGATCTAAACCAGCTGATTCCTGTATAAAGCCTACCAGTGGCTGAAGTCAGCAAGTCACCTAAGAAGACACAACATGTAACAACATTCAAGTAACCTGAAGTTGCATTTCTCCTCTTTTGGTGGCAGGTAAACCAATATCTCTAGTTCCTGCACCAAGCTAGCACGTACCAGACCAGTCTATCCACTGAACGCACAGACACCAAATTGATATCAACACTCCACCAATTGAGCATTAGTAACTGTAATCTAATGACTTTACACACTCTTTACACAGTGAAGAAACAGATTTGTGCATAAATTTGAGGAAAAGAACTGATGATTATTCCATCCATCCATGCATTATACCCATTTATCCTGGAGGAAAGTGGTGGGTTGAAACCTATGGACAGCAGGGGACTGGACATACCCATTTGCTTACAGATTCATATATACTTACTATATAGGAAATTTACAGTTGCCAGTTCACCTTATTTGCATGTCAGTAAAAAAGTATTGGAACAACAAAAAAAACTACAGAGGACAAAAAAAAAATCAATAGACTTATCAGTAATTGCTGCATAGCACCAAAGTGATAAAGCACAATTACTGGTGAATATGAACTGGAAAAAAAATGCTGTTTGCATTAGTGTACAAAAAGTTAGAATTACTATTACACTACTTACTCTTTCAAGGATCAAATTCATTTGTTTTACACTTTAAAGTGACCAATCTGTCCATATGTCACCTTATTGATTTTGAAAAACATTTTAAGGTAGTTTTCCTTTTCATGTACAAAATTATGATAAGCAAAATCGCAAAAAATACCTTGAAAAGCCCTTATATCCCCCAAAAATCACCATGTACTTCAAAACCTTTGGTATTTAAATTCACTCAGTCACATTGTGTGTCTCAGAGATATGTAAAACTAAGTTTTGAGGATTTAAAAAAAAACAAACAAGTAAGTTGTATTTTCAGTCCTCAGATGACCCCATAGAATCACTTACAACTAGTCAAAGGTCAGTAAACAGCACTGAGCGGTGTAGACGCGATCGCCTGAAGAATCATATGTGATGTAATGCTGCTTGCATCACACTGTATCTCCCCCAGCTGATGACAGTCAGGCCTGTTTCCCCTGCCAGCACATCCCAGCTGCTATGAGGCAATGTAGTCTGCCAGGCACAATACGGCGTGTCAGCCCTCAACAATGCAAGACTTGTGCTCCCTGGATGGCATCATTGTCACAGTTTTTTTTTTTTTTTTTTTTTTTTTTTTTGGAGGGACGGCTTTGTGAGTTGTTGTTGTTGTTGTTGTTGTTTTAGCTAGATGTCTCACTAGGTTAGCCAGTTATTAACCCTTGCATTGTTGCCTGGCAGACAATAGATGCAGTGCGTGATGATGCACTGCTCACACACTGACTGGATGTGGGTCATGGGAAAAGGACAGTGTCGTGGGAGAATCTGTATTTTAGGTTTACCTACAAGGCAGACCAGGGGCCTGTACCACAATGGAGAGTTAGTGTGTTAGCTGCGTAAAATGTAAAAAAAAAACCCAAAAAAACGGGTGTAGCCACTGTGACATCTGTGGACTGTTTTGAAGCTTCGAGTTTGCATTTTGGCCGTCGCCATCTTGGTGTTTTGGAGCCAGAAGTTACCATATTTGGACCAGACAGTGACGCTGACCCTAATGCTAGCTGCTAGCTTGGTTATTACAGTGCATTTACAGTCTATGGTTAACTGTGATAATGCTTATGCTAATGCTAATTTTTGCTAGTTAAAAAAGTATTAAAACAAAATGTATTTACCAGAAAAAAACTGAACTTCCAACTTTTTTAGGTAACCAAAATGTTACAATTAATTTTCATGAGCTGAAAACACACTGAAATAGCAACAGCTACACGTATACTAAATATGGGGTTATGCCAGGGTTATGTTACCTAACTAACATAGTCACCATGGTAGTGACCTGTCACTCAAAGCGGCCACGCCCTTAATTATGCATAACTTTAAACCTTAATGAAATTTAAATGAGTGAGTTATATAAAAAAGAAGTCCAACTGGGTAAGAAGCATAAGTAGTCAAACAATCATGCAGGTGAGTACAATGTTATCATAACCAATAACCAATGGCTAAAACTACAAACCTCAGAAAGTACACTTTAAGACTCCAGTAAATCTAAATAATAAATAACATGTGGTAGAGGAGTGACTATTATAACTATTATATAGTTATATAGTGACTGTTATAAAGTCGGCAATCCACAAAGATGTGAGCATATCTTCTGAATGAAAGCTGGGGAGGATCTTGAAATACATTATTATATGTACTAATGTGGGGCTTTAATAATTAATAAATTTGCATCATATGAACCAGAAGCACACTTATTCATTTTATTCAAAACAAAATTAACAAGTTACACAAAATCCTTGATGAGTAGTTTTTTAAGTTGACATTAAGCAACTTAAAGCCTTGTGTTACCTTGAACATGTGAAATTTGTTTAGTTACCAGCAAGGAACTTGTAGTAGAAGAGACACATTTCTTAGTAGTTAATAAGAGTAATTTTAACATCCTAACTCTGGAGTAAAATCTTTTAAATTGTTAAGGAATCGATGAGTTCTGACTCAATGGAGAAGTTACTGATGACTTGCAGTGACAACTGCACTGTGTTGTAGTATAATTATGGAAGTGTTAATACTCCACAGGGAGTCTTCTACCAATATGAGTAACAAGCCTCGCTTACATGTAAACAGGTTCCTCTTAATGACACAGATGATTGCCTCAGGCCAAAATGTTTGCAGAATCTCTTTTCCTAAATGATTAATTAAAAGAGAGAAATACCTTTAAGTCTTTCTAGGTGTTCTAGATACATCCATACCTCTCTTTTTCAGTGCTGTATTATAAGTATATTATCTCCAGAGTCAGTGGATACTGAATTTACAAACATATTATGTCACTGCAAAGTTTCATTTTTTAAATTGTTTATAAGCACTATGGATCAGCTGTGTTGTGTGTAAAGTGCTATATAACACACACACACACACATATATATGTATGTATGTATGTATGTGTATGTATGTGTATATGTATGTACATATATATAAACTTAGCACAAAAAGTAAGGAAACCAGCATTCGTCACAAGTCAGCCAACGTGGTTGTGTTGGTCACTCTGACACGAACAGCACGCCCAAGCTGATCCCACAAGTGTTCAATTGGGTTGAGGTCAGAACTGCTGGCAGGCCAATCCATCCTCTCCACTCCCAAATTCTTTAGGTAGTCTCTGATAAACCCCACAAACCGACAAATGCTGGTTGAAGAATGGGATGCCATCCCACAGCAGTGTGTGACCAGGCTGGTGACCAGCATGAGGTGCCAGGCTGTTGTGGCTGTGTCTGGTTCTTCCACACGCTACTGAGGCTCCTGTTTCTTGAATGAATAAATTGTTAAATTGCCAATATGTCTTGTTTCTTCAAACTTCAATCATCCAATCCACCAAACACCAAACAAGAGTCAATGGCAGAATAATCTGTTTGGCATTGGCAGAGAAGATTTGGCAAATTTTTCATGGGCGCAACCCACATACTCAGCTCTGCTGCTCATCCCACAAATGCATGTTCCTTACAAACGTGGCACCATTTAAAAGGGAAATAAACAGGCTTTCCAATCGTATAAGATTTATTGCCAAGAAACATTGTTACAACAAAGAAATAATCTACCAAACACAAATTTCCTTACTTTTTGTGCTAAGTTTATATATGACAATGTCCTATTTCTTTCAAAAATTGCAAAGGCTATAACAAAAGTGTGCATTGGTTTCAGAATGGATTTACAAGTTTCTTTTTAAACAAATAAATGACATGATTTCTTATTATTGCTTATTATTACTGAGCTATCAACCCAACAGCAAGTACAGCTGCTGATCATGTGCTGCTGGCAGCCTAAAAACACGGATATACTTGTTTTTTACTACATGTTCACATGCACATTTTGGCTAGCCCACGTATCCTTTGTTCATTCTGAGCATTGGTTGTGCCTGGCCTCAGGAATGAACTGTATGCATCCACAAGATGCATTGAAGAATGAATGGTAGGTGCAGTATATCAATATTTGAGGTAAAGTCAGCAGGAGACTGAACAAACAACAACAATGGCGGAAGGTTTTGAAGAGAAACTAATAGATCTTGATGCAAATGCTGCTTTCTCTGCCATGATCTCAACATTAAAGAACAGGTTCACAGTTTTTCCAGTCTATCTTAACAGCAGTCAGGTGTCCATATGAACAGTGAAAGAGGTTATCTCGCTGTAATCCTCCTGTTCATAATGGAGTTATTATTATAACAAAGGTTCAGGAACAAGACCACGCCGCTCTCTCTCACTAAATTCAATCACCTGTGCTTCACTAATTCAATCATCCGTGCATACCTATATAAGCGTGTCTAACCCCTTTCTCTCCCGTTCGTCTCAGTTCTCACACGACCTACGACACGCTTGCATCGCAAACACTTACCTCCTGCCTGTGCTCCGTGATCCACGTTCCTCTGCAACATACCGCCCACGACTAGGTCCAGAAGTACCAATGTGATATCTCCTTCACCACTACATCCACATGGAACCCTTCTCCTCCAGACGCCGCGCTTTTGATCAGCTGGGATCCAGACACTCCATATGCATCCACGCAATGGCCCACTCGGACGCGGCTCTTTTCCAAGCAATTAACATCTTCGACTGGATGTTTGCTCACCTCCTGCGAGCTCTCAAGGAGACGGTCATCCCACTCCTACGAAACAATGATAAAGACAAACTTTCCAACTCTATGCAGACTCTACTTTGATCAACTCTCTCGCCGGCAGCTCAAATCTTCCCGCTTTTCTGGGTTCATTGTCCGCCGCCGGGCCGACGCACACTGATGACGTCACAACGCCGCCTACTACAACAGAGCCTAGACTTCTTCAGAACTCCAGGTACAAATCCCGTTTCGCCGAACCGACAACAAAGCCAGCTTCTTCCTGCTCCTCTCTGCTTCCACCTCCACCACCGCTCCGGACGGCCGCTCACTTCCAGGTTCCCCACTCAGCGCCACCCGTACGCCGCACGTCGATGACGTCACGATGCAGCCAACTGCTTCAGCCCTCTCGTAGGGCCAGGTCGTATCTTCCCCTGTGCCTGCTCCCTCCCTGTCTGATCTGTCTCATGTTTTTCGTCTTTTCTCTCATCCTTGTCTCCACAGGCTGCATAATCAACCCCTGCACATACATCTCCTAATCTCTTCACTTCCTTCAGCTACAGCTACGTCTACGCTTTTGGCTCCACCCGCTCCAGCAGCTCCTTCTTTTATGTTTCTTCCCTCAGCCGCCTCTGGTCCTGCCATTACCACAATAACTGTTGCACTGAGCCACGATGCAACAGTGGATTGCAATTTCCTACTGTTCTATCCCTGTTCCCCTCCCTTCCCCAACACCCAAATGTTTTTTTCTGTGTCTTCAGCACCCCCCCGCCACCAATTCCCTCGCTCCAGCCGTCGTTAACATTGTGCCTGCGAGCACTTTCAGTCTGGCTTCCGCCACTCCACGCCTCCATGGTCTACAAAGCCAGGCTTTCCAGTTCTGCACAGCCTCCAGTTCCAACACCGCTCCAGCCGACCACTCGCTTACGGGTTCCCTACCCAGCGTCCCCCGCACTGGCACACCGATGAGTCCATCCTGTTGCCACTACAGCGTGGCAACAGACTGCTTCTGCTCCCTACGTCTTACTTGCCTTGTGTTTTCGTTTCATCCCTGCATTTATGAGCCGCACATCTTACCACTTCACACGCATCCCTTCATCCCTCACCCCTCGACCCTCATCCCTTCATCCTTTACCCCTCGACCCTTATCCCTTCACGCCTCACCCCTCGACCTTCATCCCTTCATCCCTCACCCCTCGACCTTCATCTCTTCTTCCCTCACCCTTCACCCTCGACCCTCATCCCTTCATCCCTCACCCCTCGACCCTCATCACTTTATCCCTCATCCCTTCATCCCTCACCTTCATCCCTTCATCCCTCACCCCTTGACCCTCATCTCTTCATCCCTCACCCTTCGACCCTCAACCCTCATCCCTTCATCCCTCACCCCTCAACCCTCAACCCTCATACCTTCATCCCTCCCTCAATCTGTCCTTTATGAATCATCCTGGCTCTCCTCTGTCGATTATTTGTTTACAGCACCCCTTTTCGCTTCCTCCTGCCACAGCTACTGTAGCTCCCTCAACTCACCTGCTTCTTTTCATTCATTCAACCTTTATTTACATCTCAAGGTATCATTGAGGGCATGCCCTCATTTTCAGTGACATTGACTGACTGTATCAACTGCTTTGCCACAGTGAACAATTTTCATTGCAATCGCTTCACATCTATTCATTGCGTCAGGGAGCCTGGTTTTCCTCATCATTAGTTGATACGTAAGGAAGCCACAGAGCTCCCTCCTTCCTAACCCCCTCTGTTTTGTATTTGTTTTCGTTTTCTTCTCATCCCTGTGTCCGCAGGCTGCACAATCAATCCCTGCACATACATCCCCTCATCCCGGCATCCTTTCCTCTTCCCTTCCCTCAGCTGCAGCTACCTCAGCGCTTTCGGCTCCACCCACCCCCGCAGTTCTTTTCTTCTCTTTCTTCCCATAGCCACTACTGGTCCTGCTGTTACCTCAGCCACAGTCGCATCGAGCCACGGTGCTCCCTCTACTGGACCCACTCCATGTCCTTCTGTTCTATTCCTGTTCTCCTCCCTTCCCCACTGTCCTCAGGGGCACCATACCTAGCCTTGTTTCACGCACACTTCAGCATGTTATCTGTAAGTCCAAACAACATCTTATGCCAAACGTTCACCCCTCACTTCAGACTTCCTGGCCCACTACCAAACTCTCCACACAGGCAACCTGTCTCCCCACATCGACAAAGTCAGGCCACATTCCTAACTGTACTCTGGCCAATTCTTCCACACTGGAGCTACTTCAACCACTTCCAAATAAGAAATCCCAGACCACCTGTTAAAATTAAATAAATAAAATTCTCGACCACTAGTCTTCCCAAGATTCCATACCTACCTCAGCGACATTCGAAGAGCCCGTTCTCACTTAGTCCAATGAAGTTAACTTTGGGGGATGACGAAGAAGAAAGCTCTTCGAGACATGTCCCCCACCCTGAGTCTCGACCCCCGGGTTCCTAGATGCTCCAACCTCTTTGTGATTCCATTCGCTCCCTGGTCATCCCCATGCCATCAACCCCCTTCATCCCTCTCCTTGACCCCCAACTAGCCCACCATACACTATTCTCATCTAATCCTGAACCCTCTTGACAATCCAAATAAAACTACTTTTTATACCGTTCAAATGGCGTGGTCTTTTATTAGTGAGCCGGCTATTAAAAGATCCCTTTCAAATGTGCTTTCAGTGTAAGGCCAAAATCCACAGTGTGTCCACACAGTCATTTTGTGCAAAAATGTATTTAAAAGTTGATGTGAAGCTTATATGAGGCTTCAGCAGTCTGAGTTAATCATATCAAGTGGATATATGCTACATTTACAGTCTCTTTAGCATCAAATTCCCTCTTTGTGTTTCCTCGGACAGTGTTTCCCTGTTGAGCTGAGAACCATTGTAACAACAAGAGGACCTTTGCAACTAAAAAGACTGTAACATTGAAAAATATCTACTTCATTTGACTCATTTGGACGACTGAAGCTTCATATTAGCTTCAGATAAACTTCTAAATACATTTTTGCACAGGAGGACTGTGGATTTTGCCCCCCATTACTTATATTGTAAGTGCATTATGGAGGGATCTTCTAATGGTCAGTATGAACAGGAGGAATGATTACAGCAAGAAAAACATGTTTCAATATTCATTTGGGCTCCTGACTGTTGTTTTAAGACAGACTTGAAAAATTGTGAAGCTGTCCTTTAAGTTCTCATGGAAGATATTCTGGTGGGTGCAGGGATGATTTGGCCCTCATCTGACTGCCACGGCAATGGATATAATATGCTTTAATCCTCCAAGAACACAAGTACACATTTTAACCCAAATCATTGTGACATCAAACATAGCACTGTCACATCAACAATGCATTTTGTTGTTTAATTTCAATAAAATGTATTACATGAATCTTGGAGTCGAGGTCTTCACTTGCAAAATTTTGGACCTGATCTGAAACATACCAGTGGAAAACCTGCCCACACCCAACATGCATAAAGAGTACCAATACATGTCTTTTTCCCTGCTCTTCACAGTTCACCATCTCCATCTACCTCAAAAAGACACATTTTTCTCCAGCAATGATGATGCACCACCTGATCAAAGCTGATAGAAAGTCTGTCCAGATCTGCCTAGGTATTACTCATATTGATACACAGATCTGAGTCCCACAGCAATAGATTTTATCCAACCCTATCAGACTGAATATAATTTGGACCCGGCCCAACTCAAGTCCCAGATCAGATCTCAAACTGAGTGGACCTGTAAAGACCCATGAAGAAGAGTATCTGTCCTCTCTTGTTATTTCAACCTCACATATGCGCTGCTGTCACAAAGTAACTCCTGCTCTGCCCCCTCCTCCTCCCCCCCAGCTCCCTGATGTAGAGTTAAAGTCATAATCCCTCCTCCCTTCCTCACCCCTCCATCTCACCAGGTCCCTTGAGCTTTGCCCGTCCTCATTAGTGGGTATTTTTCCCATGTTTGTTAATTGTGTCCTGCTTTTTTGCACCACCTGCCCCTCCCCCCTCCCTCTCCCTTTCTTTTCCTCCTCCACCTCCTCTTCTTCCTCCTCTCTCTCTCTCTCTCTACTGCCTCACATTCGCCCTGCTCATCTGTGCTCCCTAACAGCCACTAATTGTCATCATAAGGCTGCGTTCCCTGTCACAACTGGAGAACAGACTGTAGACCGACAGTGTGCATCCTGGCTCCTCTGGCCCCTGGAGGCCTCTGCACTGGTGCCTTGGGGCCTGGAGGACCTTGGCAGGCAGGAAACCTCCCACTGCAAGTGTAGCTAATGAAGACAGGATGAGAATTTCACCTGGCTTAGAGAGAGAGGGAGGTAGTGAACTCAGTAAGGGCAAACTGGGAATTAATTGTGCAGATAGGTACAGTGGCTGCTTAACAAGGTATGACTATGTTTATAAAAACACATACCACAGTGACAGAGCATACTCAGAGCATAACTCCCAATGTTCATGATTTCATCACTCAGTTTCAGTCAGAATTATTGTTTTTGTAGATTCATTCCAGTCTTCCAACTTGCTCAAACCAAGTCCTCCTAATTAAATGACCTCCAATGTTGTTCCCTCGATCTCCTCCCTAACATCTTTGTGGCTTTGCATTTCTTCCCATTTGTCTTTTCTCACACTCTTTTTAAATTTAGAAAACCGTGGTTCCATAGCTGTATGACAACATCACATACCGTGTTTAGTTTCTGTTTGTTGCGAGACTTGATTAATTATGAGACTTACACTGAGTGACATATGTAGAGCCATGATGCCATGCTTTTTTGACTGCACTAATACATAAATCAGAAAGTTCTAGACATCTTGTTAATCCTTGTATATATATTCAGAATTGGAATCTTTGGGATAAATGCTAGAGTTTGAAATAACATGCATGTATGCATGAGATTGTTAAGAAAGTTAAAGTACGATAGCTGCTGGGAAGATTTTAGTTTGTGAAATATGTTTTCATTAATTGTACAAATTCAACCAATTCTCACATTTTTTTCCACAACACTGGTCACTCTGAAAGAATGCTTGCTGGTTTTTTCAATCATTGCAATTTTCCGCATGAGGAATCCAATAAAGAAGCTCTTTTACAAGCAAAACACAAAAAATGGGAGGGACACATTTCCCCTGAGCTTGTCTTGTACTAAAGTTATGAAAACTTAAACATCTCTTATTAACAATTTTTTTCATAATCGTAACTTGTAGGAATTTGGTAGGAACTACTAAATTAATTCAGTCCAAAAAAAAAACGGAAGTCACAGGTTAGTGACTACAGAAAGAAGTAGTTTTTGTCTGATAATTACCACAGGCAAAAAAGGAATTTTTGAAAGCATATTAAATGACACTAATTAAGAAACATTCATGAACAGGATATTCACAAGACCGTAGTAGATTCCTATAGTTTTACTCTCACTGGAACGTATTATGATTATTAATAAGTTCTCTAAAGAGTCACATTTTTTAAAGTGGACTTATCACCACAATATAGCATAAACATTATTGAAAATCTTTGCACATTCTTTTGGAAAAACCACTGCAAATTTCATTTTAATTTTTGTAAAACAAAAGTGCAATCTATGCACTCTGTGCATCACCTGTTGGCATCTATGTTCTATCGGACTCAAACTTAGCTTTATAGCACTTACTTGTGTTGTTCTCTCCTGACTAGATCCCTGCTTGTGTTGTATCAGCTCTCAGATGTACATCACTTTGGATAAAAGCGTCTGCTAAATGAAATTGTAAGAATAGGAAGAATGATTAGCTAACTCAAAAATGCACTGCAATACAGCTGAAGAATTTTTTAGTTTGTGTAAAGATGACAAATACCCTTGTACCGTTGAGAATGTTTTTCTTTGAAGTGAAGTGAATGAGTGCATTGTGAGTACACTACAGATTGGTGTTTATATGTCCATTTTTGTGCTTGTGTCTATGTGGAGGCAAGTATGTGTCTCTGTACATTCACATGATCGTGTGTGTGTGTGCGTGCTTGTTTGTGTGCAAGTGGGAATTTGTGCTTTGTGGCATGTGTGCTCTCAGCATGGGGCCATAGCGGGCCCCGTGCAGGCCAGCTGGAGGCTCAATCTGTTGAGGGGGTCCGCCGCTCAGTGGTGGGAGGTCGGCCGGACCCACAACAACGCCCCGACCATTTGCCCCGGCTTCCCCTCTGACCAGGACGTGCAGCTTGGCAGGCCCAGCCAGGGACTGACAGCTCCGCACAACCCAATCCACAAGACACTGTGGTGGAGGAAGAGGGGGAGGAAGGTTAGGGATACAGGAGAGGAGAGAGGTGATAGGAGGGGATGTGGAGGTGGTAGCAACTTCAGGGAGGGGAGGAGGTTGAGGCTGCTCACAGCAAGGCAGCAAAAAACAGCAACAGAGAAAAGTCCAGGCACAACGCCAACTGCAGAGTGAGACAGACACGAAGGCAGAGAAAAAGTTTAGAAGTAGACACAGATGAAGGAGGGAGGAGTGGAAGAGAGGAGAGAGGTAGAGAGAAAGGTGAAAAAAAGGTTAGAGAAGAAGGTAAGAAAAACAAAGAAGGGACGAGATAGAGAGGGAGTAAGAAGGATAAACAATAATCACAAAGGTTGTATCTCAGAAGTGCTGTATCAGTTACTTAACAGGTGGTAAGCTGCACTTTAAATTTGTGGAACAGATCACACATTTAGAATTCCTGACAAGAAAAAACAAATAAATACAGTGTTTAGTATACTAATGGCTCATATTTAACTGATAACTCCTTTCATACTCTTCAACAAGCCATGTCTAATACAACAAACTACATGAGTAGTAAAATAGTAGTAGTAAAATAATGAGAAAGAGTAACTGATACAGTTGAGTGGTCTAAATGGACTTTTCCCTGAGCTTTGTCCATATCATTTGGTTGTGTAGGCGTGTGTGTGTGTGTGTTTTGGGCCTTTCTGTGTGTCTTTAGCAGACTGGTTCACTGCTCTCTCTGACAGTTTGATGCAGGGCACCAGGGTTACATCTGAGGGAGTGTTTTTAGCGGTCACCAGTCTACAGAGGGGACGCTATAGCTGGCACCATCTGGTCATGAGATCCAACGTTTATCTGGCACAGTCTTGGCCAATGTCCATACCTGCTTGTTCTTCACACACACACGCACACACACACACAGACACACTGGGGTCAAGCTACCCTAAACGACAGGCTGAGAGCAGATGTCCGTCAACCCTCCCAGTCCAGTTAATTAAGCAGCATCACAAACAGGGAGGAGACAACATACACACACGCACAAGCATGCCGACAGCCGGACAGTCCAACGGCTATTTGTCCTCACTGAAGAGCAAAAGAATAGACACATAGGTAGTCATAAAGGCAGTTTTTTGTTTGTTGGTGTGTGTGTTTGTATTATAAGGAGCGGGATAGGGTTAATGGTGACAGATGGTTTGAGGTGATTGCTGTATGATGATTCACACACTTTCACAGGTTTATCACATTACACGAGGGATCACGAGGCTGCAACCAAAGATGTGTCGAAATCAAACTTACTGATGATTGTTTAAGCAGATCTGAGTCGTCAGATGTGACTGTGATGAGTGTCACCAACTGTAATGCTGGGTATCTTTATATGCAGACATCATTAATGTTATCAATTCCACCTGAGCTTTTCCTGCTTTGACAAGTCCAAATGTTTGTTGTGAAAAGGCCCTTGATCCATTTATTTGCCAAAATTTCATCATCGCTGTCCTTTAGTCAAAATTTCATCATCGCTGTCCTTTAGTCAGCTTTTTGCCAAATCGTCTATTGTTCACTGTAGTGTGGCAGCCTTCTTGTCCTGGTATAGTTCCTGCTTTTTAAGATTTTTGCATGCTTGTTTATGCCCTTTTGCCTGTTCTGACTGCCTCCACTGTTGTTTTTGACCAAGTAAACCTTACTTTTACTTTATCTGTTTTACAGGAGTCCACACCCATGTTACTGAGCCGTTACAGTTCTCCAGTCTGCACTGCACTGCCTGTTCATGATTACACTGGATACTTGAATCCAATTGCAGACTAATAAAATATTAATAGTGTATATAATATAATTATAGTGGCCATTAACTTTTTATCTCAAAACATATTTTTCTCATTAGACACATTACCCTGATGTGATGTATGCGTGTTGTTGGGCTGGCAGCCTCTGTAGTTGATTGTGGCATCATATCAGCGCTGGTGAAGGGCCTCAGTGTTTCTCCCTCCTTTGTCTTCCCAGCAGGCAGTGGGGTGAAGTAAGGGATTGTGTGATCCAATGAAGCGTGCTGTTATCAGAGACTTCAGCCCCGGTCATGAAGCTGACATCACCCCATTGCCTCAGTTTAGAGCTGAATGATGCACAGCAGGTCACTGAGGACGGAAGGGTGAACCCCAAAGTTCAATCCACAGCTTGTGCTGTTGTTGCTTTTCTCTCTCCTTCCTTTCTCTCCCCTGTCCTGATGGCACAGTACCTCTTACTGTTATACAGGCTTTGTTTTGCTGAAAATGAGCAAATGAATTCATTATAAACCACCATTTCATATGTTGATTTCAAATCTGTTACTTTATGAGCAGGGGTTAAATTGTGATCTGTGAGGAGGGGGAGTTAAGGAGGGGTTGAGTACAAGTGGGTGGTTTCCAAAGACCACACTGTCTACAGTCTACAGGGACTATTTCATCAGTAGAAAGTAGTTCCAATGAGAACTGTAGACATGATGTTGTGTGGAGTAACAATGACTCTGTTTCGGGAAAGAGATGCTACTGTTGAATTCTCTAAATATCATTTAAATGCTGAACCATAAACTAAATTCCACTCAGCTCCATACTATTGAGTAATATACCAGAGACAGAAATCTCAAATTGAATCTAAATGTTCAGATAGCACTAGGGAGACATTTTCATCACATTTAGTTATTCATTTATTTATTCATTTGTAATTAGAGTGAAGCAAGTTCACCTTTGAAGTACTGTGAAGTCCCAATAGACAATAATACAACACCTCAAATATATAGGCCAATACACCCGAGGGTGTAGGTTTGGTTTCAGAAGCGGAGGGGGTACAATGAAGTTCAAATATCAGTAGTCGTTGTGCTTTCTATATGAATGGTAATATAACAAAAAATAGAATTGTCATTTAAACTTCTATATTGTTGCACTAACTACTTGAAAATGACCTAATACTTCATGACAATATAATATAGCTAGTAATGCTAGCTGGTGGTAAAGAATCTAAGCACTGGCTTTTACTGCCCTTCTATGATCAATGTATATCAATGTATGATTGATGCTTTTTAGTAGAACATTAACTGGTATGAAAATATAGATTAAAAATACATTTTACAATCATGCAGAGGAAGTAAACAATTTTCTTCAGCTCTGAGTAGTGTCCGCAGTCTTCCTTTTCAGGCTGCATACAGCACCAACACCCTCCAGCAATAATGCAGGGCAGCTTGTATGTTAGCCTGAGAGGCGAAACTCAGGGCAAACAGTGTTCTGAGCACTTGCTGCTTCTCTTTTCTTGCTGTGAGCTCACTGTAATAAGTGAGGGCGACTCAGATGAGCACATAAACATATCATCTCAGGTCTTCTGTCGTCTGGATTTTGCTGGTTGGACAGTCAGAGGACACATTTTAGAGAGAATTGGATAAGAAAATCAACCTGAACTGTAAAGGTGAGGGGGCTTTGCTGGTGCTGGATTTTGTTACCAATGATTTCACTGTATAAACTTGGAATCAGTGTGTGAAAGGTTACCTGAATGCTGCACAGAAAAGCATTAGGTTAATAGGTCTATCGTCAGAAGAAGATTTACATAATTAATGAAGTTACCATCGCTGTGCCAAATGCATAAATTGTGCACAGCCGCCTCTCCCAATTTGGAGACACTACAGATGCTGCTGCTGTTTGACAGCGACAGCTATTTAATAAATTCAAGGGAGAAGCATGAAACAGTGCCTGAAAGTGGATGTTTCACACCAAATATGTGAGAGTTGGCAACACTGTGAAGGAGACAGAGCTGAGCTCCATGGGCTCCAGCCCAATTTAACCACTGCTTATGAGTAGAGCTGTACATTGAAGGCTTGAGAGTTGAATCAGACTTAAGTGTTAAAATAAGGACTTGAGACTTGACTGTGTTGAGGTTTGACTTCCTTGAGACTTTGCTTATAGACTTCATCAAACATTCATTGGAAGATTAACCATAGTTCATTGCAATATGTATGATATAATGTAAGGCTGGACATGTGAATTCAGTTTGCTCTGACTTGACTACTCTAAATGATTTAAAAACAATTCAGCCTCATGGCAACCACATATGACTCTTTGTTATTATTCTAGACGACCCCTAATTTGAGATAAGAAACATGGAAGATTTTTCTAATGTTACTTAGTATTAGTATTTAGTAGTAAGTATTTCGATTATTGGATAGAGGGTGAATGTCAGTATCATTAGATGCTACATGATTATGGTGATGTTACAATGTAGCTCATGGATGCACACATTCCTCTGGTTAAAGTTCTGTTGGGTTATATTTATGTACTAACTTTTACTTACTTTTCTGAGATTCATATTGAATCAGTGTTTAGTGTCTAATATGAAATCTCTGGATAATGTACAAGGATCGTCGTCTTTGCATAATGGTTTGATTCACCCTGTCAGGACTATGATCAAACACAGCTTGCTGTACTCAAATCGCCCCTACATTCATTTGTGGAAATGTGATTCTGATTGTTAAATTTCTAAATCCTATGGCTGTTGTTTCACATGTATTCACTCCACAGTAAAGACATTTGTTAATTTTGTCATTTTCTGATCATATGAAACCACAAACAAAAACACCCTCTGGAAAAAAAGATGTTACCTCTTAAACTTTTGATTTTTCCCTTGAACTTCCCTGAATGTACCTTTGAATTTCTTATAAAAATCTCAAAATGTCAGCTTGACATACCATCTTTTGAAACTCCGGGATCTTGACTAGAAGTTAAAATGAAGGTACATGGGTTCGAACAATTCCTGGCCACACAACATGTTTGAAAAGATTGGATTACTGCCTGTTACTTCAGAGTTAAAGAGGTTAAATCACTATAATTTGGCAGAAACATGCACTGAATATTTCAACTGCTTATGATCTGTTCACCAGATAGAAAGTACTGGTTTCTGTCAACCAAATGTTGTGTTCCTATCCACTGCTGTGGGTCTGTGACTCACAGACAGTAGAATAGAGATTTCCTGCATTTTAAAGTAACACCAAAGCTCCATGTGGTAAATTCAGATCTCAGTCTAAGAGTATCCCTCAGATGAACGGGGATGATATCACACCTGCAGTTATCTGTGCTGCCCTGCTGAAGAGAAAACCGCCAGAGACAGAGTGAGAGGGAAGCCAGAAGTTAGCAAGTTCCTGAAGTGAAACTCTTGTGCCCTCTACTGGTGAAAAGTTAGAAAGGGTGTTTGTATTGGCTGCAAATACTGTGTGCCTGAGCTCCTCAAAATTCTGTAGGAATTGTAAATATCTCAACATGTAGTAAATTACAGGTTTACTTAACAGGCCTGATAGTTGTCTAGATTTTCTTATAAAGGAACTGATATATAACAGTAAATTCATGATAAGCTTCTTTTAAAGGACTACATTTGGTGTATTGTTATTTACCTGTATTATTTTAGGGAAGATAGAGACAGTGGTCAATCAGTGCACTTGAAATGAATTAATTTCAATGAACTGCTAACTTAACCTATAGAGCCTTTTAGTCTACTCAGCAAGTCAGTAGAACATGAAAAAATGTTAAAAAAATAAAAAATAAAAAATAACAATAATAATAATAATAATAATAAATCGTCTACAAGCAAGCATACAATGAAATACACTGGACAGAAAGATTTCCTGATTAGAATTAAAGTGGAGCAGTTATTTCAAGGAAACCCCTCCATCAAGAATAGCTCATAAACTCAACACAACTAACAAACATAAAAGTATAAATAAATAGAGTTAGAGTTATACTGATGTCCTCTTGCACTATTAGTTTGTTTGTTAGTGCTGGTACTGTAGTGGCCTGTCTGATTTGTTTCTTTTTTATTTGTGCACACAGGTGACAAAAACAAGTTAACGCTCTATTATCTATTAAAATCTAAACTAATCAAAACTCAAATAACTGTCACAGAACTTACTACCAAATGACATAGTTCTTTCTAGGAAACTTCCATGGTAATTATTAGGAAATTACAGATCTATGAACTAAAGCATCACCAAATACCCTATCAGTGTCCCTCTATGCAAGACAAAGTAGACACATTATGTTGTTTGTCGCCACTCATCTTTATTCACATCAACACTGTACAAATTGAATCAACAACTCACCACAGAGCGTAATTATGAAAAGAATCCCTCAAAAAAGAAAAAAAACAGAGAAAGGGTTATTTTGAGGTAAGACACAGGAGGGGAACAACTAGTATCATCATCCTCTGTAAGCACTTGTAGTCAAAAGCTTGGCGACTTGTTGTTAGAGGCCTCCTGCACGATGTTGTTGGTGCTGTTGTTTTTCCAAGTTTTACTGTGTTGTATGTGATTCAGTCCTGTCAAGCACGCCTCTTAGTGGTCACAGCCGAACAGCTCCATGGATACTCTGTGTTGCTCAGGCAGGGCCTTGCCAGCAACAAGCAACATGGGACTGTCAAAGTGGTAGAAGTGGCTGCCTACGATCACCTTAACTCCCCCAGCACCGCACATGGCAGCATCAACCTTCTTGAAGAGGGCAATTGGACGCTCATCGCTTGCAGTGTGAGGGCTGGCCTTCATATCCACATCAAAGATATGATCACCTAAAGGACAAAAAGCAGGAAGAGATGTGAGTGGGTGTTGTATCTATTTATCAGTTGTGGAAGGATCCAGTACGATAAAAGTGATGCTTTGACCTGGTCTTTGTCATAGTGTCAAAGTATTTCCCAGTAAGCATTGATTTGGAAATTTGTAGGTCAAAAGACATCTGAAACTTTTCTAGACCTCAGGGTTAGATATAACCATTGTTTCAACAGCTTTTAAAAGACTAATGGTTCAATGTGAAACAGATCTTTGCTACAGTCATTGGAATGCTGTTAAAACAATATATAAAACAATATATATCCCAATAATATATGCCAGACATTGAAAAAAAAGACTTTCACATTTCAACCAAAATTAACATGGTTTTGAAGACCTCTCTTCACCTAACCATCACCAGTCAGCTTCATTCAGAGCCATCACTGTTTCATTCATCAGCTGCTTGGCTACCAGCTGACTAGTAGCATCCAATCATATTCATGCTGGTGAACACTTCTCGCTGCTACTCTGCTGATACCTTTACACGAATGTCATTTGCTGTTTCAGCTCCCTCCACAATCCCAACCTACTAAAACAATCCCACAATTCATTCATGGGTTGTCAACTCGAAGCAATCAGTTTTGTGTATTATTTTAGGTGCTGTCTGTGTCTTTACCTTTGATGACATGTGCAATATGATGATCTCCACACATAAATGCAGCATCAATGGGACCCTCAATGCCCAGCTCCTCCTTCACAGGTTTGGGGTACCCATCCAAAAGAGTGTGGGGCTCACCGATTTTGTAAACAAAAACTTCTTCATCCTGAATGGAAAAAAAGTTGTGTTTTACTTTTGAGGAAAAGGCGATGACAGGATATAAGATGTGTGTGTGTGGTTGCTTCTGTAGTTTACCTTAATCATGTAAAGGTGACTTTCATAAGTGAAGACAGCATCCACCTCACTGTGTAGCTCCTTGAAGTCGCTCTCGATGGTGTCAGCCTTCAGTGTGTCATTGCCCTCTTCTTTTTCGATGAAATGGTGGCCTGCAAGACAATCCAAAGCTTTTTGTTTTCTCAGGTCTTCACTAAAATAATACCTACCCAAACTCAATATGTGTAAATTTTTTCTTTAAAAAAGACAAAATCCGATAGGGGCCCAAGGAGGTTAAGACCCGGTCTAAATAGACCCAAGTATACTTAGACCCAATTCACGATGCATTTCACCTGAACAGAGCTGCTTGGAATGCTCTCACTGCGGTATTAAACATATTAAAAGAGTACTCCATCAATTTAGGATTGCACCCTGTAACATTGTCGGACTATCAACTATAAATTGTATCAAAAAGATAAGGTATCAAAATCGCTGTAGCAGAGCTACAGATATTGTCTCTTTTATTCCATGCATTCTTCTTCCTTGTCAGAGCTTGTTATGCTAGTAGTGGCTAATGTAGCCTCAAGCTGCTAGCCTTGAGCAGAGATGAGGAGAGGGCTACAGAGGTCTGTTATCACTTTCTCACTCCACAACCCCAGAGTTTTTTCATTTTCAAACTTGTAGTCTTCAGCCCTAACCAACACTGCCACAAATGACATCACTTGAGGAAATGTATCAGATTTTACACAACTAAGAAAAGGAAATACAATTACCAAAGTTCAAAAATTCACCTTCCAGCACAATAATTAACACATTACATCTCATTTGTTTAAATACTAACAGAAACGTATAGATGAACAGCATCCAGATGCAGTGACTTGGGCGGCAGTTCGTAAAGAAATTGTTCCAGCACATACCTTTCCATAAAACTATAATGCCGGACTAAAAGTAATGGGGAGCCGTTCCTCCCCAAAACTAGTCAGGTGTTGTCAGGCCTCACCTCTGAAGGCATACATGTTTCCAGCGTCGTCAGTTGTGATGGCATCCAGGTGAACACGGCTGCAGCGCTCTCTCTCCACATGGTCACTGTCTTCACCTAAGCAGCAAACAAGAGATACATTAGTTTGTACATTTATATTTATCAGCTTTGTCTAACATGGCCCAGTATGGTTTCTAGACCCACTCAAACAAGCTTACATGCTTTATTGTACAGTATTTTCCTTTTTTTTTAACAGCCAAGAACAGATGATGGTAAACACAGATAGGCGTTCAGAGTTTCTGGCAATGGAAGAGAGTGGAACGAATATGGCACAAATGGAAACAGTGAAGAAAAACACACAAGGGAGAGGGAGGGTAGCCATCACCACCATGGTCTCATAAGTTTATCAAAGTATCACATCAATTATACATTGATATATTGGTGGCTTAAAACAATACATACAACTGTTTAAATTATGTCTGTTTAATCAATAAATGTTATTGATGTTTTACTTACTGAACTTAGAGCATCTCATGAAGTAGTCACGTGCCTCTTTGGGGTATCTGCCGTGGACCTCGCCGGTCTTTGGGTCAAACTTGGAGAACATGTGTCCATGGAAGCAGTAATAGTGTTCCATAAAGCGGAGAGCAGATGTGCAGTTTGGCATTGACGTGAACTCCTTCTCTTCTACAGCCTTGGTTTTGACGGTGTAGTGGTAGATGTCATCTCCTAGAGAAAAAAATGACACACATTGTTGAGGTATATTTTGAAGATATGGATATATTCTGCAGATGCCATTAATACTGAGCACTGGCTTTGGTGTGTTAAGGCATAACACTTTCAGGGTGTTTGAGGTGTTTAGCATTCATATTGGGTGAATAGTGAAGGACTTGCGGGAGGTGGGGGGTTAGTATTTTAACCTCATAGTCATTGTTTCACTTCAAATATAATGTAAAGGAGTGCAGACTACAGAGGCACAACAAAACAGACTGCACTACATATGCATGACATCAGGGGGCCAAATGTAATTATCAACGCATGTAAGACATATTTAAGGTTTTCTTGCATTCAAGTCGGTGAGAATGTGCACTAACCCTTGAAGAAGATGACAGAGTCTTCATCACATTCTGGCTTGGGACACTCAACGGCAGCATCCAGGTGGTCGGGGATTCCAGGGAAGACTTCGGAGATTGCCTTGGGGTAGCCATCCTCCAGCTTGTGTTCGTGATAGCTGAGCACCTTGTCGTCCTGCATCAAAGTATCACCACAGATTAAACTGACTGGTGAGTGTATGTGTGGGTTAGGGTACTCAACCCAAGTTTTTCATTTGAAAAAATGCTCCAGAAATTTGTGATAATCTGAAATATTTGTTCAACCAAAAATATCACCCTAGTACTGAAGTGTGTCATAAGCACAGTAGCCTTTGGATGCAAGCAGAACAGTCTGTTTTCATTGTAAATTGATTCTTGAAAATAAGAGTTGAAAATAAGATTTAAATATAGACCATGTCGTGCTTAATCTTCTCTTGTGAAAGTCTAGCTCTTATTTTTTGACAAAACTCTTGGATAATATTTCTTTTGAATAATGGTTCTCCACTGCCTTCAGCTCACAGATAAAGTGTTCCAAACTACACAGTTATCTCAAGGAAATCTGTAACAGGGAAGCACAAGCGAAAATGAGAAAAAAAAAAAGTTTAAATTGAAAATTGAATCAAATCATGACCTTAAAATTGAAAGTCAAATCGAATCATGGATTTGGAGAATTGTGACACCCCATTTACCTACTCTTTGGCCACACTAGTCTGCCAGATCGTCTGTTGTGCCATCTTAGATGTAGCATTCCAGCCTGTTTAGTCTTGTTATCCTGCCTGCTTTGTTTTTTCACCTTTGCTGGCCTCATTGGATTTCTGTAAGCAAGCCTATCCCCATTTAGGACTTGGTTGTCTGATCTGATTGCCTGCCTCTTGCCAAACATGACCATGCTTTTATTGTACTTGTTCTCACTGCATGTTGTGTGTTTGTGTCCCTGCTTTTCTCTGAGAGATTATACAAAGGCTTAGTCATTCATAAAACAGCCTATTCTTACATCTGGTTACAGATGAGTAAACATCATACAATTAGGACTGCTTTTTAGCGAAATGGTTAAATCAGGGACATGAACTTTTATTACACAACAGTCAATAATGAGTGGGCAGTGATGAGATCAGAAAATATTAAAGTCAGTCTATCATCTCCATAACAACTTCATAACAACAACAGCTCAAAAACAGCTGTGCACAGCCGATATCTATAATCCGTAACATGTTCTGGGGCCCCTGCTCAGCAAATCCTTAACCCATGTGCATTTTTCGGAAGGAATGATAATTGAGATAGATCAGAGGAGTTAAAGGCTGAACTGTACCAGGAAGAGGAACATGCGTTGGTGTTCAGTGGGTTCGTCCTCGTAGTGCATGAGGAAAGCAGCATCCACGTGGTGGTGATGGTCATCCAACTCAGGGAAGGACTCATTGGACAGCTCTGCTTTGCCATGGAAGCCCTTGAACAGGTGGTCATCTGATAGGAAATACAAGCTTCAACCTTCAGATGGAACAATACACATTTCCTTCTTAACTTGTGAGTTGAAACTTCATGAGGTGAAACCAAAACGTGGAATGATTTCACAGAAAGCAACACATGTATTAGTGACTTGGTGTGCTGCCATCAATTGACATGTTTAATGTATTTTGAGGACATAAGATGAATATAAGTCATGTGATTAATGCAACCTGTGATTCTTAAACATTTAGACTTACGGCTGAAAAAGAATAGTGTTCCGTCCCCACACGTCGCAACAGCGTCCATCTCAAGGCCCTTACAGCGGTCAGGTTCAGCTGCAGAGTATCATGGTTAGGAGGATTTGACAGGAAAGCTTTAAATAAAATGTTAATATTTATCACCTGATGAGATGTGTCTCCCTAATGGCCCTGATGTCAAACTAGTGATGTTAAAATAAGTATGAATGCCCTACATCAACTCACCGTCATGTGTATGTTCGTGATGCCTGGGTGAACAGAACAGGAAAAGATAATGATTTGCATTTCATTTTGTAGAGAGTAAAAGCTTCTTCACATTTGGGTTTTAGACATGCTGCAAAAAGTAGCCCCAAATCTAATAGCAAAAAAGCGACGTGACTGACGTTTTTTAAAGTTTCTGAAGACTGAAAATAAAGCTGTGAACTATTTTTTCCGTCATATTTTCTCTCTAAATAGCTGTAAAATTATGTTTAAAAACTATCATGTAGTCCATCATTTTATGTTTCCCCATAAATCAGCCTGATATTGTATTTAAAATTTCCAAAGTGTGCAGTAGTTGCTTTTTATTACTAATATGTTTTCCTTCCTTCTAGGCAGCCATTGTCATACATATACTTAATGATGCATGACAATGCAGTACAGATTGCTCAATTATGAACTTTAGACTGTATTAGCAAGCAACAGTGACATAACATGATGTTCAATGTGATGGATTACATACGAGAAGCAAGTTTTAAGTCTGCACTGAAATAAAGTAAAATCAGCAGCTGCATGGAGGGAGAAAGAATACATAAAAACATTAAAAAGTCTACCGCATGTACAACCACTGGTGCAGTCCCTTCAGGTAAAGTGCAAGGCTACTTACGCGTCAGCCCATCCCATAGCCAGAGCCAGGCTGAGACACAGGATGTGTGCGAGCAGCTTCATGGTGAGCAGTCCTCTGGTCCAGGGGAGACTGGAGAGGCCTAGAAAGAGAGCAGAGCTGAGCAAAAGGTACCCTGGCTGCTGCTGCAGCAACCGTTTATATTACAGCCCAGTTTGCGTGGGCTACATCATGTTGGGTAGGCTACCAAAGGAGGAGGGGCTGATAATGTGCTGGTACACTGCATTCATCAAAGACGCCCACAATGTTTGACGTGCACTAAAGCTGACACCCACAGAGTTCCACACCAGTCATCCCACTGCTCAGACCAGTTACTAGGAAAGTGAATCCTGGGGCAGCAAAGATTCATAGAATCAGAAGGCTCCCATTTCACCATGAAAATGTGATCGATAGATGTGTATCAAGCAACTCTGCTGTAACTCTGCTGTTGTCACCTTTAAACATTTGACACAACAACCTGAAAGCTTTTTTAATTGTTAATAGATGTAATGCATCATAGATCAACATCAAATATATCTATGGCAATAGTAAGACCTACTGTCGGTAGAGAATATGTGTGCTTCCCTTTGATGCATATGTGTGCCCAAAATTTAAAATAAATATCCTATATATAATAGGATCTTATGCATAATAAAAAACTTTGAAGATTGATGTTTTTAGCTGTGATATGAAAAACTGTTAAAGAAAAAATTATATATACTGCACTGTATGAGCCATTTCAACATAATAACATTTGTAATAAACATGCTCATAGAAATCTGTTTCCTAATCTATAACAAACAGAACATTCTAGAAGCCTTCCAAGCCTGATCTGCATCTAGGACATCCAACCCTCAGAGGTGACTAACCCAGTGCACCAACAAAAATAAATAAAAACTGCTGACCACTGCACTTCACAAACCTCCAAATCAATGTTGTATAATATTTGTATGGTGATCATTAACAGAACATAGTAGGTGGGACTTGTTGCATGTAATACTTATCAGTGAAATTAGAAGTATTCCACTTTGGATAGCACGTACATGCTACAAAAGTATTTGTCTGTATATTTCCTGTTTATAGAATATGTAACATGCAGCCTTACAGAACTTTTTTAGCACCTTTTAGCTCCTAGTTGTAGTTAACAGTACATCAAGTGTTTGCAGCAGCCGCATGCTGGTGGACACACACACAACCCCATTTGAATTCTATGTTGCTTTGTGTCTATCGGATGTGTAAATAGGCAGCTGTCCACTAACATGTTAGCCACAACAGCTTTATATGGAGAAAATAAGTTAGATGTTCTTGTTCTTGTTTAGGTCACTGTTATGTCACTACAGTTTTTTTTAAGGCAACAACACACAAACTAATTAAAGGTGCTAAGAACAGCAGAATAACATTTAAGTGAAAAGGGTGAAGATTATCAAATTGGAAGAAGCTCGATATTTCTTGAAATAACTAAAAAGCTGATGTAAATTCAGCAAAGTGAATTGGCCCTACCAATATTTTTAAGCAATCTCAAACAATGTAATATTAACTTGCAAGATCTATAAGAGTTCTAAGGTTTGTGCATTTTCACCAAGACATGGGGGGGGGACCTTAACCAGATGATCAGGCAACCCTCAGGCTAGACATCGTTGGCAAGTTGCTGCACTGTGTGAGAATGAATGATGGTGAACATGAAATTGTTGGTATTGCCATTTTATACAACTGACATATAACAAAATTAAAAAATATCTTTGCTGGATATAACTAACAATTGATTTTATATTTAGACTTATTAGTGTTGGTTTGCTAATTTCTGTGCATGCAATCACTTTAACATCAACTAATTTATTACTGCAGTCAAAAATGTTCCCTAAAAAGAGAAAGAGGGGTCAGATCAGGTCCTTTTTTAAGAAAACCTAAAAAGCCAAGCTAAAAAGAATGCTCTGTAATCAAAGTTTAACAAACAATGATCATGTTTGACATCAGTATTCTTGTGTAACCATACCTGCCTTTTCACAAGTGGATCAGTTGTTATTATTCAATGAGTTATTGTATAATCATATACATTATTTACTTTATTTGCAGTTTGTAACAAACACAAACAAAGTAGTTTTTCTGTGAATGCCATAGTGAAATGTCTGGCTGTAAGTTCATAGCGTGATTACAAAATACATACTATTGTACATTTTTGAGATGGTTTAAAGATTCGCTCACAGAGCGAATCTGACGAAGCCACATGTGAAATGTGTGGTTCACCTCTTTTTGTTTTTAATGTAATATGTTAATAAAAAGTGTCGATCCTAGAATCCTGGTGTGCACTGGAATATTGATTTGTCGGTTTACTGTGATAGAGAAGCAGGAGACTGGTTAATGATTGAGCCTTTCTGTGGTTCTGTCAAAAATGCACCTTTGAATTAACAGCATGAAACTCTTCAGTTGTTTAGCTTAAATCAACAGACATGGACTCGACATTGGAGCTACTGTTCAAATGCCATAATAGTGAAAGTCATTAGATTTAATTTGTCTACATTATACATCAACTCATCATTGAATTATCTGAAGGAAACACAGTTCATAAAAGAAAGTCATAATTGACTTTGTTCGCAGTGCAAGGTTTTACAGATGTCTCATTTACAATGGTGGTCTATGAGGAAAATGCTTTAGGGCGGCAGGGAGATTTTTTGTTGCAATACTGCAAGTGACCACTGGGAAAAATTGGCTGCAAGGCTGAGCGACAGCGTCCTATCCAGCTCTGATTATACATCCATGCCGGGACCCCACTGCACGTCTGCATGTCTCCCTCCCCTGCCCCCTGTCCTGCCACACTCCTCAAATTAAGGCAGCCAAAAAAAAAAATCTGAAAAAAACCCAAAACAATAAAACAATAATTAATTGTGCTCTGATAAACTTGATGCATGATGCATTACTTGTATGTAATGTATATATAATAATAATAATAATAACTTTATTTGTATAGCACCTTTCACACAAAAAATGCAGCTCAATGTGCTTTACATCAAAAGGAATGACATGCACCAAGTGCTTCACATCAAGAAAGATATAAAAGTAATATAATATAATAATATAATATAATATTAATAATAGTGGAGAATAATATTCTGGAGTTCCCAGTATTCTCTGTAATAATCTTGGAAAAGTAATCCTTTCTTGCCAGATGTATTGTTATAGACAGTCATGGCTTCTTTGTATATATTACAGTGACATGTGAGTCTAGTTTTCCTCCATTTTCTTTCAGCTGCCTGACTGATTCTCTTGGTGTCATTAACACTGTTTTTGATTCTGTCAGTCAAACTTTAGTGGAGCAACAGTATTTAAAGTAGTTGACAATGCGTTGTTGAAATTTTCAACCATGTAATTTAAGGAGCTGTCATAAGTGTATGGCTCAAATGATCTCATAACATTAGTTAACTAGGAATCTCTTTTGAACCAAAAATTCCCTTTTAGTCTTTGTTAAGGTTACATTGGTATCAAAGAACACACAGTGATGATCAGAAACAGGTAGTTGAAATACTGAGACATTATAAATGTTTAGCCCTTTTGTTATTACTAAATGTAGAGTGTTACCATGCTGATGAGTGGCTTCATTTTCATGTTGGGTGAGTTCAAAACTGTCCAGTAGATTTACAAGCTCCATAGCTTTGGAGTATTTTTGTTAATACAAATGTTCAGGTCTCCATACAGGATTAACCTGTCATATCTAGTGACACCAAGAGAGATCAGTTCTGAGAATTCCTTTAGGAATAGTGATGAATATCTTGGTTGTTGATATAATGTAATGATAAGTACAGTTAATTCTGCTTTGAGTTCCAAAGCAAAATATTCAAATGCTGTAAATTTACCCAAATCAATGTCATCACCATAGACTGTAAAAAATACGGATGTAGCCACTGTGATGTCACCCATTGGTTTGTGAACTTTGATTTGATCAAATCAAGGGGGGGGGGGGGGATTAGAAAAGTTCTCTACTTCATTCTACGCCCTTTTTGAACATTGAAAGGTTATTATTTGTGTGGCTTACTGAAACTTTGCTGTTATTTTTGGGTTTTTTGTTTTGTTTTGTTTTGTGTCATTGCCTATATATTTTATTTTGTTATTTTAACATGTTCGAAATAAAATAATCTCCAAACTGCCATTTTGAAGCCTTGAGTTTAGTGATTTGATCATCGCCATCTTGGATTTGACCATCGCCATGTTTGATTTTTGGAGCCAGAAGTGACCATATTTGGACGAGAGGGTTGAGCTGACCCAGAGCCGTATAAAGAGACTCTTTAAAGACACCCTAAAGCATACGCTGCTTTATCGTCTATTTTACTCTAAATGGGACCATAATTTACAAAATGAACATCATGCTGTATTGAAGAAGACTTGAAACGAGTGATTGAGACCATAAACTCATTAGGAAACTGTTTAATGAAGTAATAAATCAAGTGAGAAGTAGGATCATTTTCTCATAGACTTCCATACAATCAAACCTCTTTTTGCAGCCAGTGGAGTTGCCCCCTGATGGCCATTAGAAAGAATGCAGGTTTAAGGTAACTCTGCATTGGCTTCATTTTTCAGGCAGGGAGCTACCCGCTTGATCATCACACACAAACTGTGAGAAACTGGCTGCAATCCCTCCTCCTCTCCTGTTTAGCCCGACTGACTGATAGAAATTATGATTTGGAGGACAAGCCTCTATCAGTGTTGCTACACTAGTCGTGCTGTTCAGGCAGGTCTCAACTAAAAACATACAGTGCAAATTCTTTTCATCTACCAGATCATTAACCAAGAAGGATTTGTTAGCCAATGATATGACATTTAAAAGTGAATTTCAGCTGTTTGGATTCTGTGAAAGGAAAGGAGACTGGTTGTGGCTGAACATTGACCAAGTTAAGATTACTGAGACAGGTACCAGATGGTCTGTGATTGCTACGATGTGTTTGACCATGCCACCAGCTGTTTAAGATTACTGTTATGTTTAATTAAGCGGCATGGGGTCTGTCTCATCTCCGGTGAACACCTGAGTGGTGATGACTGTGGTTCTTGCTGTTCAACAGTTCATCAATTTGACTGAACTTCAGCCTGGCAGTTTCAACTAACTTCTTTAGTGGAGAGTGTGGTGGAGGGGAGGGAAAGGGAGGTTGTTGGGTCCCTGATTGGAGGACAGCATTCAGGGACAGCCGCCAAATTCCTTGAGTTATATGTAGCAGAGGGTCAGGTGAGGAGGGAGAGATGCAGGCTGTTTGCCTGTGTGTGTTGTCCTGTGTGCACTGTGAGGGGGGGAGGGGGGAGAGATACAGGCTGTCTGTCTGTGTGCACTGTTCGTCGCGCTCATGCCCACATTTTTGTTTGCGTTTAGTGTCCCAAGGGCATGACGTAGATTGGCGCCAAGGAGTCTGGATCCAGTGATGTTCGGATGAACCCCATCAGGTCTAAAGCAATCTTTATGGTTACAAAGGATTTGGAAATTGTGAATAAACTATATCTCATGGGTGAGGCACACTGATATCAGCTATGTATTCAGGCCAAGGAGTCTGCTGGAAGATTCAATTCCTGAAAAAGATCCAGTGTGTATAATAATGTTCATATCACTTGGATGTGCAGAGAGGATAGTTGGCAACATCTCTGTTAGCTCCCTGACAGATGTCCCCCATCAGGATAGTGTCTTGAGCAGCGTTTCTTCCCTCGGCCCTTGGCCTAGCAGTGGTTTTTGGGCTATTTCTTAGGTTCCAGTTAGCCTTAATGTTAGTGGTGTGATCAGCTTCCCTGTGCTCAACGTAGTTAGCCATATTTCTCCTGGCTCTCGGCCTAGCATTGATTTTGGTGCTATTTTTTGGGTTTTGGTTAGTCTTAATGCTAGTGATGTGATTAACTTCCCTGTGTTTAACATCGTTAGTATCAGTCAGAGGATTGTACCTGTTATGCAATGAGGGTTCAGGTGGTGGCGTGAGTGTTGGTGCTCTCTTGTTTAATGTCTTGCTGGACTTGCCTCTGGGGAAGCTGACATCAGACCAAGTCGTAGGAGTTGATGCTTTTGGTCTTACACCGGTGCTGTGACAGTAAGAAGCAGCAGGGAGGGCTGGTTTGGGAGCCTCCACACCTAATCCAGGGCAGTGAACAATGTCAGACCAAGTCCTGGCTAGAGTTGATGCTTTCAGTCTAGCACCGATGTGGTGCTAGTATGAAGTGTCATTAGGGAGCCTCCACAGCTAATCCAGTGGTGTTATGACATATCCAGGGGAGCATGTCAGCTAAGTCCCCAACTAGATTCTCCAAATCTGATGCAATCCTATGTATAATAGTCTGCCTCTGTCCGTTAGCATTTGGTAACTCTGTACTTTGTACAGCAGCTGCTACAGAGTCAATGAATTAGTTGCTCTCACGTATTTGATGCAGCATTTCAATCTTCTTTTCAAGCTGTGTTATCCTCTCAATGAGATACCACACTGTGTGCAGCTTGCTGACTTTGCTGGCTTTGGAGACATAACTTTTACACTGTCCTTTGCTGGTCTCAGAAGCTTTATATGCTGGGCTAGGCTAGGCTAGGCTAGACTAGGCTAGACTAGCAGCTGAGTCTGTGGTAGGGCTCTGAAACTTTCCGTGTCCCAAAAGTAAACTTTTGTTCCATTCCGCAGTTCAACTATAGATATTTTCTTTAGCGCCAGTGAAAGCAGTAATAGCTCTCTTTGGAATAATACTTAGGAAGTTATAAAATGCAAAAAGAAAGTGCAAAGCATATAGCTAGCAGAGAGCAGAGGAAAACACATCAACACTGCAGCACAACCAGAACTGGAGATTGCACATTAAAACTCTGTTGTGACAATTGAGCCGAACTAATCACGAAATCTCCTTATGGAGTCTAAGTGTCAAAGACTTTTGACAAGACTTAATCATCAATATCATCTGTATAATTAACAATTAACAATCTGTGCTTCATTCATTTGTCTCTCCTGATTGAACTGGAGCAGAGATTGCAGAAATAGCCGTCAATGTCATTTTGAGATTGAACCATCCCATATCTGGATTATGTGGTCAAATTTATGATGGTAAAGCCATCATAGTATACAGGAGCAAAGTCAACAGTGAAGAGAAAGCAGCCATTTATGTGTGCTGTGATGCACACTGTGTAAACCTCATCATACAACATGCTTGCAATGCATCTCATTTAATTCAGGACTCTTTACAGCCAGTTCATGAGCTCAGAACTCTCAGTAACGAGTCAGGAAAATTCAAGGCAGTATTTGAGGGGCAGTGAAACCTCTGTGTGTGACCATATGGACGGTTCAGGAGAAGGCTGTTACTGCTGTTCACGGTCAGTATGAGAGTGTGTTGTCAAGCTGGGAGGAGATGGCCTGTTGTGGTTCAGACACTGGAATGAGTGCAAATGGTCTCCTAGACCATTTCCAGAAAGGGAAAACTGTTCCTGGTCCATTTCTAGCATCAGAGGTGATCAGGGAGCTAGAATGTTTCAACAGGTCGCTGCAGAAAAAAACACAGACCATTGCAGGCTGCAGCGGAATATGTGAAACACTTTCAGGGAGTGTTTGACAAGGCATCATCTATGGTGCACTCCTTGAATATTGAGGCTAATCAAATCCCTCACCAAAGATAGACCACCAATAGGTACACTGGTGGAGGAACCCAGCACAGGCCAAAATCACCAGAAGAACACTATTTTACAAATTGTTAGATACTGTGGAATTGAAGTTCAAAGAGCAGTGTTATCAGATTCACAGGCCTTGCACAAACTAGAGAATGTTCTCCTTACTGGGGAAATGAACTGAACTGAAATGATGTTGTCTGTCAATACCCAGAGCTTAACAAAAAGAATCTGAAAGTCACCCATGTTCATCTCAAAGAACAAGTACTGGTCCAGCAGTGAAGCTGCACAGGTTAGAGGCTTGTTTGATGAGGTTGAAACTCTTGTTGGCTGCTTTTGCCTCAGCTGAAGCCGAACAAAGCTTCAGTGCACTAAGGAGACTGAAAAACTAGCTCAGGTCAACGATTTCACAAACGTGCCTCAATAATGTTGTTGTTGTTCGCCTTGCCATCAAGAAAAACTCGATGCCATTGACCTCAGAGCTGTTTGTCAGCAATTTGTGTCAGTAAAAGAGAGGCGAAGGCGTGTGTTTGGTTGATTTACATGAAAGAGGGCACAGTACTGGAATGCAAGCAGTGTAGGAGAAATCAAGAGATAGAGTAGCCTCTGTTGACTATAAATAAAAGGCTGTTTTTGTGTTGCTTATTTGGCTACAGTAATTTGATGGTAGATTTCAGCTAAATACTTGAAACCACCCATAAAGTGATGCCAGAGCTACTCTGTTTTGAAATATTTCTGGTTTGTTCCTACCTGTGATTGTTCAAACTTTGTGTGAACTTTGCATGAACTGTAGCTGTGAACATCTCTAATGAGTAATTCCAGTGCATCATGAAAGTAGTAAGATTCAGAGAGCCTCACTTTATTGACACAGTTTATTGATTTCCGTTTGTTGGTTTAAGCAGAGTAGCACACTCTCCACTGGTTATTTTTATTTATTTTCTAGTAACATTATTACAACAATCTGTCATATGTAAATTTTTATTCAAATTAATCTAATTTAATTTGAATTAATTTTAGTTTCAGATTTACACATATAAAATAAATAGTAAGATATATTTTCAAATACAAGTTAGCAAATACTTATGTAATAAAGCAAATGTTTTACAGAATGTGTGCATGCACGTGTGTGTTTAAATTAATCTCAGTTTATTTCACTGCAGCTCAGTGGGTTTTTTTCTGGAAGCTCCATTGTAGGAATTTCAGAAACTGCCTCCTGTTTCTCTCCAGCTTTCCCTCCAGTTCCAGAAGCTCCCTCATGTTTCTTTATGCTCCTTGCTCTTTATCTTCCTCTCTCCAATGCTTACCTTCTCTCTGTACTTCTCTCTTTGTCATCACTTCACCTTTTTACTACCTCTGTCTACATTTTTCTCTTTGTTCTTTTTCCTCATCTTGAAATCAATTGTATTTTTCATCCTTGTTGGAGGAAAGCTGCAATATTTTCACGTGAGAAATAATAATCTGGTGTCTTATTACAGGATATCACAGTGTAAACAAGTCACAGTGGAACCGAGACACCTTTTTTTTATTATTGCACCTGTTTTGCACTGTCTAGAATTTTCTTTTTAAGTGTTTACCGAGTGTTACAAGAGGCCATGTTAGTCAGGGACAGAACTACACAAACATGTTGGGCAATAATACTATATAGAGGTTTGTACACAGGAGCAATCAGAGTGTTGACTGGGCCCAGGGCCTTAACCTTGACTGAGGCATATAATTTCCATGTTAGTCACGTTGTGCATGCGCTGCATTCAATAAACAGCAACACTGTCTTGCTCTTTTTTTTTTAAATATGTGAAAAGTCATTGCAGGACACATGCTCCCCTTTCAACTGATTAGAGTTTAGGTTGTTTTTTGTTTCTCTGGGAACTTATTATTTTGGATACTAAGTCAGGTGAAAAAAACCAGAGCAGCAAAAATGTATGTGTAAATAGGATTATCATGATAAAATTTGTTCTAACATTCTGTAGTTGTATTGATTATTTTTCAGTCAGTCAGAAGTGCTTAGCTGATCTGTGGCACAATCAGTAGCTTTTTGGTGTTTCAGCTACATTTTCTCTTTATAGTGATAGCATGAACTGAGCTAATCTTGCTCTGAAAGGATCCTGATCATTGTAAAAATGTAGTGAAAACACTCCTGATGCAGCATGAAATGTGGGAACTTGGGATGAAAAGCATAAACTTTTCTACTTGTTTTGAAAAATCAGGGTATGCCTTTCAACTTAATGAGTGCAGGTGAGTTCCAGACATTCTTCTGTCACTTTTTTTCTGGCACTGAAAGATGATGTCAGCCTACAGTGCAAAGCTCTGATCAATAAGCACAACACCAGACCTACTCGAATTACTGGAAAAAACTGGAGATGTGAGCAACAATTCAGAAGTTTGAAACCATCAAGGCTAGGCCAAAACTACAAAATAAGATCCATGTTATAATAAACCACTGTCATCTTTTTAAAGTCAGTCACATTTTTGTCCTCTGCAGACACAGATGTAATTCTTGTCATTCCCTTCATTCGTGCCCTTCAAGATCTTGATTTACCTCAATCTACCCTCCAAAAGTCACCTGGGTGAGAGACATATTCAGGTATTTGCCATCACTTCTCAGAAACTTCTTACTCTGCCCGTGTATCAGCATATCAGCATATCCTGTTACCAGCATTGCTGATCCATGATAGTCTCTCATCACTTGTCAGTCTAGTGGTTCCCACCACTAGTAACCAGCCAAATAACGTGCACTGACTACTGACTAATCATTTAAATTTGAACCCAGAAATCAACTGCACAAATTTAGATATCCTGCAGTAAATTGAAAAAATAATTTAGAAAGTTATTTAAAATTGATTCACTACATAGAAAAAGGCCTTGGAGGCAAAAAAATCTTCTAAGCAGATGAATTCTCATTCTTCTGAGATCAGAGCTAGTAATTTATAGAAGATCATTATCGGCAAAACCGCTGAGGCAGAGAAAATCAATCTGCACATAGAGCTCTCCGGACAGATTTGTAACAGCAGAACAAGTTTTGAGAGCGAGCACAGACAGCATCCTGAGCACGTTTTTAATCTGTTCTGCATGTTCTCAAATCTTGACATGCGGAATGCGATAACTTGATTGTACTCAGTAGTTTTGTCATTAATGAAGTTCTACAGTTGTTTAAAATCTTTAACTTCTTTTGCTTTGAGAGCAATTTGCTGAATACATCAGGAATGGTCTGTTTGCTAACTGCAGCTTACATTAGAGAATATAAACACACTTTTTAACTCACTCTCTACACTTTCTCTCCTGTGTTTTTGGTTTTGGAAAGGATGCAAAAAAAGACGCCACCCTCTAAACTCTTTAAATGCGGAGTATCACTATTACTACAGCCCCTTGCACACCACCTCAACATGTGGAGAAATCCAAAGACTGACACACATGCTGTGCCTACAGTTCTAGTTGTTAAGCTAATTGCTGTTTGGGGGAGAGTTAAGTGAACTGTCAATTGTCCCCAGTTCTTTCTGCCAGTCCCCAGTCACGTCATCATCACCTGCCTGCTACCGCTTTTTGGTTTTTGATTACCTGCCTGCTCCCTTTTTGGACTCAGCTGCCATCACTCACCTGTTTCCAATCCTTTTTCTGAATCAAGATCAAGTAAATTCCATTTTTACCTTACCTGTTTAAGCATCTACACGACTCTTACCAGATTTGTTACAGATACCTGCACCGTAGCTGGATATTTATGCTCTTTTGAGCTGTGTGTGTGGCAGTCTTAGCTTGTTTATATTATATTGCATACTGTATGTATGTGTAGTATTCCTGTATTTTTATTGGGGTGCTTTGATCCCTTTTTGGACATATATTTCTTGAAAAAGATATTTTAATCTCAGTGAGACTTTTACTTGGTCAAATAAGGAAAAAAAGGGTAGCACACGATCTGTTGGGGTCAGATAATTTCTTGAGTTTTCTCTAATCTTGCTTACGGTAGTTCTGTTGTTTTTGTATTTGTGTCAGTAATCACTCGTACTAAGGCTTTTCCTGTGTGCAGCACATTACACTTTGGTTTGTTATTTGGTTATTTCTGTGGTTAGGAATATGATTGAATTTCTATCTCTTACTGAATAACAATGGATGCATGCATACAATTATTCAGTTATGGATAAATTCTGCCTTAGATTACTATTGATCATTGGCTGTCTTACATAACTGTGACGTGAGTGTGTGTATGTGTGAGTATTTGATAACACAGACACAGAAGACAGAAATGAGAAGAAACAGTGATATATAAAAACACAAGTGTACAAACCACAACAAATAAAGTTATGAGATGATGGAAAAAGTCAAAGATTACAGATGAGTTAAATTCTTTTTAAAATGTCTCTGATTTGACTTTGTAATCCTCATAAAATCTCATTTTATACATCATAATCACATTAGGTGTACTGTGTGCTGTCATATAGTCAGAATAATAATAATCTGGTAAAACTGTACATTTGGTGTGCATGTGAATAAAGTCAGTGAACATTAATCTTAATAGCATCTCTTCCTGTACTTTGTATATAACATTGAATGTCTTGCAATATGATATTCACAAACTGATCACAAGGTCTGGTATTTATTGTCGGTTAAATATACAGTGAAATATAGTTGTAATAGTAGCCCATGAGTTAACATTTATGTCCAAGAATTATCAATAACATTTAAATGAGTTTAAACATAAAATCATGGATATTTTGTACATTACTGTTATGTTCTTGTTTCCCTCTTAATTACTCTGCTTTGTGTCGGTTTGCTGATTCAGTGTTTGGTTTCGTAACATAATTATGCTGCAAACCATATGGCAACTTTCTCTAACTGATGCTAACGTGTTCTGGCTGTTGAGTTAATCACTGCTGAATGGGTCTTGGTCATGACCTCTGCCATTCTTGATGATGGTGACAGCGATGAAGGCTTGATGAATTAAAAAGTTTGGCTGTTTATGATTAATTTTCATGTGTAAGTAGGATATCTTGCACTTTTTTGTAATACCACAATAATATTGTGTCCTGCACCTCATCTCCTCAAACACAGAAAATAAAATAACTACCTTAAAGTTTTCTTGCTTGGAGTCGTGTTATATGTAGATCTGAATAGGTTCTCATTTTCTTTATTTTTTTTAGTTTTAGTTTTGAGTAGTAATTTGCATCTTAGTTTTTCCAACAGCAGAACTTTCTTCAGGCTAACGTTAGCTACACTAACATGTACACTTACAACAGCATTGGTAATTCTTTCCAACAATTAAAACTACCTATGTTAACGCTTTACGGACAAGGTCTTTTTATAGACCGGCACCCCAACCTCTTAGAGCGGAGGTTGGAATGTTGGTTTCTTTAAGCTAAGACCTCCATCTTTCCCAAACCTTAACCAATTTGTTTTAACCTAACCAAACCTTAAAGTCCCCCTCCACTCAAAAATATGTTTTTCTTCTTGTTCCTACAGTTGGATGTTTGAGCTTCACTGTGCAGAATGATGCATTCGCAGAGTTTGTTTTCACATTTATCTGCTGAAAGTGGAAAGTTTCTCTGAGTTCATTCAGAATGGAGAGAGTGGACTACAGTGAAGTAGGAGACATCTTGTGTCCATCAGTTGAACTGTGGAAATTAAAAATATTTGCATATTGACAGATTCTGGAATTTTTAATGAGTGAGAAAGAGTAGATGTAATTTTAAGGATTTTAACAAGATAATTTCACTTTTTTGGTGGAAAAACCATATCAGACACACATTATTATTCAAAGTAGAGTATATTACATACATCTTAAAACATATCTGGAAGGAATATTTAACTATTATGGTGAAAGATCAGAAAACAGTCATATATGCCATTTGACAATGTAACAACAACATATTCTGATACAGTTGGATGACTTGTTTTTGTGATTTATCTGTATTGCCTCAAAACAAGGCATTAAATGTATCCAATATCTGACACATTATGAAGTATTTCCTTTACAATGTACCACATCAGGAACATATTATAGTGACATGAATGACTGAATGTGTTTAATGGGTTATTGATTCTTAATTTTGTTATGCAGTCATGTCAGCTTCAGTTTTCCTCTCCTTCATGATGGTGGAGAGATTTTTTTTGTTGACAATCACTTCTTATCTATAAAAAATGCACTGACAGGATGAGATAGAAGCAGACAGAACAGAAGGAGACGTAGGAGTACAGCTCTGAGAGACAAAATTTTTTTTTTATTTATTCCCTGTATACATAAAAAAATCTTCAGTGCCCATGGGTCAATGTGAGCTGTTTTCAAGGTCTCTGCTCACCAAGCTTGAGCCTTTCTCATTGCATTTCAGTAAATGAATACAGGGTTCAGTAAGATGACTGGCAGAGCATTCAAGAGCAAATCAAAGTTTTAATGTTCTGACTAACAATGTCATCTTTTTTTTTTTGTTTGTTTTGACTGTTTGATTTTCAGATAATGGATTCTAAAATTATGCAAACAGAAAACAGTCTCACCATAAGGTCCATTCAGTAGTTTTTCCAGAGCTTTCAATCATATCACATGATCTTCCTCAGGGTTAGGATTGGGTTAGATGGAGTTTGTCCAGCTGTCATGGGATTCTATAAATTCAAGTTTCCGTTTTCTTCCATGTCAGATTAAAAGCTGATCACACTTCATCTGCTGATGAAGATCATTTGATATGATCAAAAGCTCTAGAGCAGCCACTAAATTAACCTTGTGATGAGATTCTTTACTCAACTGCTCTGTCCACAGTCAACAGTAAGTATGAACCTCAACAAATGTAAATGTAATGTCAAGCTTTTCTTCAGTATCATGCATGATTATTATTAATGTGAATTTACATGACATCATTATTTATCTTAAATATACAACTTCCTACATGCTCAAAGATGTGCATACTGGGTCTGAGGACTCCATAATTATCAGACAAAAAAGTAACAAAAAAAGCAAGGCACTTTTGGTTGGGAGAAGAATGATTTTATCAAATTGGAAAGTGTGTAAAGCCAAACTGCTTTGCAATAGCAAACTGGCGACAAGAATTTTTAATATTTTGATTTATTATGTATTGGAATTCCGACTGAGCACTTATTTGACTCTAACAATCATTCAGTTCCTTTAGATCAGGTTGAAAATAGTTTATTAGCTCACATATTTTGATTTCATTTAATTTATGAAAATGTGTTATTGTGAAGTACTCAACTCACAGTGATATTTTGTGTGTGCTTCCAGTATTTTTCTTCTCTTAAAAGATGTTTGTAGCAGAGTTTTTTGACATCATTAAATACAGAGTGATAAAAGTCAAATATATATCTAATATGTAGTCCAACTAGACATAGATCTAAATTCACTATATGATTATAAGAACTTTTTTTTGAGACATGTATCCTTCAAAAGTTGATCACCTTTCTCTGTAATGTAGACACCCTCTTCATTGTTTGTTCATTTTTTTTCTGTATCTGATGTGTACATTTTTTGCTCTAAATTGTATTTCTCTCTTTATGTTATAATGAAAAAATTGTAAATAAGGAAATAACATCGTTATTATGTCATGTCCTAATCAATGAGTGTGCATGTGTGTGTGAGATATCTGTAAAATCCTGAAAAAAATATTATAATAATCAATTTGTGACAACTTTTTTTTGCAAAAGGCTGTTACAAACCTTTTATTGAAATGCATATTCTGTGAAACTTTTTAAAAAAAATAGATAAATATATGCTGTATGTATATAGTGTGATTGATCATCTTCAGCTAAATAGCTGTAACAGAAGTCTGTCGTTACCACAGATATCCAGTAGAGGTCTCTACTGCAAACACAGTGAAACAAGGCAGGTCAATACATAAGATCCTGCATTGAGCTTCACATATGAGAGCTAACACAATACAGGTTGTAATACTTTTGGATTTTTGTTTAAGATTTAAGACTATTTTACTTACTGTAAACTTCTCTATTCAACGTTTGTTGTTTCTGGGACTTCGCCTTTGCAAGGTTTGAAACTATCATAACACTCTGATTTTACTGATTGGATTTTTTTCTGTGTATACTGTACTGTATGACAGTTACAAGGCCAAAAATCAAATAACTACACTACGCCATTTCAGGGAAATAAAAGTGAAATCATTTTGAATTTAAAAAAGAAAGGATTTGTGTTATTTATTGTTCAATAAGTGTATGCCAGAATGTGGACAATTGGCCAACAGGGTGAAAAGGTCATTTCTCATTTCACTGTGAGTTCAGTTGTGATCGTGGGACAGTTTGGGGTCCTGAGTGGCTTAAAGCAGGGTTTTATATAGTTTGGACCAAACACATGTCCCTCCACATCAGCTGTGGAGTCAGCTGCATTAATAGGAAGAATACTCCTGACAAAGGAACGGTGTTACTGGGAAAAATGAGTAACTTTAGACTGAAGGAATACGCATGGTATACTGTACATTTCCAAGGTGTTACTGGTCTAAGAACACTTCTTCCTTCTAATTTCTCACACCACAATTAGTACATCACAAACTGAGCAATGTTTTCCTTTTCTGGTGATTCAATGTCCTGGAATAACCTTTTGAATATAAAGGCCCAGTTGATATTTTTTTAAGTATAATTTTGAGGCACATCCACACATTGATTATGCATTTATGTGACTCTCAACTAATAAGAAAATTCAGAAATATATTCCCATTTATGTGCTCTACAGTATTTACAAATGTAAACAAACCTACAGTATCAGAAAACAAAAGTAAACCGAAGCCTATTTCTACAGTAAAAAAAAAAAAAAAATTAAAAAAAACTGTAAATCGAAATAATTGAGATATCTACATATTGATTTAATTAGAATCTTATAATCTTAGAAACTTTTTTAACTTAGAAAGTCATAATTTAGATTTACTAAATCAGAGTTATGAGGCTATAAATCCAAATTAAGAAATAGTAACTCAGAGGTATAAAATAAAAACATGACTTTTGAAAATCTTGAAATACCATGTCAAAATTATGACTTTATAAATTAAAAATAGCTGACTGAGTCAAAATTATTCAAATTACTAAATCAGAATTATAATATTTATTAAACATAAATCACCAAAATTTTGATTTAGAAAGCAATATAACCTGCTTACTCATAAATTTGATTTATATCACGTTTAACTTAGGAAATCCAAAATTTGCACTCTTTTGACGTTGTAGGCCTATTCTATCATTTTGATTTACCATGAGAATTACATTTTTTTTTAACCATCAATTTTTGTAATATCTTGTTATGAATGAGTCCATAAGCATGGACCTCCTTGTCTGAGAGTAAAACTAGTTCTGTAGTCCAGTCTAACATATCCGTGTCAGTCCTGCCCTGCAGAGGATGCCATCAGACACCGTCCTTCAGTTTTTTTCACCAACATCCTTTTTGATAGTCAGCCAGGAAGCAGAGAGAGTAGATCTCCTGAGAGACGGAATGAGACAAAATATCAGTCTGTGAAATGCACAGAACACATTTCTACCAGAAGTGTCTCTTAACCTTCAGTGTGATGCTATAGGAGGATTGTGGGAGAGGATACACGTGACTGAATCCGGTAAAGTGCTGCGGTTTGTCGGCAAGGAGTCGAGCAGGGAGACAGAGATGTGAGCGGTCCTGTCAGGTAAGATCACGTTAGCTGGATTTAAAACTCAAACACGGCATGTTGAGGGGAATTAGAGCTATGTTCGACTTTCTGGGGAGCTCGTCTGTCGGGGTCTAAACAAACTGACAAAGTATTTAGTCAGTGCTCTCTGTTTTTGTTTACAATGGCGTCGAATACTGCGTCTGATTATCGAGGTCAGTCAGTAAAAACACACATTAGCATATAGATGATGGTTTTATTGCGCCTGTAGTTTCGTGTGTGATCAGACAGGTGGAGGGCTGACGGGCTGCAGCGGATCACCTGTAGATTCCGATAGTGTGAAAAATGTGACAATAGTGAAGCCAGGAGCTGATTGGCTGTGAGGTTTATGTAAAATAATACATATTAGCCTGCAGTAAGGTGAGTAATTTATGTTTAAAAAGCGTGAAGCAGGTGATCCGTGGATAAAAAAAAAATAACATAGCCTAGAAGTAAATAAAAAGGTAAATCGAAAAAATCATTCTTTTAAACAGCAATACCACTGGTGTGCATTAAAGGATAAGGCTGGTGATTTATATGTTTCCTCTTGTCAACAAATCCCATGTGCAGAACCAAACCAACAATGATTTAATCTACTTATAGCCTAAGTATTGTGTGTGTGATGATCTTATTCCTCTGTGCCGTAGACCTCCGTCGTTGTCCAAAAACTATTAAAAACATGTCAAACAGCCACAACGCTGCACTGGGTTCCTTCGTCCGTGAAGGCAATGGTTACTGCAGTCTGTTTAGAAACGGCTCCAAAGACTAATAACAAAGTCCTTTGAGAAATTTACAGGGTAGTAACCTACAAAGTCAAGAGGTTGTGATATGTAGCACAACAAGCTGGCAAAGCTCTGTAAACAGAGCTGTTTGCACATCCTCAGTGGTGTCTGCCGTACAAGGAACTGCTCTCCTGAGAGTGAAAATGTGATCGCTGTTATTAGTCTTTGGAGCTGTTTCTAAACAAACTACAGTAGCCATTGCCTTCCGGGTCGAAGGAACATCACTCAGTGCACACAATACTTGTAAGTAGATCAATTCATTGTTGGTTTGGCTCTGCACATGAGATTTGTTGACAATAAGAAAAAAAATATGATTATCTTTGAAGTATGGAGCTGAAGCTGGGAGGCTGTTAGCTTAGCATAGCTTAGCTGGTGGAGAGGAAACAGCTATAAAGACTGTGAATATTCAATATTCATTAGATGGACACACAGGAATCTTAATAAATGCTAATGTAAAATCCCTTTAAAAAATAAAATAAATGCCACAAGATATATGAAATTATATTTAAAAAATATAAATATATTTAATAATATGTAAACAAAACTAACATTTAAAGGAATAGTTTGACATTTTGGCACGTATAGGGCTGACTCCCCCTAACATGACATATAGTTGTTTTTACATTACTATTTGTGTATGGATTAAACAAACAAGATGTGATTATTAGTGACCTTTAGGGCTGGTAGTAGGCCTATTATCTAGCTGTTTCCCCCTTTTGCGAGTGTATGCTAAGCTAATCTAGTCACCACCTGGCACAAGCTCCATATGGAAAAGTTCAGTGTCTGGGGAAACACACTTTTTCACTCTGTTTCTGAGAATTAGATGAGAAGAGCAATACCATCCCCATGTCTGCATTAAGAATGGAGCTGAAGCTTGGAGGCTATTAGCTTAGCAAAGCTTAATTGGTGGAGACCAAAACAGAGCTAAAAGAAAAGTGAATATTCAACAAACACAACTCCTAATAAGTGCTTATGTTGTGATGTCTGCTTAAAATAACACTTTTGGAGACAAGGTGTCTCCTACTTCACTGTGTAGTCCATTCTCAGTGTCCTGGGGGCTTCAAGTTTCCACACCTCACTTGTGTAAGTTGCACACTGGATCACGACTGGCTCCAAACAACTTGTGATGTCACATAATCAACTATGATTTAATATAAGAAAAATCTGCTTTGCAAATGTTTTTATGAGGAATGAAATGGATTTGACACGTTTGTCAGACTTAAAGAATACACAGAATGATTTTAGGTATTTTATATTTACATTCAGTAACAATGAATGTAAAAAAAACCCTTCTTTATGTACAAGAAAGTCCAAAGGGCACCTTCAGTATGAGTACACCCTTTGAAACTTCCCCCTTTCAGTAGATGAATGTGTCTTCTAATGTCCAACTCTGACACAAACATTTACTGGTCCCATCCTCTTAAATGTGAGGATGTGCAGCTTTTCTCCATTTTTTTTTCTCCGTTTTGAACTGTTGGTCTGAAAAAAAAAAAATCAAGATGTCACCTTGAGGTCAGAGAAATTGTGACTTTTTTTTTTTTTGCTATTTTATGACATTTCATAGACAAAAAATAACTGATATATTAATTGATAATAAAATAATTGTTAATGGCAGCCTTAGTTGTTGGTAAATCAGTAGTTTTACAAACTGAATTTGAGAAAGAAAAACAATGGATCTGTTGCTTTGCATCATCTAAGTAAGTCATGACATCACTGCTTCTTCAAAATTGTTAGTTATATATTGTGACTTATCCAAAATGTTCTTAGTTTTTTTTTCCATTTTATTATGGATGACTTGTACTTTGTGAAGTATTGAATGGTTGCTTACAGTTTGCTGAAGCAGCACTGTGGGCTACAGTTTAACTACTTAAAATGGGAAGTAAACTGTTGTGAACTGTTGAACTGTGACTGTGGGTTAGATAAATATGACTCCTTCATAGACAGCATATCAGTGAAGCTCCATAAAGACACTGCTGCTGCTGCTGCTGCTGCTGCTGCTGCTGCTGGCTGTGTTTCCTGCACCAACGTCTTTACAGACTACATGCCAGGTTTTGAGGGCTTTGTAAATACCACAAGTAATGAAAAGAATGTAGACAACTTCACTGCCTGGTGCCAGTTCTCCTCATTACTGTCATCAGTGCCTTGCTAAAACAACACATCTCTTCATTTTCCAGTTCATTTTCAGTATTTGGCACTTCCCAGTCAACAGCGTACAACATGTGTCATCCACCTGTAGGAGGGTGTATGTTGGTCAGAGAATGGTATAACCATACAGGCTAAATGCTACACATGGCCATCATGTTGTAGATGATGTGCACAGAAGTCATAATCTGACAGATTCAGCTTAATTTATCTGATGTATGATCAGTCACTGGCTTGAAATGTGGAGCAGTGTGCACTTTCATCACTATGTTAAGTTTGACGCTGAAGCCTCCGACAGTCCTCGTCCGGATTTCTCGAAGATTTTTATCAGAAGTCAAACCATCTTGTTTGGCTTTTCCCTTTCCATTTTAAAAGTTAGTTTTCATTTTTTTTTCTATTTTTACTTTAAATGATCTCATAGTATAAAAGTGATGGTAACTCTGAGTGGTATGAATGCTGCTATTACGTCACCAGCAGGCTTTTATCAGATTCCTTCATTATAACTGTGTGATTCATCTACAGCACACCCTGTGTCCCAATCAGTGTGTGCACACTGGATACATGATAAAATGAAATACAATTATGGGCTTTGCCTAAAAATACAACACAATGTGGAAATTGAGCAGTTACTAACAGCCGATTATATAGTGGGAAAAAAATGTGGAGTTGTAAAATCTTTTCTGATTTGAAATTGGCCCCAGTTTCTTGAAGTCTGGATTTTTTCAAGAGGGAAATTTATAACTAAAATTTAAAAGTATATAAAGTATAAACATGAAATTAAGGCAAAGAAAGCAAGGATTTCATGCTGTTTGATGAAATGAAATTATAATGAATAGGTGTATCTTTAAATCCAGCAGATGGGGGATGTAAAAACAGGACTAGGTCAAAACCCAATATGTGGCTAGACAGTGTGTGAAACGCTAGAGGGCTTTTAATTTGAAACAATGGAAGGAAGTGGCGACATGAGATGACCAAGCCCCTAGGAGGTGCACCGGGCTTTGACTGAAGCCAACTGGCTGTGTTTGGAATTGCATACTAACGTACCGCCTACTACATACTCAGTCAATATGTACTGCATACTGCCTACTAACTGAACAATTAAGTATGCCATTACCAGCAGACTGTTCACACTGAACTATACTCAAGCAAGATGGTCATGTGACTGCATCACATAACTGTATTGATCACAACATCTGGTCTCACCCATCCAGTGTCCCTTCACATCTGTGAAAGCAAATTCCCAAACAGGCCTTATTTGGATAAACTGACCACATATTGGGAATCTAAATGGTTACTTTGAAAAATTATTAAAACTTAATAGAGTGACATATTAACAGTCCTACAATGAAAATTACAAAATATTAATCTCTGCCATTGCTGACAGTTGGTGCGCAATGCATTCTGGGATACATAGGTTTGGCAGGCCTTTGGCCAGCCACTGGTGTAACCTCATCACTCAGTCAGTCAGTCAGTCAGGGACAGACGTGTTTGTAGGGCTGGCCCTGCTGTCGCAGTCCACCAAAAAAAATGCAATTAAATTTAAAAATATTTAGGGTGAGAAAAAATAAATTGCACCAAACTCCCTTAATTAGAAATAAATTCAGAAATAAATAAATAAATTCATAACTTAAAGGTGATGTCTTCAGATTGCTTCTGTTGCCTGACCAACAGTCCAAAACCCAAAGATACTCAGTTTACCAATTAATGAGTGTAATGTGGCTTTGCCTGCATAAATCACTTAAAACTAAAGCTTGAGGTGTAATACTGCCCTGTGGCTGAACCTTGACCCCAGGTAAACCTTCCCACCTGTCAACTGTGGAATCGCTCCCAGCCACCAGTCCTCTCTCTCTCTCTCTCTCTCTCTCTCTGTCTCTCTCTCTCTCTTTCTCTTTCTCTTTCTCTCTCTCTCTCTCGCTCTCTCTCTCTCGGACATGTCTTGACAAGCCGAGAAACACCAGGGGAGGGAGGAGACAAGAAAAAAAAAAAACAAGAAAAACCGGAGAGCATGAGAAAGAAAGACTGAGAGGGAGGTGTGGGGTTTGAACAGAGGGAAGGGAAAGAGCCGAGGACATGAGAAAGAAAGGGGAATTCCATGCTGAAGCTGCAGTCTGGGATCGATGCTTGAAATCTTTAAGAGGAGTGAGACAGAAACTGTGAGGAGAGAAGACTGTAGCTGTAACTGGAAGACAGAGGACGACTCAGGCAGGGGAGGGGTGAGATACAGTGTCATTATATCTGTGAATAACATGCTGTCAGTTCCTCTCTTGACTCATTCTTTCCCCGTCTTTCTGATTACTGACAGAACAAGATCTCCAGGAGAGGCTCCATGAATGGTGGTAACTGTGAATCCTCCTCTTTGCTTTGCGGTGTCAAACCCAGCAACAAAAAAGTCAAGACAAATCCAAATGAAGAGGTGAAGCACTAGCTGACTTAACCTTTCGCTGACTCCTCTTCTTGTCAGCCTTACTCCTCTAGACCTGCAGGGGAAGGACAACTACTGATAATAATCACCTGATGCAACACTCTCGGGAACTGACAAACTGAGGAAATATCCAGGTCTTGTCCAGAGCTGTCACAAACTAGAGCTATCACCAGCTGCAGCTCAAACTAAAAGTTGGAGTAAAATTACTGAAGGAGTATGGGACGTGGAGTTCCGAGCACTGAGTTGTCCCCTGGATGTCAGACGCCCAGGAATCAATGAGCAGCAGCGGACTTGGCAGCAGCTCCAGCTTGCTTCAGGGCCGGCGTTTCTACTGTCGGGAATGGGTCCTGGACAAGCTGCGGCGTTGCCTGGACGCCCGCTCCATGCCGGGCCAGATGCCTGGGCTGCTGGTGACGGGGGGCCCCGGTGCTGGGAAGACTGCCCTGTGCACCGAGGTGGTGTGGCCCACCTCAAAGGCAGGGCTGGCAGTTGGGCTGGCATCTCGCTGCCTGGCATCCCACTTCTGCCAGAGGGAGGATCAAAGGAGTACAGTCCTGTGGAGGTTTGTCCTGGGCCTGGTTGAGCAGCTGAGGGCCTCACCTCTCCTCCCTCCTGAGTACAAAGAGATCCTGAACAGCCCATCTGTATCCTCTGCTCTGGAGCCTCTTGCCTGTCAAAGAAACCCTGATGACACCTTCAAGAGGTTTGCATATTTTTTAAGTCTTCACTCCAAAATTCTCAAAATGAGGATGTCATTTCTACCTTTTTTGATGTGACGGTAACAAGCTTGATCTTGAATAAGGTTTTATTGAAGCAGATTTGAGGGAAATTTGAAGGTTGTCAAATGAGAGGGAAAGAGGAAAGTTGCCAAAGGTGCACGGCGTGTACGTGCATGTTCAAGAGAGCAGCTTGATACAGCAAAATGAATGTGCAGTATCACCGAAAACCTGCGCCACAAGTTCTTGTTTTGTAAATGCTCTGTTTTCAACATTCGAGTGTTGTGACCAAAAACGTCCGGTGTTTGTAGTCATTATAGACATGATAAATAATTCATGATGATGTAATCTCATCTATTGTCAGCTTTAATCCGAGATCACTTTGATGACCCAGTTTTGTTACATATGCACTCACCTGAAAATCTTAACTGACTACGGTTGAAAGTAGGGCTGGGAGATATTTTAAAACAGTATCGCAATAAGAATAATTTTACACTATCAGTATTGTTGGGTAATATGTAACTGATAATATCCGATGAGGCGTAAGTTCCATGATTTAATGAAGTCATAAAACAACACAGCCGGTTATTATCCTGCTTATACGATGGCTAGTTATTATCAAATTAGTATATCAGTCATTTTATTTGTTTATTATTATTATTTATATTATTTTCATTATTGATTCATCTATCATTATTTCTCGATTAATTGATTAGTTGTTTGGTCCATAAAATGTCAGAAAATTGTGAAAAATGTTGATCACTATTTCCCAAAGCCCAAGATGATGTCATCAAATGTCTACTTTTGTCCCGACCAACAGCCCACAACCTAAAGATATTCAATTTACTGTCATAGAATACTAAAGAAACCAGAAAATATTGAGAAGCTTGAATCAGAGAATTTGGAAATGTTCAAAAAAATTGACTCAAAACAATTAATTGATTATCAGAATAGTTAGTAATTTAATAGTTGGCAATTAATCAATTAATTGAATGATTGTTGCAGCTGAAATGATCTTTTATCATTAATTTAGAATGGCAAACAAACACCTACCTCATAGGTCTACACTTAAACTGAGCAGTTTCTTAAAGTTAATCCACACCTTCTAGCCAATCAGAATCCTGGATTTTCAGTGGCCATCGATTATGACACTATACACTATGAGAAATGGTGTCAACTGTCAGAGATTCTGCTATAACATTTATACCGAGGTAGATATCTTCTTTTTGCATCAATGTGACGAAGTACTTACATGTGTCAGGTATTTAATTTGCTGAATCGGCCCAAAAAATGTTCCTTTGTGATCAATTTGTCCATAAAGTGTTTCTTAATTGATTTTCATAAACTTACACAACATATAGTGATATCACAGCATACACATTCACATATTAACACATATCATGGAGGCTTTTATCCATATGACCTGCTCCTAGATACTGGTATATATTAACATATAGAGAATGTATTAAAAAAAATCATGTATAAAATCAATCAAACTGATGCATGAAAAATTTTTTGTAGGTTGTTGTAAAACTAAAATAATTTGTGAGCTTTTATTTACAGTTTGACATCACTAATATGTATACACTAATGATCAAATTCCACTGAAAACTGATAAACAGATTAATTATCAGCCACAGTATCAGCAACACTGCAATAAAACGCCCATGTAGATAATTATAAAAAGCTCTGCTCTCTGCCTAGAAAAATGAGTGAGTGAGTGTCAAACACATTGGCAGCTCCTGCTCATGTCGTGGTAAAAAGCCTGAACACTTTCCTAACCCATAAAAGCTTTAAGGCTGAAACCATTTTCTTCTAAATAGAGGTGATTCTCTGCAGGTGTTTAGACTGTCAACAAGCTGTCAATGTAAAGCCATGTGGTTCACTATCAGCGAAGTAAAGACAGGCAGAGACAGTCACAGGAAAAAAGACTGCACCACCTATTCTTCCTCGTCTTATATTTATTCCTCCTCTCATAATGCAGCCCATTCACTGCACACACAATGGGCCTCCAGTGTGAATGAATGCTACAGTGTTATTTACGACACAACATCCTTTCAGAGAGGGGGGGAAAAAAAGAACAAAGAGGTGAAAAATGCCTCCCCTACCCCGGTGACTGTCTCAGCTGCAGTCAGTGAGGTCACCCTCCTCACCAGGACTTTTTCACTCTCTCCCGGTGTGTTTACTCTGCGATGAGTTGGAGCCCTTTTACACTCCTCCCGTGTTTGCTCTTCTCTGGTGTGAAGTACCGAGCTGGATTCCACATTCCCCTCAGACTGGCTCACAGCCAGCAGCTGTTTGTGTTTGGAGCTCTGCGGGCGAAACGCCGCCATGTGAGAACAGCCGTTGACAAACTGATGAAACACAGGCTTGAATTGGCAGTGAAAGGGCGTACATGGGCCGTATGCCTTGAGCCCGTTGGTAGCTCTCTGTAGTCACCAACTCGTTAACCCTTCGCTGAACTTAAATGTAATGCCTGACCCTTTGCCTGGAAGCTTCTGCCTTTAGATTTAAAGTTCAAAAGGTTCCTCTCTTTCTGGGAGTTCAAATCATAACGGCAGAAACTCTTGTGCTTTCTCCTCTGATTGTTGATTTGGGTGTGATACAGGTCACTTTCACACCTATACTGTAGTTTGGTAAATCTGGTTCATTCTGTGAAGCTTCTTTCTTGCAAAGAAATAATTGATTATGAGCATAGTTGGCAAGGCTACAGCTGGACTTCATACTGTACAGTATGTGATAAATAGTGATGTGAAAATCCTCACAGTCATGTGCTGACATACATATCTGATACCATGGCTACCATGTGATCTTTCATATTTTTATAGATTGCTTATTCAGATGGTTTTCTTTTAACTTCACAGCAGTTGATTAAATAATGGTAAAATCACATATCTACTATCATAAAATTTGGTAGTTGGACTATTAAGCTTTCACACCACAAATGATTTGCACCAGAGTTTGCTTAAAAGGGTACTCCACTGATTCAGCGTTGCTCTCCTATAACACTAAAGATAGTCTTTTTTATTCCGCACATTCTTCTTCCTTGTCAAATCCTGGCGCATACATTACCCACACTGCTGACAGTTTGATTGGTGATTCGGGTGTGTTATGCTCGTAGTGATTAATATAGCCTCAAGTGCTAAGTTCAAGCAGAGATGAGGAGCAGGCTACAGAGGGCTGGCAACCTCACTTCTTTCTAACTTCACACCTCGACATTTTTAAAAAAAAAAAAAATTTTTAATTTTCAAGCTTGTAATCTTCAGCCCCAAATGATGCAAGTTATCAGATTTTCTACATCTCCTCTGGAGCTACAAAAGGCTTTATACAACTTTTAGGCAGTAGTACACCTTGAGACCTGTAAACAAACTTTGATGGGTAAAATTGGTGGTGTTCTCCTTTTAACAGCTATCACACCAGCCTAAATGAACCAAACCAAACAGACAAATGCACCAGATTTTGTTTGAGCTACAGCTAACATGTTACTGTAGGTGTGAAACTCACCATTTTGTAGACTCTCCTCCTGCCAACTCTGCTACCTGGCTCGACGAGGTTTTCAAATGTAAACATTGAAGAGAAGGTGGAGTGTATGAACACCAGCTATGATCCCAACCACACAGACAAGCTGGACCATGTCTGTGTTCATCTCTGCATCCATCTCAACATCGGAGGAAACACCAAGGTAAACGTAGAGGGATTGAACACAAGCTGTTATTCTGGCCACATGGAACTTTTCTCAAGCATCCTGCTAGCCACTGTACAGGTGTTGGATAATAAACCAGATGACCTCCGTGCACAGATCAGTTGCCAACAGGATATCAGGAACTGTAATGTCCTTTGGTTCACTGAAACTTGGCTAAATCCTGGAATACCGGACAGTGCCATTCAACCAGGTGACTCTTTTTCTGTATTTGACAGAGGATTCTGGCAAGAAAAAAGGAGGAGGCGTGTCCTTTATGATGAATAAAGATTGGTGTGACAGTGGGAATATTGAAATGCTAACCCATTCCTGCTCACCTGATCTGGAGTTATTGTCAATCAAATGCAGACCGCACTTTCTACGAAGGGAATTTACATCAGTCGTTATCACAGTGGTTTACAACCCACCACAGGTGAGTACAGAGGCTGCCCTGTCGGATCTTTGCCGAGACTTGAACTGCTCACAGATTGGTAATCCTGATGCTGCGCTCATCATAGATGGAGACTTCAAACAGGCTAACCTTTAGAAGGTTATGCCAGACTTCCATCAACATATTGACTGCGCCACAAGGGGAGTAAACACTCTGGATCACTGCTACACACCATTCAAAAATGGCTACAGAGCAGAATTGCTACCCGCGTTTGGGAAAAGCGACCATGCAGCCATCTTGCTGAGGTCAAACTATGTAAACAAACTATGATGCATGCCCCCAGTGATGCGAGAGGTCAGGAAATGGTGAGGCCAGTCAGAGGCTGCCCTACAGTCTGCACTACATAAGCGGTCTGTAGCACGTTCCAGGACACCACTGTTGACATCACCGATGACATCAGTGGATTCACTGAGTCTGTGGTGGATTTAATTTGTGAAACAACAGAACCAACTGTACAAAAAACTACAGTTAAATCATTCCAGGACCAGAAACCATGGATTACCAAAACCATCTGGGATGCCATAAACACACACACTGCAGCCTGTGACTGATGGACAATTATAAAGCAGCCTACAATGTAGGAAGAGCAGTAAAGGAGGCAAAAGGGGACTATGGGAAGAAAGTGGAACTACAATTCCAGGAGGGCAATCCCAGAAGCATGTGTCAAGGTCTAAGAACTACAATATGACAGATAGTGGACTTTGGGAAGAAGCAGGGAAGGAATTATGCCCCCCTCAATATCAACGGGTCCTCAGTGGAGAGGGTGGACAGCTTCAAGTATCTTGGTGTCCACATCACTGAGGGGCTGACCTGGGCACTGCATACTGACTTGGTAGTGAGAAAGGCAAGGCAGAGACTGTTTCAACCCAGACACTTCCGGAAATTTCCAGGTATCCCCTCAAATACTGAAGAATTTCTACTGCACCATTGAGAGCGTCCTGACGGGGAACATCACTGCCTGGTACAGAAACAGCACCGAACAGGACTGCAAGGCCCTGCAAAGGTTCGTTCCGCTGAACACACAATAGGCGGTGCTCTACCCAGCCTAAAAGATATTTACACCAGGCGCTGCAAGAATAAGGCTAAGAGAATTATTAAGGATCCCAACCCGGATAACGGCCTTTTCTCCCTGCGGCGGTTGGGAAGAAGGTGCCGGATACATCAGGCCAGCACTGAGAGGCTCAGGAAGAGCTTCTGCCCTCAGGCTACTAGGATCCTAAATGAGGTCACTGCCTAAGACTGCCCCCCCCTCAATCACATACATATATTTATCACTATTCCTATTCTATTTGAACTCTTGCACAAATTGAAGGAACTGACATTTACTTTTAGTATATAACAATGAGTCTGTGACTCATTGTTAGTGCTGCCTATCTTGACCAGAGCACTTTTGAAAAATAGATTTTTTTAGATTTCTTTCATCTGAATAAGGCTCTCCTGGTCAAGTATAGTTCAAATAACAATGGAATAATAAAATACATGCATATCATTAAACAGTGTAGTGTTGCTAAAAAGGAATTTTATTGCCAGGTCATCTCTGCCTGTAAAAAATAAGAAATAAAAACAAATCTATAGTTTTCTCACTGATCTTCCCTCCTGAACTTAGCTCAATAGCAATGCAATTTTATGTATATAAAACCTTAAAATGCATGTAACATGTATAGAAGAATATAATAGATTAATTACAAGAAAAAGCAACAGTTACAAAAGAAGAAAGGATACAAGACAACCCCCCACCCAGCCAAATACAGTAAAGAACCAGACTTGCACAGATACACATATACAGTCAGGTGCACACAAACAGTAAGTCTTCATGAGTCTGAGGAAACAGAAAAGCTTTTGTTTTGTTTCTTGAGAACAAGACCAAAGTAATCTGGGTCTAATTCTAGGTTAGAAGTTAGAAGATGACTTAAGAGGTGTGACTTGGCTGTAGTCAGTGAGCAGGTCAGAAATAAAGTGGGCAAAGTTAATTCTGTGTTGAACTAGGAGCCAGTGAAGTGATTTAAGTAATTGAGTGATATGTTTGGCAGAGAGCCAGCCTCCTTATTTTGGGAGGTTTGATTGTAACATGCACCTCTGCACAAGTCCAGATAAAGCTGAGGGTCACCCACAAACCCACAATCAGGGTCATGTGGGCTAGATGGAGAGGAAAACCTCTAACAGCAATAAAAGGTTCACTTCCTCTTCTGTAGAACTGAGTATATGCCTGGAGAGGGAGTGTCACTTTAATCAGATGACTAAAGCAAACAGAGGTATGATAAGCTTGTTGTGACCCAGAAGTAGCTGTGACCCAGGGCAGGGTTTAAAGCTGCTTTTAATTGCAGGATATGCTCAATGATAAAAGTCAAGGCTATTGTGTTGTTTAAGTAATGAAATGATTCACTGACATTAAGGCTTGGTCTTTAAATATTCTCTAAAGAAGTTTAATGTGTAAGTAACTGGCTAAAGAAACATACTATACATCAGGATGAATCACGTTTTGTACTGAAAAAAGTAAATTATTTTAATTCATTATATAAATTAAGCAAACATGTCAAACATTTGCTGGATCCAGTCTCTCAGATTTGAATATTTGTTTCTTTTCTCTGTTTTACGTCATTGTGAATTGAACATCTTTGAATTTTGGACTGCTGGTCGCATAAAAAAGGCCATTTAAAGACATTACCTTGGAATGTGGGAGCTTGGGGTGGGCGTTTTTGGCTGGACCGCAACAGCGCGGCCAACCCTATAACGCATGTCCTTGAGTAAGTGACTAAGTGAATGATGAAGTTACTTTGATCTCAGTTTAGTGAGGGGCGGCTGCTCTGAAGGTGAGCTTGATTTTACTGTAACTGCGATAACTGGACAGAGGTACGCCTCCTGAATTTGCGCCCAATTTATAATTTCCACTCGACTGAGAAAGAGGCAGAAAAAAGGCACCCAGAGGCATGAGAGAGAGTTAAAGCACCCCAAATAACAATCACTCTAACAAAACACTCAATGCAGAGTGAAAAACAAGAGACATCCGCAGAGTGAAACAGGTGACAGAGCAGAGGGAGTTAATAATAATTAGAATAGTTATAATTAGAAGTAAAATCAGTTCTCTTTCAAATCAAACATCCCAAGATATGAGTGGAAAGTGTTGTTCTTGCAACTGCATTTATAACCTCTTTTTGACTCAAATGTAGCTTAACCATGTCATGTGATATGTTACTTCAGTACACTTTAACAATAAATATTACTGAGACCACAACAGAAAATTCTAGATGAACATTTAATATCCAGGAATTCACATTATTGACACTACCACTGACTGTCCCTGTAACACACTGGCCACAATCACACAGCCATATACTGGGTTTTGACCTAGTCTTGTTTCAATTAAAAAAAAACATATCAATAGATGAATCAGTAATGAAAATATGCTGCCAAGTAGCCTCAATGAGATTTAAAAAAATGTTAATCGGAAGTGTGAAATGACCACAGTGGTTCCCTCAGTTTTTTTTATAGAGGTGGTGGGCTACCTGGCTTGAAAGACCACCTCTACTAACATCATAAAAAAAGTAAAATATATTAACCTTCAGCAGAAAAGCCCAGAGGCAATATATCACATAGTTAATGTCATATATTTAAAGAATGTGGCTGTTGTGTAGGCTGTCATCCAATGACTAAATTCATCGTGAAACGAGATGCGTCAGGATATGGGTGGCTCACCGCCTCTGCTGAATCATTTCTTGGTGATATCTTATCACCAATAAATGATGCAGCTCTTCCTAACAAGTGACATTAAATTACATTTCCAGTGTGTGGGAGTCATATATATAAATTGTATGTATGAAGTTGAATGGACCTCATTGTTCTTTGAGTCTTTCAGATCGAGGTGCAATTACTAATGTAAGAATTTTGATTGCAACTCAAACAAGGCCGATTTGATTGAAGTATCATTTACATTTGAAGTCTGAATCATTATGGATGACTCATCTTACTGTACCTACTCCCTATGCACATGTTAATCCTGAAACTGATATGTAGTTATTGACCTCAGCGTGTTCAGTTGATGATCCTGCAGCTTTAAGTTACTCTTTCAGTTTCACAGCTTTCCACATTAGCCAGCTAACGTTTTCATGTATTTCTGGCATAGCAGCTTTGTTTACAGCTCAGATGACCTCTTTCCAGCGCTTTATAAACACTTCTGGAGCTGTTTCCTTCCTGCTAGTGTAGCCGCATATTCTGCTTTTACAAAGTTGGAAACTTTGCTCATTTGGATATTATTAGGCATTAACATCCCATATGCAAAATGCTCTGTTGATCATTTTTAGGCTGAAAGTCTTTTTTCATACTATGTTTTTCACAGATTGATGGTTGTTTCATTTTTTCTTTTTAATCTTTTTTTGGTGACTAAAGGTGACTGGACCCTTTAGTCATTCTTAAACATAGACATTAACACTAATAACAGTACACATACACACACACCCTGTGTTTATTGCAGGATAATTGACGGGAGTTCAGCCTCTATGTAACCCATTTATACCAGACTGCTGTCACAGTTTAATTGCTGTTTGTCACCTTTAAAACAAGATCCTCTTCTGCATGTGTTCTGTACAAATCACTGCTGAACAGAACACAGAATTAAATCAGAGTCGGTGCACATATATTAACTAAACATGTAGTTGACTTTCTAGTCAGTAAATGTGATGTTTGTAATGGAGAATCAGCATGTCACTGTGCTGTAGGTACAGTGGTGTCTATTTGTTTATTGACACTAATATATTCATTAAATGCAACGTATCAGATTTTATAAGGGACTCCGTTGTTATCTGTGGTGTTTTTACAGTCCACCAAACTCTACCAAGATGGACAGTCAGTCCATGTCTGACCTGAGAAATACTGGGAACTAACAAATAAGAAAGATAAACATCAGGAAATTTAATATTTTTCTTAATTTGTTCATTTCATGAAAAGGTAAAGCAATGTTCTACAATTATATTTCACTATCTGTTACATTCTAAAAGCTTTGATGCTTGAGGATGTTAGAAGTCAATGTTAGTTTTCATTATAGGATTAGAATCAGTAATCCATTAATTATATCTTCTCAACCCTGACCAGGTCTAAGATCTCCCACTGCTTAGCTTTGTTAGGACAGGGTGAACAGCGCTTTCTATAATAACTAGGATTACTGCATACTCAGCACCAGTGTAGGTGTTATAAAACAGTTGATTTTTGGTTTTGGCTCAGGCACATTTCTACTGCAGCAACAGTGGCCATCCGGCAGACGTTATCTTCGTTCTCAAGAGCTCCCACTTCCTTCATACAACTCACACTTCCATGATGTTGTGATGAAGTTTTCATTCTCCAGCAGCTCTGTACCTTATGTTAGCTGCAGGATTTCATTCTCCTCATTTAAACTTGCCTCAGGTCTTAAGTCTAGGTGTAACTGGAATCCAAGAAACCCTTTGTTGTTTGTGCTTCTACACTGGGTTCATTCATTCATTTTTACACTCAGGACTTGCATTGCTTGTCCTTCCGCTCTCTCTCCCTGCCTTTCCTGCCCCGGATCTGTCTAACAAGAAGCAGGAAAGACAATTCTGTAAACTAAGATAATCAGTTAATCAGTGAATTCCACCTGCATTATATACAATGTATGTATTAAGTTTTTATTTAATTATTGTATTTTTTTAATATTTTAATTGTTTTGTGAAGCGAGTTTAGGCTGCAACTGTGCATGAAATGAGTTACTATTATTATCTTTGTTATTTGGTCAGGAGTAAAAGGAGTTACAGTAGTGTACAGCTAAGTGAGAGGAAATAAAGCTTTGACTAACTCGAGCATGTCACACTGAGGAAGTTTAGGATTTAAAGGTCAGGAAATGAATGTAGTCTGTGGGAGGACCTCAAAGAGAGACATAAAAGTATGCAGTGGTATGTGAAGATTGTGTGTGTGTGTTCATAACCTGTGTACACATCAACCCACGTGTGTATGTGTGTGAGTGTGGCCAGGGTGAAGCAGGACATTTCAGAGGTTCCATTAACCTGAGTCACCATCAGATCACAGCGGGACGTTGGTGCTGATTATGCTCAATAAAGACAGTTACACTGTGATTTCATTTTTTGCCAAACTTAGCATTTGTTTCTGTTTTTTCTTCTTCTTCTTCTTTTTTGGCTGTTTCAGTGCTTCTCTCTCAGCCAGATCTGTCTTGAAAAAAAGATTTTAATCTCAACGAGACATTTACTTGTTTAAATGGGGGAACATTTTAAAATAAATTAAATCATGCTCTAATGTTTAATTGCAGTAGAAGATATTACAGTATTTTACATCATAGCTGTTTTATAAAGTTAAAGGTTTGAGATAAATGCTCTTACAGAATCTCTCACAGTGCCCTCAGTAAAAAGGAGGGTGCCAAATTCAAGCCATCACTCGGGCTAATGTCAGTTGTTAATTTCGTAAACTATAGCTGATAGAAGCATCTTGCATTGATTGTCAGTTGGCCCTCTTGTGATGTTTGTTCGACCGGAATTAGGAAATTAGTGTAGTTCTGTGTAGAGTTGTTTTATGCTATTCACACTGACTGTATCTAAAAGGCTGAGAGGTATGCTAAGATTGTTTCTAAAATATCTTAAATGGAAAATGAAAGTAAAAAGGCAACAATACCTGTCTGTGCTTGAATTGGAATTGCCTGAAGTCATGGCAAAACTGCTGCCTGCATAGTGATGGAATGATTTCATGTAGTGTCACTGACTTTATATGCGAGAGGTTTGACTTGCTGTGTTTATCTGTCATGTAATCACACTGCAGTCAGTATAAAAAAAAAAAAAACAGTCAGTTTATGTCTTTTCACTCTCTATCGCTCACCCACCTCCAATTTTTGACTTTCATCTCCCTCATCTGTCCACGACTCCTGCATTTTTTTATACGGATGTTTTAAATCTTTAATCTCTTCCTCTGTTTCTGTTTCTTTTCTCATATGTTCATAGATCAGTTTTGGAACCCCTGTTGGACCTTCCTCCTCCTGCCCAATCGCTGATGCTTGTGGTGGACTCCCTGGATGTAGGATATGGGATGGGAGAGGGAGATGGAAAGAGCGGCTCTATCGCAGAGCTCCTGGCTGCCAATCAACACCTGCTGCCTGGCTGGCTGCTGCTGGTCTGCTCTGTCCGCCGCCACAACAAGGCTATCTGCAAAATGTTTTCAGGTATGAAGAAAGAATGACTCATCTTATAGGGTGTTGCACTTTAAGATAATATATTGTAAATATGAGTCTGTGAGGGGATAGTCACGTATGTGGTAGATATCAGGCAGTCATGATCAGACGGTGAAATCACTATTTGAAATGATTGTTTTCTTATTTGATCAAATTTTATCACTTATCAAGTCATTTTTAATAACTATGGATCGACATACAATACACAAACAATAGCTCTAAAAATTACTATCAAGGCACACGGGAGATAGCCCTGATCATGATGTCCACATTCTGTTTTACTCATCATGATAAAATCATTATTGCAGGTGATCGTAACATTCACATTAACTCTGCATCCAATGGTTGTGCAACTACTGATTAAAAAATACAGTTATAGGCTTAAGCTAAGGCTTAAATCAGTGGCTACAGTTCTGATGAAGCAGGTTTGTGTACACATCCACATTTTGAAAAAAATGTAATGGCCTTAAAAAAAACAGAAGATGAAAATACCATTATATGGTTGTCAATAAGAAATGGATTAAGAAATGGATAGAAAGGCCATGCTAGGCAGAATGAGGAAAGAAAAAGCAAAAATGCAGATCCTAATGTTATTTCATACAGTAGATTCTTGTGATTTTAGCATTCCCTGTGCCATCTGCTTTCTTATTTTGGTAGTTTTGAACAATTTGTTCACAGTATCACATGGTGATTATCAGTGAGAGACAGATTGAAAAACCAAATTAGCATAATGTAGGACTGATAAGAGTCTATACCAGACAAATATGCAAAACTATCTTTCTGTTAAAAAAAACTGTTGCTATCTCCTTTGTTGTAGGTTTTCGTAAGCTCTGTCTGGATGATCTGCGGAAGCCCCCACCGGTCCGCGATGTGCAGCAGTATATCCTCTGCCGGCTGGATGAAGAAGCAGCACTTCGCCGCCAGCTCACCCCTGACACTGCTGACATGCTGAATCTGCTGCACATCAAGAGTGGCGGCTGCTTTCTCTTCCTTGAGCGTGTGCTGGACGGCGTGGCAGCTGCCCTAGTTGGTCTGCGGGAGATCCGGGACATCCCCGGGACTCTCAATGGCCTCTACCTTTGGCTGTGCCAGAGACTCTTTCCCCGGGGGCTCTTCATCTACATAAAGCCACTCCTTAATGTGCTCTTAGCTGCCCCGAGGCCCCTCACCCCCCAGCAGCTGTTCACAGCAGCCTGGACACATGACACCTCTCTCAGCATCCAGGACTTCCAGAACAAGCTCCGGACACTCTCTCCACTCTTAATTGATGGCCCTGGGGGCAGCAAACTACTTTTTCATGCCAGCTTTGCTGAGTGGCTGACAGATGTCAAATATTGTACACAGAAGTACCTGTGTAGCAGAACAGAGGGTCACAGCATGCTCGCCATGGCTCTGACTCTGCAGGGACCCCACCTGGACATTGAGGACACTTGCCAGCTAGCCACACATTTAGTTTGCTCAGGTCACCATAAAGATAATCCTTCATTATTGGCACTGTGGATGCTGTGGGCAGGTGTGCCTGCTGTTACTCCTAGCTGCAGCAGTGCCCTCAGTACATCCTTAACTCAGCCTCCTGTTGTGGTCAGTCAGGAAGTCCTCCAGCTGTTAATGAGGAGTGGGCTCATCTCTACAGCCTGTTTTACAAATGCACACCCAAGTGTTGGAGTGCTTTGTATAGGTGAAGATGGAACTAATGGACAACAGGTATTTGAAAGGGAGGGCTCTATAAAGAAGCTGCTGGACAGTGGGGTGTCTGTAAACCAGTTTGGTTCTACAGATGGACAGAACTTGCTGGCCAGTGCAGCCCTCGAGGGTTCTGCAAATGTAGCCAAACTTCTCCTGACACACGGATCTGATCCACTGATCAGTGATCATCAGGGTCAAACGCCACTGACCTTGGCCTCCAGGCAGGGCCATGTTGAAGTTTTGTCTGTGCTTCTGGAATGGGCCAAGAACCAGCAGCCAGACACTGCAGTGCGGATGATGGAGCATGTCGACAATGAAGGCTGGACAGCACTGCGCTCTGCAGCTTGGGGAGGACACAGCGAGGCAGTTAGGCTTCTGCTGGATGCACGAGCAGATGTGGATGGATGTGACGGTGAGGGCCGGACTGCTCTCAGAGCTGCAGCCTGGGGGGGTCATGAGGAAACAGTCCTGACCCTGCTGGATTATGGTGCACAGGTTGACAAAGCTGACAGCAAAGGCCGGACACCGCTTATTGCTGCTGCTTATATGGGACATCATGAAGCTGTGGAGATATTGCTGGACCACAATGCAGAAGTTAACTTAGCTGATGGAGATGGGCGCACTGCCCTGTCAGTTGCTGCCCTCTGTGTCCCTACAGCAGCAGGGGTCAAAGGTTATGGGGAGGTAGCAGGTCGGTTACTGGAGCGTGGAGCAGATCCAGGACACAGAGATCATGATGGAATGACACCACTGCTTCTTGCAGCCTATGAGGGCCATGATGACATAGTTGAGCTTCTGTTAGAAGCTGGTGCTGACGTAGATGAGACTGCTGGCCCTGATGGCAGTGCCCCGGCTGCAGCTGCTGTTACTCCCCTGCTGGCTGCTGCAGCAATGGGCCACATGAGGACAGTGTCACGGCTGCTTTTCTGGGGAGCAGCTGTGGACGCCATTGATTGTGAAGGCAGGACGGCACTCTGCCTGGCAGCAGCAAGGGGCAGCACTGAGGTTGTCCGCGCCCTCCTGGACCGAGGCCTGGACGAGAACCACAAGGATGACCTCGGCTGGACTCCACTGCATGCTGCTGCCTGTGAAGGTCATCGAGCTGTGTGTGCTGCTTTGACAGAGCGAGGCAGCATGGCACGTGTCGGAGAGATGGACATTGAAGGACGCACTCCTCTTATATTGGCTGCCCAAGAAGGTCACTGGAGCACTGTCAGGCTGTTGTTGGACAGACGTTCTCCTATTGACCATAGGGCATACGATGGACATTCTGCTTTGAGTGCTGCTCTGCTGGAGAGCCATGCTGAGGTTGCAGAGCTGCTCATGAGGCGAGGGGCTGACACTGATGTCCGGGACGCTGAGGGACGGCCTTTACTCTACCTCCTGGTGTTGGAGAATCGTCTTGAAATGGCTATGCTCCTCATTGAGAAAGGGGGGGTGCCCCTGGAGTCCCGAGATTCTGAGGGCCGTACAGCGATTCATGTGGCCTCCTGGCAGGGATGTGTGGAGATGGTAGACCTACTTTTGAAGCATGGGGCGAACCCCAATGCACAGGATACAGAGGGGAGACCACCAATGCATTCAGTGGCTTGGACAGGGCATGCTGAAGTGGGATGTTGTCTCCTAGGAGCCAGTGGAGTCAATATAGACCTTGCTTGCCACCAGGGAGCAACAGCTCTGAGCATCGCTGCCCAGGAGGGACATGCTAACATTGTTGCAATGCTTCTGGAAAGAGGTGCAAATCCCAACCACATGGATAAATATGGCCGTAGTCCAGTCAAAGTGGCCGGGAAACACAGGCACTTCAATATTGTCAGGCTTTTGGAGAACTATGGAGCCAAGCCATACCTAGGCCTGCTGCCTCACTCCAGTACTGTCTCCCCTGCAAAACCCAACAAGATCCCTTCCTCAGGCATCTCAGAGAGTAATGGAGGTGAAGCCGCAGCTGCTACCTCCTCCTCTTCAGTATCTTCTCCAGGCTCCACTGCAGAACGATTTCACTCCATGCAGAGCTCCCAGACCTCATCTACCTGCCACTCGCTAGCCACGGTGCAGACAGTTCCAGCTGACAGCCTCAGCTTTATCCAGCAGATCCAACAGCACTCACTGCCCCGCAGTCGTAGCCGTCCGTCTACCCTCCCTCCAGGGAGCTCAGGCATGGGCAGCCTCCATGGAAGCAGCCAGAGGCATCCCAAAGGCAGCCCTCCCCCTACTGTTTGCACAGTGACTGCCATAGTGCACAACTGTGAACTGCCTCAGAAAGGCTTGTCATCTGGACTTGAATATCATGACAAAATGAACAAACAAAACTTAATAACAGCAGACAGGACTACTTACACTGGTGGTAAATGGCACTCAGTCATGGCTTCCCTGGGGATAATGCCAGGGCAAGACAGCCCTGCAGTAGGTGCTAAAAACAGAGAGAATCCCCCTCTTGGCTACCCATACAGGTTACAGAGCCCACTTCAAGGGGAAGCTTGGGATTCTCTACCCCAGAAGAACATTTTGTCACCTTCTTGCTACAGTTTTACGCCAGCCCCACCTTGTAGTGCCTTGCCAGAGGATGTTATGGTCACTATGACAACCACAGACCCCCAGCTTAATCTTAAACAGGCCATCAAACTGCAGTTTGAAGGTCCCACCAGTTCAGCCTTATACAAAAGAGAGACACCCTTGTGACTGGTGCTCAAGTAAGTGACTTAAGTTAGTCATTGCTATACTTTCTTCACATACATTTTTCTTTTACTTTGTTAGAATATGTGGATTAGTGCTGAAACAATTAGCTAATTAATTAATTGACTGCCAAATACTCTCTGGTTCCAGTGTCTCCAACTTGAGGATTTGCTGCTTTTCTTAATTTTAAAAATGATAAATTAGGGTTGAGTGATTTAGTTATTTAGAAAAACGTAATCAATAATGAAAATAATCACTAGTTGCAGTCCCAGTGTTGTTCTTTACAGGTAATTTTGTGGTATCAAAACAATAATAGTTTTCTCTGGTGGCATACATTCAGAGCATTCTTAGGAGTCAAATATTTAATGACATTATCTTGTTTTTTTTCACAGTTAAGGGGAAGGTGGTTTTCACCATGTACAATGACTTTATGGGTTCAGATGAGAGGGGAAGGAGAGAGGTGATCTCTTTCTCCACCCACCTTCAGAAAACCAGAGGAAGAACGAACTGAATGACATCAAAGCTTACTTACATTCCTGCCTTTCCATTGCCTGTTGTATATGTTGAACAGGGACAGACAAGATGATGCTGATTTGTTTAAAATGTAAAGCACAACTGTGTTCATTTTCAATGTGGATCTTATTTTCCCTTTTTTGTCATAGTGTCATCAGCACCAGAATGACAAAAAGACTTTTTCTTATTTTGTTTTAATTTATTTGGCCCTAGAAGACTGAGTCTAGAGCCATATGTTTTTAACAAGACACTGTTAGCTCTATAGTGACTCACTGTTATGGGGAAAAGTCTCCAGGTTATGTTCTGAATTGTTCAAGCAGTAAACAACTTTGTTTAAGAGCTTTAAGCATGTGGCCTTGATCTTTATTGAAGCCTTTGATATTTACTATAAACTGGATTACATCCCCCATACATCCTTTGCTGACAACCAAAAACAGTTTGCAGAAAAGCAAACCAACCAAAGCCCAACCCAGTGCGGGGTTTATGATACAAACTATAAAAGACAGCCAAGTTTACTGAACCAACTTGGCTCTCTCACAGTGTGCCTGTGAGCAAACTGGAAGGAAAATGAAAATTGGACTATAAAAACTGAGGGTGGATGTAGGAGGGTTGTTAATTCCAAACTCGTATGTGGCCTAAAGACATTTCTAGTTCTTTATCATTTTTCATTGGATTAATATTTAAATACATTCATTAATTAAAATGGCAAACTGTGCCGTAATTATCTACTTTGCCCTGTGTGCTTATTTGAGACTGCATGTGCAAATGTGTACTCTTATTGTATTTCATGCACTTTACTACTAAATGTCATGGAGGGCTTCTGATGTGGTAGCACCAAGCAGAGATGAAAGACTGGCAGCGGGCTGATGGTAGCCACCTGGGATGATACAACAAGCACTTCTGGACAGTTTTGAAACTGAAGAAAGGAAGGCTCTGGGCACAGGTCCAATAGTTATTCATCCTCAGTTTTTGTGATATTTTGTATCAGTAAAACCTTTTATATATTTGGACCTTTGGAACTACGTTTCAGAACTGCATTTCCCATGTGTACTTGCATGAAAAAGTGCAGGTGTGTTCTATTTGATGTCATTAAAAGGTTTAAGTTCCTCTTGTGTCAAACATTTGCCCTGCCCAATAAAAGTTCAGCTTTATTATTTAATACAATGGAAACCGCTTAAAGTGATCGCATCTGTCCGGCTCAAATTGATCACTATAAGCAGATGATTATTATAACCAAATCTTTTTTCTTTTTCTTTATTTCTCATGCAGATTGCCATCTAATAGGCATTTGTATATTAATTACATGAATATAAAGTAATGAAATGGACAGCATCGCTATTTACTGAATTTAATGACTGTTTCAAAACACAGTACAGGTCTCCAACTTCCAGTGCACCAAATTGGACAGTAATCTGGTTTTTTGCCAAACTCTGATTATAATTCTTGACTTTTTTAAAAGTTTTCTTGCTGAATATAGGAAATGAATGCTGTTTTTAATGACTTTTAAGTCTTTTTAACTGATCATTATTTGCTTGGCCTGATCTTGGCAGTTTGAGCCGCTGACAGCTTCTATGTGGACGCCACTGCTGGCAGAGCTGATGGCTGGTGGAGCTAATGGTAATTGCTGTATTACAGCTGCTGGTTGTCAGAAATCCAAGGCAGTGTCTGAAATACAGTTGTGGGTTATCCTCTTGAGAGACTGTGTTTTCCACAGATATGGTGACAGATCCTGAGCTGTCTGGGTTCAAGGCAGAGCTCTTAACCATTGAGAGCCTGAAAAGCAAACCACTTAACCGGCAAGCTAAACTGCACTCCCACCTAGTCGAGCTGGAGACCGCTAGACAAGACGCAAAATGAGCACTGTAAGCAGACTACTTGATTACTATAAGGAAATTATTTTAACAGCATTTGTATAGGAATGATTCTGTCCCAAGCTTTTTGATCCATATAAGCGGTTGATGACTGCAACAATGATCACTATAAGTGGTTTCCACTGTACTGGTATTGGACTGAAGTGTGCAGAGCCTTTCTTTCACCATATTTGATGCTTTTGCCCTTCCTGCACTTGACATTGTGCCCTGAGTGCAATGATCTTCTCAAAAGGATAAAGGTGAAGTTGAAATACTGCTCTTAGAGTCATATCTTTTCACTTATTTACTTAGCTCCAGCACAATTCATCATACACAAGAGATTTTTACAGTCAATTGTACATATGACCTGGTCAGATCCTCTGCTTGGTCTCAGCACCTACTCTTAATGATGAATTATTTTGTGTTTCAGAATAGCCTCCCCAAGCTTTCAAACCTCCCCCTTACTTAGCCTCTTGCAAGGCTCTGTCCCGCTTGTAATTCTGTATATTTCTCATTCATCAGTCTCTTTGAAAAACTGAAGCTTTTTTCTGAGGTAAAATTTGAAGACCTCATCACTGTAACTGACAATTACTTTGTTAGTCATCCAGTTAACATTCCCCACAGTCCCAAGAATTTGGCCATGTTAGCTGTAGCTTTTGGATGTGAACACAATATGAATTACTATTTTCCAATAATGTGTCATTTTCTGTCCAGTACTGTAGTAGATACCCATTTAGCTTAGACTAAATGACTATATGAGAAAGCAAATGGACATTGCACAAATATATTATAATGACTGATTGAGGTTCATAAAATGCTCCTTGTGAACCCAGGCTAACAGTAATGACCTATATTTAGACCCTTAATCAAATCACAATTTTACTGCACAGCTGTCTGAAAATGGGCATGGCTTAGCTAATACAGTGCGATGGAGCTACAGAGAGAAACTGAGCTGTAGAGGACCGTGGCCTCCACACACACTTCCCTCACCCGTCCTGCTAGCTACTATAACCCACAAGTAGTCAAGTGCAGTTTTATATCTAGTTGCCCAAAATCACATTTGCCTGGATACATTTTTGTATAATTTACATGCCTGAGGACATAAGAGAATCAGAAAATAATAATAATTCTATTTGTATAGCACTTTTCAAGCTAGGTGCACAAAGTGCTCTCCATAGACAAAATAAAAAACTATCACAAATATAAAACAACAAACACAAGAACAGCTAAATACAAGCACACAATTAAAAAGACTTTAAAAGAAATTTACAAATAAATCATCTAAAAAAAAGGTAAAAAAAAAACAAGTGAAACTATTACAATAAACATAAAATCAGGTGGTTGCACAATAGAGCTGTGTTATGTAAAGAAAAGAGTAATTGTCATGCAAAAGGAAAGTCTGTAAAAATGCGTCTTACAACAGGATTTAAAAGCAGCAACAGTGTCAGCAGACCAAATACTCACTGGAAGACTGTTCCAGATCATCAAAACACAGGGATTTTGATATAAAGATACTCAAAAAATGATTTTTTAACATATATTTGGTATGTAACAAGAGATAAGTGAACAACACAGGGACACACTGTGTTGGTAAGACATGTTGATGACACCTTGTGTTGTGTGATTGGCCAAATTAAGTGATCACAGAGAGATGGAGGCAGAATGTTGCTGTTTGTTACACTGAATGCAACCGTATCTGTGATGGTTATAAGCCATGTGTTTACCAAAAAGCTCTTCTTCCCTCGCATATTTGTTCCACTCTGATGAGCATTTTAAAAAGTTCTGTTTCAAGGCTGATATGTGGTAGGAGGGCCAACAACTAGAAAAAGATGTGCTTTGAAAATCATATACTTCAATGAAGACATAGTTTTCTGTGTGGCTTCTTGCTGCATCCAGCAGCAGTGTTTACTGCCATAGCCAGCACTGTCACCAAGGTGACAAAGAAATAGCACCGTGTACGTGCTGCAGCCTACGTTTGTATGCATAGGCAAGTCACTCTACTCCAAGTCGTGCTGACAGCTGTGTTCCTGCTTTTATAAGGACAAACTGTAAAGGTCAGCAGTATCTTTCATCCACTCTGCCTCCGTTTAATCCCTCTGCAAGAAACAAACTGTCTGCATGTAAGGTAAGTACAAAAGACTTGTTTTGGAAATGTGTTTGTGTGTATTTGTGAAAAGGATCACATGACTTGCTTGATAGGATCTAAAGGTAAACAAAAGGTGTTTGCAGGTGTAGAGAGACTAAAGAACACTATGGGAAACAGACTAGAGCCTCTTACACTATGTTTTATGTGGGAGGCCAGTCATTTCCATAATTCTTCCTCCACAGCTCAAGTGTGAATTAAAGCAATAACATCAATGAATATAGCATGCACAAGGTTATAATGTTACATGCATTAATCTGTACTGTAACAGTGTATTTACTTTGTATAAGACAATACAATCAAATTGTTAGCCAATCAACTGCAAAATAAGTTTTAAAATCCAGAATTTAAGCAGCTTATGAGAGAATTATGAGTGATCTCTTTTGGTGTAACTCATTCTCTAGCTGTGCTGCAGCTGTAGTGAGCAGGAAAAAGCTAATCTCTGCAAAGATTGGACAGATTTTTTTGGCTAATATTAGGTGAAAGGTGAGGGGGAAATTATCTGGAAGCAAATGAGCTTTCTGAATAAGACTATGGACTTGGTTAGGGAAAAGTGGATAGCTACAGTAACTGAGGAAGAGGAATGCTAGATGGTGGACAGACAGGATGAGCAGCTGGCTAGGAAACAAGGCTCACTGGAGAACAATGAAGAAACAGGATAGTTCATCAGTTAGGAAACAGCGAATGGGAAACAGGTGGACCTGCAGACAAGGAAACAGGAAGATTTATTCTGCAGAGAAGGAGATGCATTTCACAGAGAGAAGAGGCAGAGAGACATTCTGCAGACGAATGATAAGAGGGTTGCTATTAGTGAAATATGTCTCTTTAGTAGGCAGTGGCAGGAAAATACGACAGTGTGGCCTCTCTTTGCATCCCCCCCAGTGTGTTTTTTAACCTGGCCTGAGTATTTTGTATAACAACCTGACCAACCTTCACTTGGAGGTATCCATACCACCACCCCAAATTGACTTTGGGGAGGTGGTGCCACACTGCTTGACCCAGCAGTAAGAACTAAAACTAGCAAGCCTAATATTCAATAATGTTGATATAATCCAGTGGTAGAAGCCTCTTAATAGCATGTATATAAAATACTCTATACACATAAAATGTAATGTATATAAAATACATATACAAAATACTCTACTTTGAATAATAATTTGTGTCTGATATGGTTTTTAAAAAAGTTCAGTTATCATGTTAAATTCCTTCAAATGGCATCTACTCCTCTTCTCCCTCATTAATAATCCCAGAATCTATCAATATGCAAATATATTTCATTTCAGAAGTTTAATTCCTGGACACAAAACGTCTCCCACTTCACTGTAAAGTCCATTCTCAGTGTTTGTGCACTGGAGGCTTCATGTTTCCACATCACACTTGCATACAAGATCATGATTGGCTCCAAACTAGTTGTGATGTCACGTATTCACATACATCATTCTGCACAGTGAAGCTCAACTCAAACATCCAGCTGAAGGAACAAGAAGAAAAACATATTTTCGGGTGGAAGGGGACTTTAAGTAAAAGTACATAAGTATTTGCAACAAAATGTAGTGAAAGTAGTGGTTTGGTCCCTCTGACTGATATATTATTATATATGACATCATTAGATTATTAATACTGAAGCATCAGTGTTAGAGCAGCATGTTACTGTTGTAGCTGCTGGAGGTGGAGCTAGTTTCAACTGAATCTGACAGTCAGCAAGACATGGCACAATTAAAATACTGTTGGATGTTTTGTTTTTTGTTTTTAAGATGCTGATATTTGCTATGTTTCATCAGCAATGACAAATATTAGCTAGCTAGCTCATGTGTCTACTGTTAGCTACAGCACCTGTACCTGTTGGCCTGCCAAACAAATATAATGGCAACTCTAGCAGTGCAGAGCAGATGGTGTATGATGGTGCAGTCCAGGGGGACTGTGGAGCATTCCCAGCAAATACACAGAGCTGGATGGTTCAGGGGTTCTGAGGATGTGGAGCCTTTCCAGGAAATACAAATAGCTGCCTGTCTTGAAAGCTTAAAACTATTGAGGTAACAGAGGGTTGACTTACACTGATCCCACATTGATACATTTTATGGAACGGCACCAAGAACCAGTCGACATTACTGCTTGCACCTTTCAAAAACAGACCTGTTTGGGTCCAGGAGCACAGGGTGGGGAGGAATGCTAAATCCACGGAAGTATCATTGTTTGGGTTCAAAGTGGCTAACTGGCTGTAGGTGTGGTAGCTCAGTGCTAACCCAGCCTCTACTGGCCATGATACTTGAGGACAGTGCAATTCTTCACACTGTGTTTGTAATTCAGCTTAGGGTACGTTTTCGACAGTTATGTGAAATATATAATTTTGTCTAATTACTGTAGTTAAATACCTGTTTTGACCTGCTGTTACGACTTGTTACCCACTGCGCACAAGATCAAGAAACTTGTCTGAACTACACATAACTGTACAGTACAAACCATAGTTCAAAAGTTTTTTTGAGGAAGAAGACTGTAATGAATGAAATCTCGGCTTATGTGCTATTTCGTTTGTACTGCAGACATTACAGTAGCTTCAATATGATAAGAATGCAAGTGCCCAAATGCCATACTGCTGTTGTTTGAGGATCAATAACCTGTTGTACAGAGAGTCATTCTATAGCTGGGGGTACATTTCATGTCCATTGATGATAATTATATTTTTACTCACTATTTTCTTCAAAAATATATTTTATTTATTTAGGAAAGTCATGTTATAACATCACACAAATATTCTGTGCACTCTATGTTTCATTTAGCTTGAAATTGTCATGATGTTCCTAAACTGACAGTTTTTGCCATGTCCGTTTTTTCAGTTGAGTGACACTTGGTTTTAAAATAATAGAATAAATACAACTAGAGTCAACATTATCTAATTTTTTTATATTTCAAAATTCTAAATACTTAAGCTATAGATAGTTTTTTTTTAATTGAGTTTCATAGTAAAATTAAGTTAATAGCTTAGTTTATTAATGTTAAAACAGAACACTGCTCTGCAACTAAAAAATAGTTTGTCAAAAAAACATGTAACCAGAGTCAAATGATGTCATTTTCACCAGTAGTGGACATTTTGAACACATTGTGTTGAGTGTTGTCTCTCTCCTTTTTTTTCAATATTTGGCTATTTAGGTACATAGTTATGGTTTACAATTTTTTAATGATTTTAATTCAAATATATCTTCAAATTTGAAGAAAAATGAAAATGACATGTGGTCATCAAGGCAAGACCTAACATTGAATTTTTGGATCAAAATAGGTAAATTGTCAACTACAGTATGTTACCTGTCAACTAAGTTACCAGTAGGGCCAACTGGGTCACATCAACTATGTTACCCAACAACTATGTCACACCTGATTTTTTTCACATTTAAATTAAGTAAAATGCTGCTTCTTATTTGTGATTTTTAAAAAAATCCTGTCCTTAATGAAAGTGCTGAACATATTACATGTATATCTGCAAAAAACACAACTCTTAAAGTTGTTTTAAAAAATTATTGTACATGTGGCAGAATAGACATGGGAGTCCTTAAAATTGTATGTTACTTGATGTATAGAACTTAATAAATGTCTGTTATGGCATACAGTTTGTCCATAACATAATTCAAACTACCTCAGTAACTCAGTGAGGAAAACAGCCTTTTCCATGTTTCCAAGTTGTGAAGAGCTCATAGAGAGCGAAGTGCTGAAATGCTTATTAACAGCTGCAGGGGGAGTGAGGGGGTGTTTCATCTGTGGAGGGATGAGTTCCTCAGATGTGCAGGAAATTGACTGAAAATGCAAACAAAGTCCTTATGTTATTCTTCACTTAGCAGTATTGTATGAGTAAGTGGGTGTTAGACCCAAGAGATTCCTCCTTCAGTTCTTTCTCTGTGTGCAAGATCATTTTATGGTTATTCATTTTCATCAATATTAAAACTGTAATTTTAGTTGTGTACTGCAGATTTTGAGTCATGTTTTCTCACTATAGTGCAAATGATGGCAGACATACAGTATGTGTGTCAAATCAATTATGTAAAGTGATGTATGAGTGACATTTGTAGAAAATGCTTGATATGAAGTATTGAAAAATAATGATACTTTCTTGATACTGTAACTTATCGCAATATTCACATAAAGCAATATCCATACACAAATTAACTATAACATTTTCAAATACTACAAAAGGGATGTAAAACATGTTTATAATGTTCCATAGTCAATTTTGACAGAAGAAATCATGATAATGTTTAATATATTTTTTATCTTATGGCTCCACCATTGTATTTCTGCAAAGACTTGTAATTTTGATGCTGTAAACTTATATTTTTGTTGACACTCTTGATGATAAGATTTGATAATACGAAGATTTACTACATTTGTTTGTCATATGACACAAAACAGCCTAATGAGGAAAAGATCACATTAAAAAGACAAAATTTGAGCCAACATTTTTTATTTACTGTTAACATGCAAGTCATCACAACAGTAGATTATCCTGGAATAAACATATCTTTAACACAATAATCTCCCTTCTTAGCTTATAGTAATAACAACGAAATGACAACATATGAAACCAGCTTGTCTTTTCTAATAATGGCTCACATCCACAACTGTACACCCTGCTGATATATCGTGTCTGTCTCGATGTGTCATGGCTTAATCTAAAACAGCATGGGAGTAGAAAAGCACTCCAAACATTTATTTAACTAAAAAGTCATCAATACCACAATGGAAAAACAAAATACTCTATTACATACATAGTTTTTGTATTAAAAATGTTATTTTAAAAAGTAACAAAAGTTCTAGAAGTAAAAAGTAAAAAGTAAAAAGAAAATAAATGTACTGACAGTGAAGATTGGTTTCTGTAACTGTGTTATATAACTTCTGCATTCATATTTAAGCAGTATTTTTATGTTTTACATCTAACTACTTCATGATACTATTCAGGGATTTTTGGACTACAGCAATGTATAATATTGTTGCTGTTGGGGGAAAACCTCAAACTCAAGTTGTGAGGATTTATATGCTTTGAAAACAGTCGAAGAATTATAGGGTCCTCTTGAGAAAAATGCCTAACCTCTTTCCATTTCTAAAACTCAAGATAATGTCTTAGGGATAATGTTTTATTCAGGGCTTGACATAGTGTCCTAGATTTTTTACCCAGCAAAATGATGTGACTCTTTATCTCATGCTGAATGTAAAATCTTCAGCTGAAAAGTAATGAGTAACCACAGTTTTTAGATAGAAGTGGAGTGAAAGGTACAACATTTCCCTCTGAGTGGTAGTGGAGTAAAAGTAGGCAGTTTTCCCAAAAGGAAATGCTCAAGTAAAGTACCATTACTGCAAACATTATACTCAAGAATGTTCTAGGGTGAATGTAGTTAGTAAGTTCACACCTCTGCCTGATCCCAAATAAGCAATGGTCTCCTGAATGAAACATCTGCTTTAAACAGATATACCTCATAAAAGCTCATTTGAATGGCAGGTCTGGTTTTCATTGCTGATTATTCACCCACCCTGTACTTTCTGGCAGCAGTATATCCACCTGTTACATACAGAATCTATCAGTGGTGAATATGCATGACAGACACTGCTGGTGAAAGAAGGGAGTAGGAGGACTGAAAAACACCACTGTGGTCCTCTCATTCTCAGTACAGATCAGTGACAGCGTGAAAAATTGTACACCAAGCAGGAATTACTTAAATCAATCGTGACAAGATGCCACTGAAATATTTAAACCATTCTGGTTTCAACACATCAAACTGAAAATGCCATGCTGGAAAATAAGGTAATCTGTGCCCCTTCTCTTGAAATTCTTAATTCAGTTCTGTTCTGTTAAGTTATGACAGCCTATGTGTGTGCATTTGTATTTCTCTTGGATCTTAGGGCTCACAGTTACTTTGTCAGTGCCCATCTCTGCAGATTAGCAGCTCTGGCTTAAAACTATGACAACAGGTGATGTGTCCTGGAGGGAGAAGGCAGAACACAGAACAGCACAGACATTTTATAGACTTACCAATAAAGAAACTCAGTTCTATTTGAACCTGAACAGTTAAGCAGCAGCTGAACTAAACCAAACTAAACTAATGCTACACTGAGCATTTTCAGTTCAGCTGTACCATTACAAGTGCTTTTTCAGTGGTAGATGCCTGAAACCTCAATATATGTGTCATTTCATGCGCGACTAAAGCAGAGTGGAGTCATGCAGAAAGGGATTCAGCCATGCACAGACTATACCCTTGGCTTGCATACTTTGACCACCCTTAAATATACACTGTGGATGCTTTACCCCAGATATCAAAATGAAAAGTTCATGAGAGCATAGTGAGTTTATGGCTGAATCAGCATGTGGAAGAGGAGAGATTCAGACATGACGGTATGAGACCACATCAGACGTGGAAAAGGGTTTGCTTCTTTCATGCTAGGAGTTTTAAAAACTTCTTTGTCTGTACACACTAGACTCTATTTCTAGTCCTGGGTTGCTTTGTAGTGATAAATCTTAATGCAGTGGTGCATGCTGTCAGACACAGCTAGGTGGCCCTCAGGCAGCAGGGTCAGGCCACGTGGACTACTCAAACCCTGGGTTACTATGGGCCACCCCACTCCCTGTGCTGGGTATAACAGTACTCTGTGCTGCTCCCCCCAGTCTGCTACCAGCACATTCCCATCTGTATCTATACAGATGCCCCAGGGGCAGACCAGGACAGGTCCCATTCCAGCACACACACCCAGGACTCTCACTGTGTTCCAGCTTGGTTCTAGCACTTTGATGCAAGGCACACGACCTGTTTCATTGCCCCTTTCGGACACAGCTACCATGCCTGAGCTTAAGCAAGCTGCCACCAAGTAGGGCCGGTGGAATCCAGTTACCACTGTGCGCTCAAGACGGGAGCCTGTCTTAGGGTCAAGCTTTAGGGCAATAAGGGTACCTTTCCGGATATCAGCTACCAAAAACTCATCCAGCCTTGTTACCGTCACACCCCTGGGAGCCTCAAGCTCATCTTTTGCAGAGCCCAAGCCTGACCCACCAAAGGTCTGGAGCAGGCGACCATGCCGGTTGAACACAAGCAGGGCTCGCTCTGCTGCACAGCTTATTGCAATTAGACCCTTAGCATTCACAGCAATGTCAAAGTAGTTCCTACATCGCCTGGCAGAGCCATCAGAAGTTGGGGAAGTCACTTGCTGGAGGACATTGCCCTGGGGGTCAGTCACCTGGTTAAAAGATTACATTTTATTTTCAAATCATTGGAACTACATTTGCTATAGCACACATACTGCTTGTTGTACATGTCAGAAACACATTTAACACAACACATACCTGAACACGTGCATTCCCACAGTCCACTATAAAGAGTTGGCCTTGTGGAGTGGCATGGACACCACTTGGCAGGGTAAGGTCCGCACGACCCGAACCCTGCTTCCCAAACCGTCTGATCAGATGGACTCCTCTGGGGTTGAATATTGTCAAGGACTGATCACCCTCCTCCTCTAACTCCACCAGGGCTGGCTCTCCTCTCTCTCTTCTGCCTCTCTTTGGCTCTTGAGAGGAACCATCTATGACAGACATGGATAAAGACCTACCCACCAGGGGTTGTTTTGAGCTAGCCACTGTGATTTTCTTCTGTGGCTGGTGCAGAGTATTATGACCTCGATGTGTAGGGTACGAGTGAGCTTGCCCCATATCAGAGACCCTCAGCCCCCTACTGAGAGTTGGTGAGGGTGAGCTTGACATGGAGTTGAAGTTGTTACACTTCACCCTCCACACTCCTATGTGCTCATTTGTCGCACTGCTGATCAACGGACGTGTCTTGTGTGTCAAGTCCACTGCAGACTTTGATAGACGGCAATTGTAGTTCAAAGAGCCTCTGTTCATGCTGTAATCATGAGATGGGCTAACGATGAAGGTGTAGCTGGAGTCAAGGCTGTCTGTTGGGGATGGTGCTCGGCCAGAGTCACCAAGTGTCCTTAGAGAGTGTTCATCAGAGGACTGGCTGAGGCAAGAGTGAGGTCGGCCTCTGGAAGTGAGGTCTAGGCAGCTTTGGCTGATCAGAGTCTCTCTTGGACTCATCCTGGGAGATGTTAGGGTACTGTTGCCATACCTAAAATATCTGCTATTGGAATCTTGATTAACCTTTCCTTTATCTCCCTCCTGGATGTCTAAACTCAAGCAGTGACCAAGCTTAGCATGCTCACGTCTTCGTTCAGTTGAGGGGGACGGCTTCCGGCCAGAGACCACAGTAAGTTGCTTCCTCTGGTTCCTGGGAGAGTAGTGTTTTCCATTACTATTCATTTTATACACATGCTCCTTGCCTTCAGTATCCATGTTTTTGAGTACTGTAGGGACAGCCAGAAATACATCTTCCCCTTGTGGCTCAAAGGAAGCTGATTCTGTCTCATCATCCTGGGATGACTCCCAGTCAGACTGTTCAAACTTGGGAGGCGGGCAGAAAATCTTTGGTGAGGAGAGCATTGGTTCCTGCTCTGATTCCAGATCACATCGGGTAGAGAGACTAATCTTTCTGACCACCCTACCTGTTGGTGAGGTCCAACCCTGTCCTTGGGTGTTTTGCTCTTCTTCAGCACCACGCTGGCTTGTGTCCACACATTGCATCTCTTGTGAATGGAGAGCACACAACTGCCCCTGTGGCCCACAGCCTCCAACATGTAGGCTGAGGCTATGTTCTTGCACACGAATATCTCCAAAGGTGACAGCATTTGGTTGGGAGCTAGGTTTAAAGTTCACTTTCTTTAAGGAAACCGAGATTTCCCAGGGTTGAAGGAACTCCGTGACCTCCTTCAGCAGCAGGTTCTGGTTTGGCCCACTTTGATCTAGGCCTGACTGCTGACCCACCTCCTGGATTCGCTGCTGAAGAAGAGCTAGTTTACGAAGCCTTTGGTCCAACAGGGACTGGCTGACCCGGGCTGCTGCCATGTTCTCCCTCTGGATCTGCTCCAGGTTCCGTTGAGTGTCCCGATGGTCTTGCTCCACCCTCTCCAGCAGGCGTCGCTCTTCTCTGCGTGCTCCCAGGACAGCCCGTTCTACACCCCGCTTCACAGATTCTGTCTCAGTTGCATGACGCTCTTGCAGGCGATGAAGCTCTGCCTCTGCCTGGGCAAGGTCGCACCGTGCCTGTGTTACCCAGCAAGGAGGGGACTGAGGCAGGAAAGCAGGGGAATTGCCATCTGACTGACTATCAGAACCGGGGCTGTGGGGTGGAATAGGGGAGTTGGGATTGCTACCCAAAGGAGTTCCCACAAACATGATGGATGGATGGATCTTTACTTCTTTTCTAGCATTCAATTTAAGTTCCTGCGGAAAGAGATAATGAGGGGAAAGGGAGGATAAATGCACACACAAATGACAAAATCATGAGTACAATGGGTGCCTTATGAACCATGTTATGTCAGGTAGATTTTTACATGAAGATGATATTAGAATAAATCTGTACATAAAATGATTTTGATTTCATGCTGGAACATCTCTGCTGTTTCCATTTTTGAAAATTCTCAACTAAATCAAAATCAACCAAAAGGTTTAGATAATATAACCAAAGGAACTCTCCCCCTGAAATTTGATTGCCCAATTTGGAAATGACAAGCTTTGCCCACTCATATATGGCCCAATTACATTTACAATAGTTAAATATATTGTAGTTCAGAAGTGGTTCTTAAAACTCTTTAGTACTTTTTGAGGCTGTAACTTGTAGTTGGAGTGTGTAGCATATGAAACATTTAATTGCAATGGACATGACCATAGTCAGACATGAGTTTCTCTGTAGGTTACTTGACAGACACACTAACAAAAAATACAGTTTACCAAATCCAGCATGACACCATATTTCCAAATTCAGCCCAGCAGAAACAACTGAGCAAGCACCTTTTCAACTACTGGCACCAGACAAGTCTTTTATTGAAGCTATTGCAATGCTGCCAAGTGAACAGCTGCTCATGAAAAGATGATACAGCTATGAAGGAAGGCCATAAGAGAGACAAAGCCGTGGACAGAAAGAACTAACATTGAGGAGGAAGACAGATTTGAGTTTTGCACCAAGAAATCTATTAGCATTTCAAATGGTGGCAGAAAGCCAGAAGCATCCAGAGTGAGGGCGAGAGTGGGAGGTAAAGAGACGTTCCAAGTGTCAACATAACAATACTTTTCAACTTCCCAGTTCTGCAAATAGACCCTGCTTTGATATTTTATTCATAAGCAGATCAAAGTGTTGTAGAGAAACAGCAGTGAAAGATGTCTGTCCTCTGTGTGATGTATGGTGATAATACTGGAGCTCCAAGGAGCCACCATATAATTAACAGAAAGTAGCATTCTTATTTGGGAATAAATCAGGATATTTGTGGCCCTAAACATTTTTTTAATGAATAGGAATGGGTACTGTTCCCAGTTCTATGTATGAATACTATATCATATTTTTTTTACTTTTTTATTTTAAATTTTTTAGAATTTGAAAAAAATAACAGATTACCTCCTTTAACAATTGTATTTAACATTGCTGAACAAGAACAATGCCTGTAATATATGCAGTCTAAAATGAACAAAGTTTTGACTCCTATTGCAAAATATCTATTTAAATATGTTGGTGTTTAACACTTATTAATACTCAAGGGTTTAATTTGATCCCTCAGGTTCTGAACTGAAGAGTTTCAGCTTTGTAATTTCTGAGCTTCATGAAACTAAATACAGTATACAGCCGCAGCTGGTGAATGTGGAGCCAGGGATGTATAAGTATATGTGATGTGCTATTGTGTGTGTAGCTTTGTATTTTGTATTGTGTGTCTTGTGTGTTTTTTGCTTTGTACTGTTTGTTATTGTGCTGTTATATGTTTTAATTGTGACCTGCCAAAGGGACAGCAGATGAAAATGAGCTATAAGCTAACTCTGGTACAGTACATTTCTGTTAAACACTGTACATAGTCCCAATAAATACATAAATAAAAATAAGTGCTATTGTTATGAATGTAACAAAAGCGAATTGGTATGCCATAGTGCTCATTTTGAACATGCAATGGAGATTATACAATAACTGTAAAAGATTATAGCAGTGCTAGAGTTGCAATAGAGCGGTGCAAGGTTAACGTATCATTTAAACCACAAACCATCAAATTTTTCATAATGAAAGACTAATCAGATAGTATATAGAAATATACTGTATTGTTGATCTAGGAAATGCACTGATGCTTTTTCTGTTTTCAGCTGCTGGTTATAGAAACAAGATATTATATTTTGGAATAGTTCCTCACTTTCACTGACTGGACATGAACCAAGAAATGTTTCAGATAGAATAACTGTGAAGCTCTGAAAGTAACATGCAGGTTAACTCATGTATCAGACTATGTGAACTGTGGTGCATTTGGTTGAGAAAGAAATGTTTTTCTTTTAGTGTTATGGTGCACCCTATTGGCCAACCTGAAAGTGTTTTCCCACACATACAGCCTTTTTCAACCTAAACCAAAGGTCTGAGTTATAACTGTAGTTTAATTCAGTGATGTTCAACAGTTTAGAAACAATGAAGAATGTGCTAGATAAGAATAAAAAGAAAAATAAAAAAAAGAAGAGGAGTTGTTATATTCTGTATATTTAAAATGGTTGTATATTGTAGTACAAAAAAGAACAAAAAAATACAGTTCAGTGGGGGTGCAAAATGTTAGTCTGAACCTCCAAACTCTAGTTCATCAGCTATTAATCTAAACTCAATTTGACCTATGGACCCTATTTTCAACCACAAACTTAACTGGTAGATGTACTCTTAACTGCCATCTAGATCCTGGCCTTATTATCCCTCTAAATCAGTGATCAGTGATCAGTTTTTTTTTTTCAGCTTTTATGGTTTTATGTCAGTGTTGAGTAGTCAGAAAGGCATTTATGAGGGGATTTTGAGTACATTTTCCACCACCACTGCCGGTCAAGCCATTTCTGTTGGAGGTAACTGACAGGCGTATCTGTGCCAGTCCCATCTCTTTGTGAAATAGACCAGGTCTCTGCTCACATTACCAAACTACATTATAGATGACAGGGGTCCAGTTGCTCATCCTGTGAGTGCTTGTTTGTGCGATAACTGAGTCGGATTAGAAGCACAGTTATTAAGCAACTCAGTCTTACTACTACATGTCTCTCTTAAAGAATTTGACTAATTTATTTGGCAAAACTATGAACACATTTAAAACTGTTGTAAATAATAACCTGTCCAAACTCTTTTCACGCCTACATTTTCATAGAAAATAGTAATGAAATCAGGGAAAACTAAATTCAACTGTACTTAACAATACAACCATTAAAGATCCCCTCAAGACATGTTTTAGGAAATAATAACTTGTGTCAGATATGTTTTTTCCACAAAAAAGTTAAATTACCTTGTTAAAATCCTAAAAAAAAAATACATCTACCCCTTTTCTCTAATTAAAAATACAGAATCTATAAATATGCAAATATTCAGATAATATAAAAATATATTTCAAAAGTTGAACTGCTGGACACAACATGTCTCCTACTTCACTGCTGAGTCTATTCTCAGTGTTTATGCACCAGAGGCTTCAAGTTTCTATATTAGACTTATGCAAGTTGCATTCTGGATGATGATTGGCCCCCAAACTAGTTGCGATGTCACAAATCATGTTCAAGTTCCATGCCTTAAACTTAAAGTGAGCACAGTCAAACTTTGCCTCTTCAGCAGATGAATGTGAAAACCAACTGCACATCCATCATTCTGCACAGTGAAGCTCAATCATTCAACTGAAGGAACAAGAAGAAAAACATATGTTTAAGTGGAGGGGGCTTTAAAATATAATTTTGTAGAATAAAAAAAAAAACACCAGTGTGTCTTACCTGTAGTCAGGTGCCAGCACTGCTACAACCCCATGCTCCTCTATGGTTTACATCTCTTTACTCCCTCGCTTTGGCCCTGACCCTCCTTCTGTGCAGTTTCCCTATTTGTTGGCTGTTGCTAGGAGACAGCCAAGCCAACTCCGGTTTCCATTATATGCAAACTCAGAATGCAGTGTGTGCATCAACATGTGGCATTTCTAGTCTTCCCGCTGTGTACTACTGTATATGCTTTACTCTGAATACTGCTGTATGTTTTAGAGAATGCACTTTAAATAAAGAGTCATTGGTGAGTGTTGTGAAAACAGTGTGCACTTTTGGTTTCCGTGCACTAAAATGGTAACTTGATACGGTTTAGTTCTGGTGGGGGTTTACTTTGCCATCTGCATGAATCATTGATTTCCAGGGTCAGTTGCAGTCTCACTATTTTGCACATCCTCAGTTCTAAGTTTGAGCCGGTCCTTTCTGCATGTTCCTCATGTGATGTACTAGTGACTGACTCATTATTATTTTCATGAGCAATTGATTATTGTCTCAGTTGATTGATCATTGTCGGTCTATAAAATGTCAGCAAATAGCGAAAAATGCTCATTGGAAGTTCCCAGACACTCTGATGATGATGATGTCTTCAAATGTCTCCTTTTGACCAACAAACAATCTAAAACTCAAAGATATTTAGTCCACTATTACAGAAAAAGAAGCTGACTGATTGTTTCATTTCTACCGGTTGATGGATAATGAGGAAGTAATGAGAATGAAGATGGAGTAACCTGGTTATTCGTGTCCCTGTAAACAAGCTTCTAACAGTAACCATCCAGGTTTCTGATCATATCACACCTTCGTCTCGTCAGTTTCTGTCTGTCATTTCTGCACAGACTTACTTCAGCGGATGAGGATGTACCTACTTTAGTATATGGTTGCCTGGACTCTGCTGCATTTACCACTCTGCTATTTTCTTCTCCATCTCCTCACCAGTAATGGAAGATGAGAAGAGGAGCGCCGAGTACATTACCACTGCCAGACGTCATCGTTAAAGCGTTTATTATATATTTTTGCTTTATTTAGCGACTACATACGGTAATTAGAGTCGAAGATGCATCTGCACACACGGCAGACAGAGATCAGAAACACGGATAAGGTGTCGGAACAGTGTGTTGCTTTTTATCAGAGTAACCCTGTTTCTCATAACCGGGGGGCTTCTTCTGGTTTCTGTAACCAGAATATGATGTTTACATGTGCAAATAGATAAGTGGGATACTTCTAATACAACCTGGTATTTGAGCAGGGAGTATGTTAACATGTTAACTTATCAGTCGTTCACAACCTTCTCTTACATAAAATTATGTATATTTTTGCTTTTTTCCTTTGTGAAATACTGGATATTTTCAACTCTTTGGTTCAAACTCATGACCACACTAAGGCCATCGTTTGTGATGGGTAGACATTTCTTAAAACACGAGAAAGGTTTGGACCCACTGTTTCTACCAGACTGGATATATGATGAGTTCATACAGTCATGAGACAACAAAGAAAAGACACCAGGACACATGCGATATTGCTAGGCAAAGAATTTATAAATTAATAAAAACATTCCCTTTGTAGTGTTCTTCTGACAGCTTTTTCCCCACATTGTATTTTTGTCCTTTTTTTTCCTAATGATTTCAAAATATAGAAAAATATTTCTGACAACATTCATCGTTACATTACTTGAGCATGATTTTCATTCTGTCCTGTTGGTTATGTCACATACCTCTGCATTTTTGACCCATTGCTTTTTTTTTTTTTTTTTTTTTACAGTATTTACACATTACACCAGTCCACGTCATCTCATCTGCTTCAAACAGGGGACACCAGAGCATGTTTTGCATAGATCGCAGGGGAGAAATGTCAGAGGGAAAAGTCAAAGCTTTTCAAAGAAAGAGAGAGAAAAAAAAAAAAGAGAAGATGCTGTACATACTGTACATCCCGTGATAAGCATTACAAATCAACACATGACACAAATCTACATCAAACATGGCACAAAGTGTACATAATGTGGAAAGGAATCGACTGCAAGAGCAAATTCTAACCAGAGTTCTTCAGGTTTTCAAAATAAAACAGCCATAACAGTTTGAGTTGTAGCATTCATACAGTCGAAATGATTGGAAGAGATAAACTGTCTAACCGTTTATACCTGCAACTGAAACTGTGAAGTGAAATCTCATGAGTTGTGTTTGATTTCGTGTTGTGTCGGGGCGTTCAAACATCCAAAATTCAAGTGAAAGTCAGTGATGGTTAACCGCTTTGGCTTGTTGTGTGAAATGCGTGTACCCTTGAATATACTCACAACATGTGAATGTTCATCTGAAGGATTCTATTAGATCAGTTGTAGTGTTCAAACATCTGCCTAAAACACACAACAACAACAAAAAAAAAAAAAAAAAAAAACAGCAAATCTGTGACACATTACACATTATTTTGTGAAGCTTAGCTTTGGGTTTACTGCTCGCTGCTCTCTTTGTCGGTTAAAGTCTGGAAATCAACGTTTTATCAAATAGAGTAGAGCTAGGTAGAGCTGAGGTGGGACAGGGGAACAGCAACCGCCACGGCTGACTGTGATAGGCCAAGACGCTTGGTCTTGATATATTTTTGAGGCCCTGACTGGTTACTGTGAACAGATTATACATCTAACTATTTCTAAGAGAGTTTTTGGTTGGAATTTGGTTTTCTCAGTCACTTCATTACAGTGAGGTTTCTAGTGGCCATTAGAAGCATCGGCTTCAGCATTCAGTCATAGTAGCTGCTTGGTCTAAAACTAAACACTTTGATTTCCCAAAAGTAAATTGAAATGATCAGTAATGGTGTTTGTCTGTCTGTCACCATGATTCTAACTTGTTTCTACAGTTGGAGGGTTCACTTTTCCACCAGCAGAGGAAGCCATTTGCTGCCGTTCACATATGAAAAACAACGTTGATAAAACTTGATAATCCGTCGCAATAAACATGAAGCCTTCATTACATTTGCGAGTTACATGTTTGCATATCAGCGCTGCCCAGCTCTGCTTACTGTGAGTCTGACAAGTGCAGGAGGAGATCAAAGTCTCTGGCAGGATAATAATGCCTTATAAAATCACCCCGTTACAAACTTTGTCACATCAACATCTTTGTAGTCTTAAAAATGAAATACAAGCAAGTATTTCTTTAAAAAGCAATGAGTGTGCATGGGCTACAACCCCAAAATCAGAAAAACAAAATCAGTAGCACAGGACCAATGTTAACACTGAGTTACTCCCTTTTTGTCATCAGGGCTGAGCCTCAGCAACACACCTCACTCTTATCTTACTGTTGTAGGTCTGGCCATTGGTTCTATTATCTAACTACGTCACAGCAACATTACTGGGCAATTAACCTGCTGAGAGCAGTGGTATTATAATATCTTCTGTCTTATCCTTAACATTTTCCTTTAAAATTGTAGAGGGAGGGTGATAAAAAATACATTTTGTCGTGTTTGGCCATTTCACTTTTACTGTAACAGAATTAAACCAGGTATTGGCACCTTTTTTTGTGTTTGTTGCATTTTCAACAGTTAAAAAGTGCTTTCTAAATCAGGTTTGTTCCAGTGTTCAGATTGTGTAACTTTAAGCTGTCTATGATTGCTTAAAACAGAGAAACTGGGAGTTTCAGGTATTCAGAGAGATTGTCTTTGGTGTCCACCAACGTATCACAGAAATACAGATAACTGACTGATGTGTGAAACTGCTTAGTTACAATGTCTGAACCTGTGTAGTAACTGAAGAAGAAGCTGAACGTTGACTTCAACAGAACTTCTAATAAAAACAATCGTAGAGTAAAAGTGAGGAGTAAGGCCCTCTGCCTTTTTTTTCCTCTGTGCAAGGGAAAAAAGGGAATCAAGGTTAAATGTTAATCTTGTTCCGAACACATGGATGTTCTGTAGACTAGGTGAACAGATGGACGGACGGATGGCAGTGGGTAAAATACAGAAGATTTTTCTACTGTACCAATTTAAAATCAGCCGAGAGCAAACATTCAGCCGCCGCTGATCTCTGCAGGCAGCCCGATGACTCACTAAACGCTACTGCATGGAAGCTAATTTGAGCTTGGCACTGTTGCACAAACCAATAAAACTTACCCTACACTACATTTAATTAAACACCTGGCTTTAACTGGCATGCAAAAAAAAAAATCAAATGGTGCTTAAAAAACAAACAGTGGGGTGTTAGAAAATGTGTACAAATTCCATAGAAAAGTGAGTTACAGCAGTGATGGAGAACATTTACAAAGATGACCACCATGGCTATGGCTTTGACAAGTTGGGAAGACCTCAACTTGTTGAGAGAGTCAAAACACTTGGAAACAAAAAAAAGGAAAAAAAAAAAAAAAAAAATGGCATGTTCATATGGGTCGATTTCAGTTTTCAGATGTAAGACTTTTGAGGATGGGAGGCAGTTTCTCTACTGCTAAAAAGTTGAGAGAGAATGGCTAGTATGTGCAAAAAACCTCATTATTTCACAAAAAAGCTGGGTCATAGGCAGGTGGATTTAAAACGCAGTCATCAGCTTTATTTTACAGGTCAGTCGTTTCCTAATCATTCAGTTTCCTGGATGAGTTTCTGAAAAAGAACTGGGAAACGATCAGGAATGATTAAGAATTGACATACCTGTAATATAAAGCATAGCTGTCATACAAAACTAACTACTACCGATGCAAAGCTTCTAAAAGGATGCTTCATGTTGAGGAAGAAAGACGAGAGTTGAATAAAGTGAATACTCCTGTCCTGCCGAAAGCTTTTTAACACTGTGTGGCTGCACCTTCATTCAACCTCAGACACGAAAAATAAATTAAATGCCGACCACGACGCTGGCACCAGTTCCTCCACATGCTCGCATACACATTTATACTCGGTACCTATCAAATGAAGAGATCGTAGCTATTAAAAATGGGTGTTAGTGTTAAAAAATAGCAGCATGTTAAGTTCCGAGATGAACAGTCGTGTGTTCAGGTTGGCCTGTCTCACCAGACAGAGACAAAACCTTGAAGGTAGGGAAAACAAAAAAAAAAAAATGGGAAAATTGAAATGGCATCTTAAAAGCTTCTTTTTTTTTTAGCTCCCAGCTGAACAGACAGATCAGTTTAAAGAAAAGTCAGTGAATGCCTCATCAGGAGTTTTTTCAGCTGTCACTTTAAAGGGAATGGAAATCATGCCAACGCTCCCTAAAAAAAAAACAAAAAAAACAAATCTTTCCCTTCTCTTAGTGTTTCTTAAAAATACTAAATGACACACATTGTAAAGCAGTGTTGCCTTTTTCAATCTCACATCCTCTTTATGGCAACAGGTGAACGGCTTCCTGATGGAAAGGAGCCGTTCTTTAAAACAAACAAAAAAAAATACACGACGACAGACACACCTGCTCCCACATGTTGCTGATATGTCTAGAAAATGGTGTGATTGCAGAAAACACACAAAATAAAATAAAAAAAAAAAAAAAAAAAAAAATGGCATGAATTACTTGAAATGTTTTTTTTCCAGTACATTTGTGTTGGTCGTGTTGATATACAGGAGTGGAAGTGGCGCGCTCCCTCTCCGGTTTTCCAGTTTTTCATCTCGTTCTTTGATGACCAGTCTTTGCAAACATCACAGCCCCTTTTCTGTGCGCTTTTCTCTAAAATCGGCCAGTTCTTGATTGAGGATGAAAACCTCTGTGACGAAAGCAAGATGAGCTTATCGTACAGAGATGGCCGAAGCTGATTGAGCTAACTAGCCTACGCTTTAAATGCCAAACTATTTTTGGTGTCTGTCGTGAGTTTGTTGAGGATAAAACCTCTGCTGTGCCGCCTGAAAGCACCCTTTCAACTTAAAACCTAAGAGTATCGACTAGCACCAGTATGTGCACCTATTTCTTTTATCTGTGGCTTTACTTTGTCGCTTTTTACCATGAATATGGTACCATGGTACGTGTATATACAAGATCCCAAATCTCAAGCTATCTACTGAGATTTTCTGTGTATAGAATGTAAATATAATACATGATATGCACAATATCATTAAAGTTTACAGATGAGTAAAATCTCTCCAGTCCTATAGGTATCCTATAATGATTTTGGTACAAAAATGCCACTGCGTTCATCTTGCTTTTGTCTGTCGTAGCAGACAAACACTTCAGCGACAGAAAAGTCTCAGTGCTCCAGTCTGTCCTCTGGCCATTAGAGAATCCTTTATAACTCTGTTTACAGCTGAAACAAAAAGAAACGGGGGGGCTAAGAGCTGAACTGAGGAGTCTAATGTTTACGTCTATTCCTCTGGCTCCTGGCTGTGAGGGAAGGGTAGAGTGACAGCGTGCTCTTGAGCCAAGGCAGCTAGCTCCTTGAGGAACTCACAGAAGATAACGGCGCAGTAGACGGCGTTCTTCACCCGAAGCGCCTCAGCTTGCTTCTCCAGGCCGGAGGCACCTCCGCCTCCGCGGAACAGAGCGCTGTGCAGGGATTGGCCGCCGTCCCGTACGTGTGCCAGGGCCAGCTGAGCGGCGTGTCGAGCCCGGGTCGGGCTGTTGGTGTGACGGAGGATAAGATCTCCGAGAGATGGCTTACGACTCTTCACTGGAACCAGAAGACATGACGTTCATGAGTCATCGCAGCGCTAACGAGGATGTTGTCAAGTCAAGAATGAATGTTTCCACTTATGATACAGTATTTGACATTTGCTAACAATTTACAGCAAAACTATACATCTTAAGCTAAGCCTTCTCCTCTCAGATTAACCTTCAAAACTCAAAAAATGAATTCAGCTACAGCAGTGAAATAAACTATTTGTTTCCAATTCACTGATTCAGAAACTTTGCATCTTGAAAAAAAGATAAAATAAGAGAATTCATTTCACATAATCAACAGGACTCACCTCATTACACTTTGATGTTTTATTGCTTTTATGTTTTTGTATTTATTTATCAGGCTTGCATCTAAAACTATACATGGGTATGTACAGAATATTATATCATTTAAATTTATTTTTATTGCTCTTATGTCAATAATTTGTGGGTAAATCTCCTGGTTATATTTTCATTATTAAACTTAATTTTGCTGCACTGTATGAATTGTGCAACAGTCTATAAATAAAATTGCCTCGACTTTAAAGGAAGATTTTAGATTAAATAATACAAAGATAACTTGTTACATCTTTTCTGTATTGTGGAGATGGAGGCAGTGACTGGTTGTATCAATCATCACATGTTTTAGTCTTTGATTACTATGCAAAGAGGTTTCTTACAAACTGTAGCAGGAACCGGATTCTGTTGCGGTTCAATGGCTGATAGAAAAGGCAGAACCCAACCATCAACCATCCACGTCTGCCTGATCTGATATCAGCAACATACATACTAAGAACATACAACACACGAACAGATAAAATAGTGTCTTGTATCCGTGCTCACCCAGTGAATCAGAGCGCCGCAGGGTGGGGACAGCAGGCGAGTCGGTCCAGTCCACTTTGCCTCGGGCCACCAGGTACTGTTGGGCTTTCTTCAGCATGGCAGGGAAGTCCTCATGGGAGGCTGCAAACGCCTCGATACGGTTCTTCACAGAACCTAGAACCTGAGGAGCGTCGGGGAACAAAGCTTCAGATGTTTGATTTGATTGTTTTTAAGGCCAATACATGTCTTCTGCTTCCACAGACAGCTGCGGACTTGCACGCAGACGTGGTTCTGTTCATCTGCGGACACAGACCTGTTTGTTTTGCTAGCACATGCAGCTGGCTTGTACAGTCCTCACGGTCACAAATATTGGGCTGTGCACGTCCATGTGCATGTCCACAGAGGCGACTGCACAGCCATGTGGACGTGGAGAGTATGAACAGGCCTTCAGTGATTCCTCAGTCAGTGTTGAATAAGAATAACCTGTGTTATGAGCTAACCTCAGAACCTTACAGCAGTGATGAGTGAGGACAGTTTGTCCTGACAGTGGAGCAACAGAAAAGGCCGCTGTCATTCAAATCTAAATAGTGGATCATTACTGTGCTCAGCAAACTTCATGTGACATACAGTAGGAGCTCTCTAGAAACTTTTTTTACTAAAAAAAAAAAACTCTGCAAAAATCATTGTGGGCCTGATGCTATTGGAACACAAGCTAGCACAGAAGTGAGGTGGGCTGGAAGAGGACAGCTCTGCCTAAAAACAGAAAACTCAATCACTTCAACTACAAATACAGAAACTATTACTTGCTTTAACAATGTAACACACTTGAAATGAAAGGTATAAGGCATTTCATAATGGGTGCGGTACCTGGATCAGTGACTTGACACTGGGCTGGAAGACCATGTTGGTGTTGAGCAGGAAGGAGCGTAGGAGGGGCTGAGGATAGCAGGCCAGCTGGGCTACGATGCCTGTCAGCAGGATGTTGACGTACAGCGAGTTTTGGAGCATGTTTTCCAGCTTGGCAAACAGAACCACCATGAACGGACCTGCAGAGAGAGAGAGAGAGAGAGAGAGAGAGATGGATGGTAGGAAAACACGTAACTTAAGCTCAGTTGCCTGTGAACAAACTTGGGATGAGATCAGATGCGTGTTTGACAGCTTTTTTTAAATAAGTGCGGTGGCGTGGAGGCAGTCAGACTGTGAGATATAGATAGCAGGGTGCGCTAACAGCTTGTATGTCAAATGGGGCAATTCTTCAGCAGTGCTGCCACTGTGGTGCCACCTATGAACTGTGGACTTTGACTTCATGGAAAAATGGAGAACTGCACATTTGAAGTAAGATTATTACAAAGTACAACAACTGTCTTGGGGTGGATAGTCCTGATAGAAAAGTTATTCAAGTGCTGTTGAAGCATGAAGGTGGCATTCCTCACCGCTTCAGCTTTCATCATTTCATTATTTCAACCAGAACTTCCCCTCAGTGTAATTTCACAACTGCAAAACCAAACTAATCAACCTACTAACTTTAATTCTCAAGGTCTGAATTAGATTTCCATCTTGTTATATGCATCATACACAAAAAAGATTTATTTATGGTATGTAAAGGATGGGACGGAGACGGCGATTCTGCCAGCCAATCAGTGCGCTGGATCATGTCAAAATCTTTTGTTATGTTGATAAACCTCAAACAGCCAGCAGTTTGTCTGCTAATAAAAGACTTCTAATGAAAGTATATGACTACCATGACAATACATGAAGAACAAAATCATCATCATATCCATTTGCCACAACGATGGCAGTAAGGGTGTAAAGATGAACTAGTCAGAGATACAGTATCGATACAAAATCACTGATATAACACAAATGAAATGAAATTTGAAAAAAACATATTTCATGCAGAATCTCGGCCATCAAACACACAGTTTAACAAGTTGTATCATATAATGAATGATACAGCTGTCAATAACTCCTAACTCTCTTTCTCTCTGTATTCAGCGTTTGTGTGTGTGTGTGTGTGTGTGTGTGATCCGCCCCTCTCACTGTAGCTTGTTACTCTCCTCAATCACATCAAGTTATCAACTCAAGGCAAGTAACACTGGTTATAACAGTTAAAGCTATCATCATCATTACTGCAGGCATGAGCTGTTTTATTTGCGGCAACATGCGTCAATGCAGTGTTAATGAATTGATTAGAGATGCAATGATTGCAATTTTCTTGACCGGTTCTGATTTATTAAAAGTCTGACCTGCCGATTCTGATGTTCTTTCTTTATGAGAATTTAATATTAAATATTTCTATATATTCTTTCTAAGAACTATAATCAACAGCATCTACAAACATTCTTGTAACTTTTCTTCAATGCAATATTGAAATTCAACTGTTCATTAACTATTTAAATAACTTATAATTTTCTTCTTGACATGGGGCATGTTCACCACCGTGATGGTTTTTAAGTGTCTGATTCACTTAGTTGTTCCAAATGTTTTCTAGGTTGTTCCTCCACAGCTTATTCTGGACTTAAAAGGTATAAAAATTATGAGCTTTGTGTCTTCTTCACTCACAGTGAAGAACTTCCACACCAACGCCTGTTGTCTGTTGCCTACTGCCTGTTATGTGTGTGTGACTGTGGCTGTCTGTGAAAGAATGAATGCATTATTTTGTGATTTTTTCATAACGGCTACGTTATGAGGCACAAATAAACACCCCCACAACCCTGCGGGAAGGTGCCAACATGCCTGATCTTACCTGTGTATGGCTGAGAGGCAGGCTGATTGAGAAGTCTGGGGGGACTGCAGATGGTCACTACAGAACTATCTCCCTTAACGTCACTGGTCAGCTTCACCTCCAGGCCCGAGGGCAGCTGTTGTTCCTCCTCCTGCCGCTCAGCGGTCAGGGACACTCTGGTGCTTTCCTCCTGCTGGCAGGCTGCTCTGTTGCGCTCTCTCACCCGGTCCTCCAGCTCCCTCAGCTCCTGGCTGAAGGCCTCGATGCTGATGCCCTGGCCGTTGGAGTCTGCGGGGAGCTGTGGATCTCCTGGTGCTTGCTCCAGCAGCTCCTCGATAAGACTCTCTACAGATTGTTGTGTCTGGTTGGCTTCTGGAAGATCTGAGGATGCGCTGTGCGGGTTTGAGGTGTCGCTGGTCAGCAGCTTGGTGTCCGACATTGGCTGTGTGATGGAGCTCGGAGAGGGAATCTGCTTAGGGCAAAGAGATTTTGCATCATTCATGTCACTGTTGCTAAATATTGACTGTGGGAGAGCAGTGCAGCTTTGGGAGGGGCATGTGACCAGGGATCCGTTTTGATTTGCATTTTCATCCAAATACTGCTGCTCGCCCAAGTCTCTCTTCACTTTCTTTACCTCCAGTCCTCTATCCCGACTGTCTGAGCAGCCATCCCCCGACCCCATCGTCCCGTTGTACATGGCCTGGTAACTAACAGTGATGGCAGAGGTTGGAATGTGAGGAGCCGGGGACGAGGTGGGGTGGGAGGTCGATAAAGGGGCGGCTGAAGACAAGGAGGAAGGGACGAGAGGAGGCACGGGTTTTGGCAGGAGCTCCTCTCTCTGCAGGCTGCGTTTCTTGGAGCGCGGTGTGAGGCTGATGCAGTTGTTTTTGCCGATGGTGACGTCCCACTCTCCACTGTCCCGCTCTGAGCTGCTCCATTCGGACCGTGCCGCCGCCACGATGGCTGCCCTCTGCTGACCTGGAGATGTGTTACTGGTTCCTCCTTGCTGGAAAGAGAAGTGCTCAGGGACCATCGCTATGGAAGGAGTGGAGGTAGCAGGAGGCGGGGGTGGAGGGGCCGCGTTCGGGGAGGGGTTTTCTCCGTCGTAAGGCGCCGACCAGTCACGGCAGGCCCAGGAGCAAAGCTCGATGCCTCGCCGGGCATCTTTGAGGTACTCTAGGTAGCCCGAGTCCCAGTCCAGACACTCTGTGTGGGCCTGCTGCTGGTGCATCGGGCTATCAGGGGACATTGGGTGAGGGCTGGGAGGACCCTGCTGTGGCGGCTCCACGCTGGTGGGGGTAGAGGGACCCCCGCCTCCTGATCCGCCTCCACTACTCTGTTGGCGAATGAAGAAGGCTAAGCGGGACGGTGTGCTGGGTCTGGGCGGGGCTGGAGACTCTGTGCTGGGGCTGTTCAGCACTGCAGGCAGACAAAACAGAAGCAAATGTGTCAGAAAGAAAAACATAAATGTGCAGGAAACACTGAACTTTTACCATCCTTTCCTCTCATTGGAGTTACAATCACCATGAAATTGACTTTTAGTAGGGAGGCAATCTATGACTCATCATCTTCACAAAAGGTGGCACAGAATAAGAGACGGATGCAGTGGCGGCAGGATTGTCATTAAAAATTAAAAATGTTTTTGGGTGTTGACATCCAGTTATAAAATGTCAAATATTCATTATTCACAGGCGTTTGTTGGTCACCTTTGCCCCAGAATGCAGAGTCCTCGTCCCGCTCAGCAGAGGGCACTGCACTCAGCCGGCAACACTCTGGGATCAGTGCCAGGAACTTGTCTGCTGACTTTCCATACATGTCAGTCTCCCTGATGGCACGACGCTGACTCAGCATTACATGGGTACAGGGCAGCAGATACCTGGTACCAAACCACACACACACGCACACACACACGCACAGATGCACACACACACACGCACAAATCTTTAATTTGATTTTAGGTAGTGCAGCCCATTCAGGCTCTCAGATAAAAGTAGTTATTTGGAAATCTTAACTGATAACTGTAGTTATTGTGTCTATCAAGATTCTCAATCATCCTGATGATGAAACATTCATATAAACTGGATTTGCTGACAAAATATTAGTAAAAATTCGAAAAAAATCTTCTTTTCAAGCATTTATTTTCCAATATGTAAATTTATTTTACAGATAAATAAAACTGGTGAAGCTAAATAGCCAGATACACCTTAAAAAAAAAAAAAATCAAATGATGGAGGGACAAAAATACTAGAATTGTACACACTGCTGTACCTTCCAACAACTCATAGAGAAAGGCTGAATGACTGAGTATGTAGGCGAGATATTTTCCACATTATGTTTTGCATATAAAAATAGAAATAAAAATAAAACCTTTAGGAAGACGTGCTCAGATGTGCACATACCTGAGAACAAGCTGCAGCATGATGTCTTCGCAGTTCAGGGAGAGAAGAGTCCTGAAGAGGCTCAATGATACCATGCAGAGCTGTAACACAGAGGTCAGAAGTTACAGTTATTATCCAAAGACAGATCATGTATATTAAAACCAATTTGACCAATGCCAACCAAAAACCAATGCACTACTTTTACTTTCAGAAAATAGGGAGAGACAGCAGGTCAACAGTATCTGTCACATAGAAGTGATATACATCATCTGAAAGCTGGGAGCCTGAAGATTGATTTGAGATGCAGCTCAGCACTGTGTGTCACAACAGGGTCATTTTATACAGAAAGGTCAAGTTTAAAAAAAAAATGGTTTCACTACAATGAAATGACTACTTTGGGGACTAACACCATCACACAAGAGTCTCAGCTTTCCAGTCATACCCAATTTATTTTTATTTATCTGCGATTAAATAAGCACATATACTGTATATTTCTACCACCCCTTAAAGTCTCCATGCCAACCTTTTTCCATGAATATTTCTATAGATCCGCTCCTGCCCACGCTGTATAAATAAAGCTTGAATGAATGAATGAACTGATCATAGATTTTCAACGTCCACTTTCAAAGGGAGAAACTTGCAACATGATATCAGGATGAATCATGTTTTTTTTTTCCTAAACACACGACTGTTTCCCAGTGACTAGAATTTGTTTATTTTGAGGGTTCAGAATTTATTAAACTGAGGACTGTGTGCACACATTTGACTGTGGATTGATTTACCAAATAAGAACAATGTGCAACAACCAGTAGAAGCAGCAAACTTGATGACATTTACTTTTCTGTGTTTGCTCTGAAAAAAAAAAAACAAATACTTCTATATTCTGCTGGAATCATTTTCAATCAATTTTTTTGCTTGAAGCCCACTCACCACCCACGCATCTAGGTTCATATGAGGTCCTCAAGGCTCCATCACAAACACACACACACACACATATATATATATGTACAGACCCTTGAATTACTGCTGATGCGTGTGAGAAGTGTGTCCAGGATGGTATCGTTGTCGTGGCGATGCAGCAGGATGAAGCGCAGGAAGGTTTTGAGGAGGGATGTCTCCGTCACGCTCCGCAGGAAAAGGTCCAGGTATGCAGTGCTAGCGATCATCTCATCCACAGATGACTATGAACCAAACACACACACACAAGTTTGTCTCAAAACTGCATAAGAAGGCGATTTGACAACGGTCTTCTGAATAAGATGAAGTCTAAGATTAAAAACATGCAGAAGGACAATTTGTTCAAACATTGTGAAACAGCTGTTTGCTTTGATTCTCTTGAGTCATCTTTTGAAGAAAGTCCAGCAAACAAATCTGTTCACACAATTGTTCTTACTTTCCTGCAAAAACACTTCCACAACAAAAGAAGTATTCCAGTAACTCAAGAGGAGCAATAACAAAGTGGTCATCTTCAAATATGGCACATCATTAGTGGTACACCCCACCCTGTTTTCCTTAAAGGATCAGTTTACACAGTTCTCTGTTTTCACACAGAAATTGTACTTTTTCCCCACATACTCCTAGTGGAATCTAGTAATGCAGATAGTTTCTGACGCACAACAGAATTTGAAAGTCTTAACATCAGTGTGTCTTTCTGGGAACAATGTCCAAAGAAAACTCAAAGACCTCCCTAACATCTGTTAACCATGGCAAATATTTTCAAACAACAAATTAGTCACTATTCCAACTGTTGACAGAGAGCTCTGTGATTATCCAGAGGAGTCTTGACCTTGTTTCTGGGAAGACCTGCCACTCATCCCTTTCCTACCTTGTGCAGGGCGGGACCCATGACGGGTACAAGGAAGCCGTTGTGGAGGTAGTCCAGAAGCTGGGAGCGGACCAGGGGATGAGAGACCTGCACCACAGCATTGCAGAACTCAAGCGAGTTCATGAACAGCACGAGTGACGACACGCCCATCCAGTCCTCCCGCCGCAGGGCGTGCCAGTCGTCACCTCGAACCTCAATCTTCCTGGGCAGAGAGGAGTAGAGGGCGCTGAGGCCTGTGGCCAGCACCTGAGGAGAGACACAGAGGCTACAGGTCAGACTGCTGAACCTCGACAGTCCCGGTGCAGCTGGTGAGCATAGAGTTCCCATGGAAACATGTGTGCATCCTGGTGCTAAGGAGTACAACTGCATACGTCGAAAAGGTAGTATAAAGCCTTTTGTGTCTCCAGAGGGAGCCGCATCAAATCTGATACATTTCCTCAAGTGATGTCACTTGAGTCAGTGTTGGTTGGGGCTGGAGACTACAAGTGTGAAAAATGAAAAAAATCTGGGGATGAGGAGTTAGAAAGAAGTCAAGTTGACAGACCTCTGTAGCCCATTCTTCTTCTCTGCTGGAGGCTAGCAGCTCCAGGCTACATTAGCTGCTACTAGCAGCATAACACACCTGAATCTCCAACTGAGCTGTCATCTGTTAAGTTGCATCATGGGTAATGTAGGTTTTGACAAGGGGACGAATGCATGGAATAAAAAATATATCTCTGGTTCTGCTGCATCAATTTTGATATTTCTTTTCCAAAAAGTGCAATGCTAAACCAGCGGAGACTTTTAAGGCTCGCTGTTTTCAGTTTTTACACATTTTCACAGATAAATACCTGGATTTTTTTTATACAACAACAACAAAAAAAACCTGACTGATGAGCTTGATATATCCTAACTATTAACTAAATATTATCACTGACAACTGAAGAGACAATTATAATTGATGGACTGCATTTACTGTATAAAGCAATATACAACAGGTCTCTCATTCACCCATGCACACATACACATACACACACACACACACACACACACACACACACACACACACACACACACACACACACACACACACACAGTCATGAAGGTGGCCTGGTATTTGGGCTCAGTCTCTTGCTCAAGGAGCTGGAGATTAAGACAAAAGATTGCTCAACTCTACCCTCTATGTTTATTCTAGGAAACGATATGTTTCTAATATACATAATACTGACCAGTGTTCTCTTGTGTCTGATGAAAACACAGTTTGTTTTAATAACAGTGTGAGTGAGTGTACGGGCAACAACTCAGCAAACTTTAGTGGTTGGAAAATGGAAGTTGGACATGCAAAAAGACTTCCCAGTATGAACTGTACAGAGGTAATGGAAGAGTCCCAATTTAAAGCCATCTCAGGTGAGTGACCTTGCATACTTTAGTGTGTTGACGACAGCAGATAATTTTTATTTTTGCTTGCGTGATATTTAAAAATAAATACAATGGACATAAAAACCTGGACCTGGTAGTGGGAATACTTCATTGAACCCAGCCCATTAGAAAAGAGATGCAGTGTGTGTGTGATAAACACTGCTCGCTGTGCACTAAGAGGTCCATTACGCTGGTCGAAGAATCTACTGCTACATCCTTAATGTCAAAACAAGGTAGACTGCAGAGTGTGAGAGAGAATGCACGGGCAGACAACAGTGCGATTGAGGCAGAGAGGAGCATTTGCTCCTTGATGCCACCTCCACTGGTCTCTCTAGTCAGTAAGTAGGTCAGACTGAAGCTGCTGGAAGGAGGACGAGCAGAAAATAGCTGAGCCAGCTCTTTCACAGCACAGTGTACAGGCAGAGCAAAAGATAAGAGAACTGACCAAAGCATTAAACCACACGCATCATAGACTAGATTGGATATGTAACACTGTTCTCTCTCATAATGCAGTTTTGAAGCCTCGGTGTCGCTCCGTTGCGACACTTTAATTAGACATACAAGTGCAATCAGTGAAATATGGCTCCTTAGTACCTCCCAGTGGCAGCTGGAGAGAACTACAACATGCAAACACTGGTACTCAGTCTTCCTTCACAGCCTTCTTTAATATTTTCTCTTGTTTACAGACCATGTGATAAAACACAGAGTGTATGTTCACACCACTAGAAACCCAAAGTTCAATCCTGAATTTTAAATGATCGTTTAAAATACGATCATAATTTGATAAAAGATCCTCTTTGTTTTCATCTACTAGGAGCCCTGCAATATCCCATCATGTGGTTAAGTCTCAGTGAAATGTTGATTAGCTATGTTGGAAGTTTATACAGTATTTATTTGTGTGGTGCAGCAGCAGTAAGGAGTTCTACTAAAGACAAACACAAGCAGCTTGTGAAATTCAGTTAGGTGGTTCTTTTTTCTTTCTTTTTTTTTTTTAGACGTTTACAGGAAGTGTTCAAGGTTGAGACAGAGCTGAGAGGATGTAGATAAGTATTAATGTTCTGTCAGAGTCATCTCCTTCCCCTTCCATTATCACATGCCATCTCTAATGCATCAGAATTACACAGCACGCGGGCGCACACACACACACACACACACACACACACACACACACACACACACACACACACACACACACACACACACAAGTTTGCCCAGCTATCCTTGTTAGGACATTGCATTGACTTCCATTCATTGTGGACAGCCTAACCCAAAACCTAACCAGTTCATGCCTAACCCTAACTTTAACTAACCTCAATTCACACTTTACCCCTAACCTTTACCAGGAAATGAGGTTTTGCCTCATTAGGACCAGGCTTTGGTCCCCATGAGGACTACTAGTCGGTGTTTATACTGGAAAAGGTCCCAATGAGGTGACAAAAACGTGCACACACGTCCCAAAATGACACCATCAAATTGCCTCTTTTGTCCGAGTGACAGCCGAAAACCCAAAGATATTTGATTCACAATGACACAGAACAGAGAACAACAGTAAATCCTCACACCTGAGAAGCTAGAACCAGACACTTGACATTTTTGCTTGATAAATACCTACAATGATCATTTGATCATCAAAACTGATGCTATTTTTTGAATGATTGACTAAACAATTAATCAGTTTTGCATTATTAAAGCATTGGTCATATTCATGTGTATATCTGCTTGTAACCCTCTTTGTGTTCTGGTATAAACCCTCAGTGTGTTCTATGCAATCACAAAATAAGGAATATGTTAAAAATAAGTAAACAACAAATAAACAAGTTGTCCCGACAGGTGGAGTCCATTATCACCCTTATACAACGGCCAATTACTGTGCTTCAATTATCAGTTATAATTAACTTCTAAAATAGCAAGACGGTTTAGTAGTGTTGCTATGGTTACCTGCAGTTTGATATACCCTGCACAAATTATAAAATGGAAGTTAACTATTGAACAGAACTATGTTTACTGGATCCCAATCTATAACCTCTACTGCTACCTGCCAAACATTCAGAAATGAGGATTTTCTGTGGTCTTGGTATGTTGGAATTATCTTTCAACTTTACTTAAAAATCAGGAAATGAGAAAATATACAATCCATCATAACTAAGTGACAGGTAGTTACAGCCAGGTTTTTATAAAGGCTTAACCCTAACCCACCTGTTAACCACACTCTACAACCCCACCCAGTTAACATCTAAAATACAACACTTTCCATGACCTCATAGTTTGTTTTAAAAACGAAACCATTTCATGAGCACCGTTACTCACCGGGCAGAAGTAGGAGTTCTCAGCGATGTAGCGTGCCACCGCCTCATGGCTGGCCGAGGCCGCCATGACCAGCAGCAGTGCGTCTCTGGCCTGCTGTCCGATGGCTCCGTCCCGGTGGATGAACGGCACGAGGAGGGAGAAGATCAGCAGATTGGTGGAGCCCTGCTGGGCCGGTGCTGCTCGGAACAACATCTCTAAAACCACCGGCTGCCGGGCCATGGACACACAGACCTGACGGGATTCACGGAGTCACAATTAAAGATCGCAGTATGAAAAAAAGTGATGAAACAGTGATACAAATCCTAAGAATCTTCAGCCATGGTGGCAGCTCTGTGAGGCTGTACTTGGGCGCAGTAATGATAACATCAGCATGCTAACATCCTCACAATGATTATAATAAATAATTCTATTTATTTCATCAGATTTTAGTGCAGAGCCACCATGTAGCATTCTCTTTCCTGTGCTTTTTCCATGCATACTGCTGCCAAATTACAGAGGCAAACTCCCTGCATGCAAACGTCCACCAAGTGTTCTCCTTTCCTCCTTTCTGGGGTTGCCTAGCGACACAACTCGAATCAAAGTCTACTTCAGTCATTCAACATGTGCTCCTTTCTGATTGTCCTTCCTGACTGTGTGAGAGTAATGTGTGTGTGTGTCTCTAGTCTTTGTGGGTTTAAATAATCTTTTCAGGTCTGTTATTTTTTTTTACATGTAGTGTACACATTAGAGAAGTAACAAACAGTAGGAGTGTACCTGATTAAGCAGCAGTACCAAGCTGTTTTCTAGGGCTGAAGGACAACCGAGTTCTGGGTCGGCACATGCTCCCAGCAGCCTCAGCAGGGGATGGAGGACGGCTGTGTGCTGCAGCAGGGGCTGCTGGGACTGACCGATGAGCATTTCAAACAGCTTGAGCAGAGCCCCCTGGCTGTCTGGGTCCAGGCCGCGGCGGAGGTGCCATTGAACCACGCACTCTAGAATATTCTCAGTGACCACCATCTCCAGTATGGGGCCCATGGGTGTCACGTTGGCAGCGCCCTCCGAGCCCTCGGCGGGCCGTTCTTCCGCCAGCAGACATAACATCTGATCGGTGTGATTCCTCACCGCTGTCAGGTCATCGCTGGAGGAGGACGGCTCGTGCTGCTCCAACACCCAGGAGACCTGAATAAAGGAAGAGAGAGAGTTTGTTTTGGTGTCATGTTCAACTCTTAACACTGGCTGTCCTACTGTGAGCCACTACAAAATAACTAAACTCTGACAGGACTTTTATTCCATTTTAATTATGTTTAACAACTTCTGAGTTGTGTAAACAGACAACAGTGGGGTTATTAGACTGGTTAAGATCCTTTAAATGTAGTTTATTGTCATGGCATATAGAAGAATCTCAGAATCTTCCTTCCTTTGATGTGTTGGCTGTACCTTCCACCCTTAATAACAAATGTTAATTATTACTATATTATTCATATAATGTTATGTCATTTACAGATATTTCCAATGCAATAAAATCACATTTTGATGGATAAAAAGTCATTGCTGGCACTAAAATACATATTATATTTACTCACATGCTATTCTCCACAAAATTAGACAAAATAAGAGCTGCAACTATTATTTTTATTATTGATTAATCTGCTTATTTTCTTAATTCATCGATTAGTCGTTTGGTGTATAAAACATCACATTTGAGAAGCTGGAATCAGAGAATTTTTAGATTTTTTTTCTTAAAAAAATGACTCAAAATGATAAATCACTTATCAAAATAGTTGATAACTGTTGCAGCTCTACGGAATAAAGAAGCCAGGGTTTCATAACATTTACTGAGAGGTCTATCAGTCAGTTTAACTACAGCTATGATGACTGTGCTCATCTGCGTGCAGATAACAATCGTGTGTGTGTGGTGAATATATGAGCTGAAAGCCAGAGCCTCATGAAAGACCATGTTGCTGGGAACCAGTTTGGTGAATGTTTCGCAACCGACATGCTTGTACAAACACGCTTTCACACAAAACCATTTGTTATATTTGTTTTATTTTCTCATATGCGACTCTAAAGCCTTCTGAAAAATATAATAATAAACTTTATTATATAACACTTTTTAGAGCTTAAAAACTAAAAACATGGCGGATTGACATTTTAAGAAATTGTTAGGCAGTGACAAGACTGTGTAACCTATAAAACTATCAATCAGTGATTGGACATCAGCCAGTCACACTGTTAAAGTACTCTGATTACTCTCACCGGCCCCCGGCGCTGCCAACTGAACGTGTGAACATCCACAGTGCTGTAGGTGTCTGGACAGATAATCATTCACTAAAACAAAGACGGAGCCTGAGAACTCTAACTGCTTTCTCCTCCGTTTACTATTCACAGAAAGTGAACTTTTACCTTTTTATCTCTGCGCTGCTCTACACACGGCAGAGACGACTAAACATGCAGCATTTTCTCAACTGTTGTAAATGACTTTGATAGTGCGGGGGTGTGACAGGTTTACTGCTGTAAACCAATCATCAACTGAAAATCCATCGTTATTTATCCAGCAAAAACAATATCTGGTTCTGGCTTTTCAAATGTGAATATGTTTTGATTTTTTCATCATTATCAATTGAATATTTTTGGACAGTTGGTTGAAGAAATCACATCATTTGAAGTCACCTTGAGCTCCTGTTTTCTAACATTAAATAGACTTAACAGTAAAACAAAATAAAATGATTGTTATTTGCAGCCCTAAACAGGTTAAATTCACTGCAGTCTGACAGCTCTGCAGCAAAATAGTTGAGCAATGCAAGCAGTGAGACATTAACATACGTTTTTTTTAAAAATGCCCATTTACCGTAATCGTCTAAAACACTTCTTATGAAATAAAACAAAGATGATCACACCGTGTCCTACTGCATGCACACACAATTACAGTGAGTACTTTCAAATAAGTGGTTTGGATAATATTGCTCAAGTGTTTGCAAGTGTGAAGTATGAAGTTGGTGAGTAAAATGTTATTCTGCAAAACTAGCATCGAAGTTGAGACCACAAATGATCAAAAACTAACTATGCAGTTTCATGAAAATCCAAGAGAAGAGGAGCATCTCCAGCTCACCTGTCTCCAGTGGTTCTCAAACACCATGAGGCAGGTCTCCGGGTCAGCGGTGCAGGGGCTGGAGGGGGTAGCGCTCCGACTGGACCGACTCCCGGGACCCCGCGGGTTCAACCTGCTCAGCCAGCTCATACTGGAGCGCGGTGGGAGGCAGGTCAAAGGTCACAAGAACTCAAGAGATGAGAAAAGGGAGCTCCGTCAGAACGGTCAGAGGCGACGGAAGACAAAAAGAAATTAAAAAGGGAAGAAAAGGAAAAGATGATGCGGGAAGGAGGGGGAGATGGGGAGATGGGGAGGAGAGGAGGGGGAGAACGGGGAGGGAGAGTGTATCCACACGGAGAGAAGGAGGTCGGCTGTCACTGCCACTCAGTGTACGTTTAGGAAAAGCCCGCTGCTGCTTTAGAAACTGTGTAACCCTGTCCTCCCTGTAGACCCTGTCATCCAGTCTGAAGCCAACACCACTCCATAGCCAGTCAGGACAGTCAGGGCACTCTGTGCTCTGTAAACAGACAGAAACAAACACAACATTCAACATGTTAATCAAGACTTTTCACAACCTTTCAGACTTTTATTATCATGGATGACTTGGGTTTTGATTGTTGGTTTAAGAAAAGAAGTGATTTGAACGCATCATCTTAGATTATCTGATGGGCATTTTTCACAGTTTTCACACATTTCTTAGATGTAACAATTGATAGAAAAATTATCTTTAGACTAACTGGAAATTGACACAATTGCTAATTACATCCCTAAAATCTGTTCAGCAAAAAGCCTGACAGCTGACAAACTTCTATCATCTCTCAATCATGTCATCCAAACACCCATCCATTCACAAATCCATCATCTGTATCCAAGAGCATCTGCGTAGCTCAGCCTTACAGTATGCTGTTACCACGGAAACCATGCAGTCCTTCAATGAACAGCCAATTCACCTTGTGCATGCAAAACCCGAGCAAATTCAGTATTTTAAATCATAACTTAAATTTAACAAGTTAATTATTTCATTCAGAAATATTGGCACCGCTCAGTGTTGCTGCTCGTACTCCAACTGCCCTTTTCGCCCCCAAAAAAGATAAAACACAACAATTCATCACAAATCACAGGCTTTACCAGGGTTTCCACCAGTGCATCGCAAGCCCAGCAGCCCAGTTGACCCTCCACACCTGGCCTAAGCATCTGGGATTTTTTTTAAAAATGCATTTTAAGATGTTTTCCAAACTAAAACGTGTTATACAAATAGCATAGCTCCTTCAAGGAATATCTCAGCGCGTAAGGAGTGTGCGGTCTAGAGAGAGCGAGAGCGTGTGTGTGTGACGGTGAGGCTGCAGCTAACGGAGCGAGCCGCCTACCATCAGAGAGCAGGCTGAGCAGTTTCTGCTGAAAACATGCACCGACACCCGGGATGACATGAGAGCAGCTGACCAGATGTCTCACTCTGCTACTATGTGCTGCGACCCACCCACCCCTCCACCCCGCCGGGCCTGACAACTTTTCTAGCGGAAAACCCGGGCTTTACTAAATTTGATGAGACTCTACGTGTAAGGCACTAAACAAACCCATGTCTCAATCGACTAAAAACCGTTGTAGCACACAGATGATATCAAGTAGAAACATGGAAGCGGTTGCCTGAGAGCAGATTAAAATCTCTAAATCTATGCGGTCAGGGCTGAGGACATATGTAAAGTGTGTTTGTGATAACTCTTACTAAACTTTGGTGGATCGGTTTTACATAATATCGCAGCGGAGTAATGATAACAGAGGAAGCGGCCACGGTGAACTGATGAAGAGCTGCAGGCGACGGGCGCTTATTTAAATCCCCAACATGTCATCGTTATCACTGACACCTTTCCTGTCTCACTTTTTTGTTATACTGAAGATATACTGACTGCTGGAACACCGGCACAAATGGAACCAACATTCGGCGGATGCACAAATACTGACTCCGACACTGCGTGCTGTCTTTTAATGTTAACTATCTATAAGCCCTTAGTTTACAAGGACGACTTCTCGGATGGTTCTGTGTAACAAAGCATCTGGTGCGTCAGGTTAGCCGAACATCTTGTAAGTATCAAATGCTCTCCACCTGATGAGTTTCTCCACATCAGAGATACATGCATCACTCCTGTGTCTCTGCTCCACATATCTGCCAGAAGCAGTGAACAGATGGATCCAGAGTGGAGAAGTGCATTATGCTGCAGGATTGTTTTACACATTTTGATGTCCTTTTTTTTTTTTTTTTTTTTTTTGGAGTGACTCTAGGTCTTCATTGTAACTGCTGTGAATCCAACCTGACCACAGCTGCTGCCCCCCCATGAAGGAGCAAACCACAAATATTCACCTTTCAAGACTACAGGCCCGTTTTATACTCAAAAGATTTTCAGTGGTGTATTCCTGTAAGAGAAACCCAGTTCTCACAGTTAGATTTCTCTCACTGTATTACATTTAGTTCAAAGTTCATGTCAAAAGCGTCTCTCAATGGCTCTTGAAATCCATTTCTATGAAACTGTTTGCTTTCATTCTCCAAGTTACTTTGGTGAGTCAAAAGGACAATGAATGGGTTAATGAGTTGAGTGCCACACTGTTTAAATGGAAGTGTAGATAAGTGGACTTTTAAGTGGATTACAAAAGTATTTGTTTTTACTTGTGGCCACATGATGTGGACTGAAGTCACATGACTTGGTCTCGGGTCAGACACGAGTAACAGATTTGATGACTTCTGGCTCGGCTTTCCTAAATCAATAAGTCTCCATGTTTTGCTTTATTGAATTTCTCATACAACAGTTATATGAGCAGCTGAACACAAACAGCACTGAAACATGCAGCTAAAATGTAACATCCAAGCTGGGTTTTTTTAATAATTAACCCTCCCTCAGCAGGTGAGACAAAGTTAAAGACACTGAGAGAAAATCCAATCATTTCTGTGAATACACCAGATGAATCCATACCCAGACAAGAAAGCAGAAAAACACTCGACCCGTAAAGAGTCAAAGCAGATACATCTACAGCAAAATGACTGAAAACGAGCTCACAGAAAACACAGGCTAACTATAATTCACCATAAATGCAATTACCTTAAATACACGTCAGCCTGTCTGCCTCACCGTGAGACTTCTGAGATATCCTGACATGCAGCGCTCAGCTCACATGAGCTTTTATCACAGGGAAATTCAAAATGTGTTTTATTTTTCAGGTCACACACTTAAGCATCATAAAACCAGCTCAAAGTTCAACTACAGATTCCAGCATAGGGAGGCTGCCTTCATAAAGACAGTTTATTAAAGGTTAGTGATCAAACACACCAGACCACAGCTCCTCTGGACTGTTATCGTATCACACCAAAAAAGTCTAAAGGCCTTGTAATATTCTCTTATGTTAGGAAAGTGGAGCTTGTTTTCCAAAAGTTTCTGTGGCTTCCTAATATCAACAAACTAACAGCCGTGCATGCTTTCTGCAGGAACTGTCCAGGTGTGCACAGGTGTGAAAATGTCCTCCACATTCCTCACATTTCTATTGCTGTCACTGTCCATGTTAACGACCGAACCACACCGATCACCTCTGTGTTTGCAGCAATAGAACGAGGGGAGTCTTCAGAGGGGGGAGACGGGACGAGAGCGACTAAAATCTGGATCGAGTTCTGACGACGGCTGCGACAGATACGAGCAGATGTGGTCTTTCCATTCACCTACTGTGCATGTTAAATCAGTGGCAAAGCTGCTCTTAAACACAGCAGAAAATGTGGATAGCTGTAAAAGGAATATTTGACTTCCTGTAGCCTGTTTACTGATCCCAACACGTCCGCTCTGTAATCACCACCCCTCACTATGACAACCAGCATCTCAACCCCAGCTTCAAAAGGTAGAAAACCATTTACAAAATAATGTGCAACTTAGCTTTTCTGATGTAGTGAACAACATCATCCAAACGAATTCTGTTAGAATAGATTTCTGCTTTAAAGTGCACTGCTATGGCAAACCACTATATAACAGAAAACAGGCTATAATTGTCATAATCTACTTAGTTGGGTACCAATATCAAAACTTTTTCTTTTAATATCTTATATGTTTTTATTTAAGAATCCTTATTTATACTCAACAAAGTAAGTCAAACCTCCCAAATGCTTCCATCTGTCTTAATAAAACAAAAGCTATACAAGAGCTGACATACAGACATACATAGGCTACATATAGACATAAAACACAGTCTATGGTTGATCAGTCCAAAATCCAAAGATAATCAATTTCCTATCACAGAGGACAAAAAAAAAAACAATCTGGAATCAGTTTTTTTTTGGCATGTTTGCTTATAAAATAACTTAATCAACAATCAGAATTGTTGCAGATGAATTTTGTGTCAACTGATCAATTAATAGACTAATCATTTCAGCTCTGACACCTTCTAAAAACTAAAATTGAGATGTGGTTGAAAGTTAGTTGTAGGTGGACCTTGAGTTAAGATTGTCAAACTAGAAAGAAAATCATTTACCTTTTTCCTATCAGGAAATATGTGATCATAGTCAGGAAGAGTCTGACCAAGCATTTACTGCTTTCCATACTTGAAAAGTTTTTAACACTAATGTGAGTGGACACTCAAAAAGTATTCATATTAGATCCAGATCTATGCTTGAGTGCATTCATAAATGGATCATGATATAATCTGTTAAAGTACTGTCATCAGAGTGTAACTTTAGCCCTCAACGCCTTTGATAACGAGAATTGATCCACTCAAGTGTTCAGGTGTCTTCAGATTGCAGATTATTGAAGAGTTCATTGCCATTGCTGCAGCTGACAAGCTTAAACATAACAGCTAAAGCACTCCTGGTACCAGAGTTTCAAGGAAAACGATATCCAATTATTTCAGTCAGGACGCGGAACATGCAAAGCCAGGCATCAATCACTGCAGTGTTTTGAGTCATGTGTCCCCTCCAGCCTGACAGACTGTTAGCGCACCTATGGCTCCTGACTGCAACCACAAAATAGTACGACAAATGCAATGACCTTGCCTTTAAACTGGCTGGTTTATTCAAGTTACCTTAATCGCATTTGTGCTTTATTTACCCCTGATCTTTAAGTCACCATCCCACAGCCAGATCTCACATTAGCCAGGCGAAGCTGGCGAGATGATGTAGCAAGCTAGTTGGTACTGCAAAGATAATTAGCTGGTTACGAAATGTCAACCATGGATATAGTTTATTCATCTTGTTAACGTGCTGATGCTCTTCTCTACTAAGTTATTAAGAAGTTACTCACCTTATATATATATGTAGGAGTCTCAACAGTTGCTGCGAGGTGCTGATTTCCACGGGTACCTGCTAGCTGGTTGCTAGTAAGTTAGCGCTGGTGGGTTGCTAACGACTAGCTGCTAATGAATTCCACAATGTCAGAGCAGTTAACGGATGGACAGCGCTCAAGTTATCCGAAGACAACTGGCGAGCTAGACAATACTGAGTCGGGCAAGCTAAAACATTAACCACTCCTTCATTCGGGCTGCTGTGCATCCTGTTAGCGAGAGATAAACATCCCATTTGATGATTTCTCAAATACTCTTCCCTCTCCCGCAGCCATCTTACTTAAACTCCTCCCACACGACACCCACAGCGACGCCGCTCCTCGCCGCTCCTCAACGCTCCTCAACGCTCCACATCGCTCCTTACAGCTCCTCACCGCTCCTCACCGCTCCTTACTACTCTTAACCGTTCCCCGCCGCTCCTCACCGCTCCACGCCGCTCCTTGCCGCTCCTCACTGCTGTATGCCAAAAATTAAAGAGCAAACACTGTGACCTAATTCCATACTAACTCTATCAAGTGTACGCTGTGTACTAGTGTTGACAGGGCACCATTTTGACAGTTAGTGCACAAGAAACTAATTTTAAAAAAGATAAATCAATTCTGAATCCAGTTTATGAGCATCTTGGATATAGCTAGTATTGTGACAAAACTATCCAAGTCTACTTAATAGCTTTTTGCATAGCTTTCAACTGTATCATTCATTTTTCCTCAGTTTGTCAGTTTGCTTGGTTGTCATGGAGATAGACATAATGTTTGGGCAGTTGCTGTTGTGATTCCACAGGCTACTTTTAGGCTGCATTTCAGCTGGCTTAAAGGGGCACTCCAGCTATTTGGTAACGCACTATCATAAAGTTGGGGGAACACACACAAGACAGATTAAAAGTCAAAACTGATGCTGTAGAGGCTGATACCCTGCCCATTAAGGCCAACACACAAGCTCCAAAACACTTGATCCTACATTTCCCATAATGCAACACTATAGTGTCTTTTATTAGATCCTCTCTGCCCCCTAAATACCCACTTCTTTTAAACCCCTCACCTCCAGTTTATACTGCAGGTTTCCTGATTCCTGTTTAAAAATAGAGATGATAGAGATATATAGATAACTGATAACATGTATGTCGTAATTTTTTTCACTTTGGAAAGTACCCCAGAGAGCGACAAAAGACATTGTACAACAGTTTTCACAGGTTGAATAGTGCTACACGTGATGGGTAAACTGAACTACATGTGAAAAAACAGTGAAGTGCCTCTTTAAATGTTAAAAAAGTTCATTCTTGAGTTTGGAAATAGTTTGACCAACTGCTAATGAACTGTGTGATATTGCTGAAAGCTTTGGAAAAAGCTAGTAAGTGGAAGTGAAAGCTTTGGAAAAAGCTAGTAAGTGGAAGTGGTACATGAGTTAGGATTGTTTCTGTGAAACTTCTTATGGTGGTTGGTGGTATGGTGGTAGAACAGAACAGAAATATTGTCAACAAAGCATACAAACGTTTGAATAGTGTAAACAAGCGGCAACCTCTGGGGCTGAAAAATTAAGCCAAAACTGCAGTTCCTCGAATGGCCACTGGAGACTGGCTCCAAAAGTGAGTCAGTCCTCATAGACCCCCAGGTTAAAATGCTCAACTTTACAGCAGAAATAAACATGTTTACAGCCTGGTACACAAAACAGTTTTGGTCTCTATAGCTAATTTCCCCTTTCATGACAACTGTATGGGGGGTGAATTTTCAAATTACTCACCCGTTTGAATTTTATTAAGGCTTAAATTTGAGTTACACGTGGGTGCCATTACAGGCAAGTCACTACCACAGCGACAACATTGGTTAAGTAAGGTAACCATGATCCATATTCACAGGGTATAGGCGTAGCCGTAGCCGTCATTATTTCAGCGTGTTTTCTGTTAATGAAAGTTAATTGTAATATTTTGGTCACCTAAAAAGTCTTGTTCAGCATTTGGTTGTACTTAAAGACCTTCTAAGGAGGTGGATGTTCAGTTTTTTCCAGTAAGTACATTTAGTTTTAATGGTTGTAAGCCTGTTTTTTGCTGGCGAAAATTAGCATTAACATTGGCATTATTACTGTTAACCATAGACTGTAATCGCACCGTGCTAACCAAGCTAGCAACTAGCGTTAGAGTCAGCTCCACCCTCTCCTCCAAATATGGTCACTTCTGGTTCCAAAAATCCAAGATGGTGATGGTCAAAATGCAAACTCAAGGCTTCAAAAGACGAGTCAATGGCTGATGTCATGGTGGCTACATCCATTACACTCTACAGGTGTAACTAGTCAAGTATGGATTTAAATCCGTGGTAAAAGTGGAGCAAATTTTAACTAGATTGTGTTACATAAATGTAAATGTATTTTAATTCCTCTTAAGATGTAATTAAATCTTTTCATTAAACTCAATTTGTACATTTCCACACCAGCATATCCACATGCTTATATGTCCATAACTTCTTAAATTCCATATCAAATTTACTTTTATATTCTTTTATGTGAACAGTTAATTGTGACCAGATTTTTTCTATTAGAAATAAAAAATATTTTCTTTCTTAATGTGGCATACGTGTAGAACCGACACAGTGCATTCTGTATATTTTTATTGACAGTGACACATTTTCTGTCATTTGGGCTCTATACTCCAGTCATTGTTGTCTAAAGCAGTCTCTAAGATGTGTAGAGGAGGACTTCTCCCTTTTGCTAGGGGGGGGAGGAAGAAATTCCCAGAGGACACATGGCATCTGTTGTGGGTTTCTTCCATAGAGACCAGCATCACCAGGCAGTGCGTAGGTAGACCTGGTTTGTTGTTAGGTGAACCATGTAATGATGTCTGATGCACATCAACACATTGTCTGAATTATTGTCCAATACGTTTTAACGCTCAGGCAGAAGGGAAACCAAAATTAAGAGCAGTAGCCATACTCACTTTGAGAAAATGTTTTAGTTGAGGACAAAAGACTGCAGAATGGATAAAACAGGTGATGTAAGTATTAGGAGTAATGAATGGCAGAGACTGCTCAGGTGGCATCGGAGGCAGAAAGTGAAGGACGAAGGAGAAGATGGCGTCAACAAGGACGAAGGGAAACGTAGCAGCAATCTGGGTCAGAAGTTGAAAGTTAAGTGAGTAATTAAGTATGGGTTAGACAGTTTTGAAAAAAAAAAGTTTTATTCTTTATAACAATTCTTAATATGGAGATAAACAGATGGTAGTAGTAACTGAAGACAACTAGATTTAGTGTGATGATACTTATTTACACAATTTATTCATTTATTCAGACTTCATCGCTTCTGAATTGGTGAAGAACTAACCAACCTCTTGTGGATGAGAGATTAAAAACTCTAAGTCCAACTACCTCTAATGTACTCTAAAAACATGTCCTTCAATTGTATATTCTAACATTGTTCTTGGATCTTCCGGATTAATTGTGGGATAAAAAAGTATGCCAAATCATAGGCTTTCTAGTGTTTTTATGGCATGTAAGAAAGAATTCAAAATAACCAAGTTAAAAGTTAAAATCATGTTCATCCCACTATGGCAGGTGTTTTCATTTTAGAATTCAACTAGAGCAAAATCCTATAATTTTCAGATACAGAGATGTAATTTCAAGCACTTAAGATGTAATTTAGATTTTTGTAAAAATTTAACTAAATTCATTTGGACATGATAACTATGAACCACAATACATTTGTAATTCCCCTCATGTATGACTGATCAGGGAGTAAATCTGTGTCATTTCCCTCTCCCTTGTCTCTGTCATCATTTCTCACTCAGTTGGAAAGAATGGATGGTTGATCCAGCAGAACATTTTTATTATGTCTGGCTACAGGTCATGATCCTCCCCATTGTCTACAACTGGGTGATCATCATTTTAAGGTACATGCACGGAATATGATGAATATCATATAGTAATCATATAACCTGTAATCATTTGACATCCCCTGAGACCGATTCTTATTGGTTATGTTTTCTTAGGACATGCTTCACTACAATTGCACTGAGCTACCTACCTGTGTGGCTTACACTGGACTATCTGTCAGACCTCATGTATATGGCTGACATGATCATCACTGTTCACACAGGTGAATTATTTATTTTTAAGATTTTTGATTGATTTGATTTTTGTCACATTGTACAGTCATACTAAATATGAAATATAAAGTAACACTATATAGAAGAAAGTGTAGATACAGTAAAAAAAGAAGCAATAGAAAATCAGGTCATGGACAACACCAACATGTCATGCAAAATGATGCTAAATAATACGGAAGTGCATGAGAAAAAGCAAGCGGGCATGCCTCACGTCAGCTAAAGTCCATGGTTCAAGGTAATAAAGGTAATACAAATTAAATGGATATAATGCCTTATAAATGCCTTATAAATGGATAGAAATAACCCTCACATGTCCAACTCTTCAATAATACAACTGTCTTGAGTTGTTAGATGACTTGAACACTTGCAAGTTATAAACATAGGAATTACTATTGCTTTCTTCCAATCATGACGTGAACGCTGTTTATTCTTGCAAATGAGGTCAGCCCAAGCTTTGATAGGGTAATTGTAACAGCACTGGAGGTGCACAATGGGATTTGTTAAACCTTGTGCTTCCCTCTCCAGGTTACTTGGAGCAGGGTATTCTGATCAAGGACCTATCTCAGCTGAGGAAGCACTACCTGCACTCTAAGTATTTCTTAAGGGACCTGGCCTCCTTGCTGCCCACTGATTTCTTCTACTTTGTCTTTGGCATCCAAACGCCAATGGTGAGGATCAACCGCCTTCTGCGTACGCCACGACTCAACGAGGCCCTGGATCGCATGGAGACGAGAACCTCCTACCCTAACACCTTCCGTATCTCCAAGCTCATGATCTACATCTTTGTGTTGATCCACTGGAATGCCTGTCTCTACTTTGCACTGTCCAATTACATCGGCTTTGGAAGCGATCGTTGGGTCTACCCCAACATCACTGACCCAGAGTTTGCCTCCATGCGGCGTCAATACTTTTACTGCTTCTGGTTCTCTGCCCAGATTTTCACCACAGTAGGAGACACTCCTCTACCAAAGCGAGAAGAGGAGTACTTGTTTATGATTACAGACCTGCTTATTGCTGTGCTGGTATTTGCCTCAATTGTTGGCAATGTTGGCAATGTCATCACCAGTCTAAGGGACCGCGATAATGTCTTCTTTCCTAACCATGAGCTGGTAAGTTGGATAATAGAAACCTGCCTGCTTCTCAAATGGCTACACCACAGGCTCATTTTCTTATCACACAAAGTAAACAGAAAGAAAGGAATGTGGAAAGGCTTCTTATCTGATGACATTTTGTAGCTAGCTGCTTGTTATTTTTATTTTATGGAAAAATATTTCCTCTTTCCCTCTTTCAGGTGAAGGGTTACCTGCGTAGCCATCACATTAGCAAGGAGCTTCGACAGCGCATTGACAGCTGGTACCAGCATCTTCACATCAACAAGAAGATCATGCGAGAGAATGAAATCCTGCAGCAGCTGCCTGTACATCTGAGGACAGTGATTGCTGTCAGCGTTCATCTTCCCACACTCTCCAAAGTCACCATCTTCCAGAGCTGCGAGAAAAGTCTGCTGGAGGAGCTGGTGCTTAAACTAACACCTCAGGTCAGGGGGGAAAAATGATGGCAGTCAAAGGGCACAAGTGGCTCAAGTTGTAGATAGTGAGTGTTCAGAACAGGATGTTGTGGTGGGGATATGTACTCTAGCTATGGGTACTAGAGAGGAAACGAAATAACATGAGACAGGAGTGTACGAGGGGTTTGCATTTTTGATGCAGTGTCAGTTTGAACTAGGGACATGTGATAATATCGGCATGTCATTGGTATTGGCCGATAAAGACTTTAAAATGAAATATTGTTATCGACCCAAAATGAACATTTCTGCCAATATGACAGGCCGATTCGTCACCTTCTCCTCTGCTGCCGTTTCAATCTTACAGCCCCGGAACTTCCTACACAGGCTCCGCTTCACTCAGCTGCCTGACAGACCCGCTGCTTCTTCCCACGTTAACATGAATGACAAACCGGGGGTCATTACTTCAAATGGATCCACACAGAGAGCTGGGGCTAGCAGGGAGGCTAGAAAAGGCTAGCTGGCGGTGCTTCCCTCTGGCCAAGCTGCAGCTAATGGTCCGCTACCCTCCCAGCTCCAGTTTGTTATTCAGGTTAAAGTGGGAAGAAGCAGCAGGTCTGTCAGGCAACTGAGTAAAGTGTACAGTGACCAGATGTCCTGGTTTGTCAAGGATTGTCCCGGTCGACAATTAAAATAATAATTATAATATTATACTTGTTTTCAGCGCTTACGTAGACATTTATCATGTTCTGTTCCACTCATTATTACCTAACCCAATATAAAAACAGAAACAGTGCATCTGAATTCAACACTGATTTGTCTGTATGTGTGTCAATGTTTTGCTTTGTACTGTTTGTTGTTGTGCTGTTGTATGTTTTGATTGTGGGGGACTATGGATGCAAATTAGCTTCAAGCTAACTCCAGTGCAGTGCATCTTTAATGTTTAAAACTGCACACTGTCCCAATCAATAAATCAAATCAAATTGTCGAGGCTGTTGTTGCTAGCCTGTGACACTTGCTGCTCTTTCTGACAGGACCTGTCAGTATGCTAACGGTTCACTATCATGCCAAGCAGAGATTTGGTCTTTTCTAAAGAGCTCCAGGAGGCTTACTCCTTCCTTCATCAAGTACTTGGCAATGAAAATTCTGCATTCTGCATACACTGCAACAGTACACTTTCAGTCACCACAAAGAGATTTGTACCTTGTTTTTTTTTTTTTTTTTTAAAAGCTGGCAGTGAATGTGTCACAGTCGGCCATTTAATTGGCAGCCTGCGCTTTTGCAAACTGACAAATATCTTGGTGGATTTTCGAAATTTTTATTAATCCTGTCTGTCTGATAAACTTAAAGAAAAGTCTACTGCTCAACCCACTTGGCAGGTTCATTAAAGTTTTAATGCTGATGTCCCGAACTCCAGTCTTCCTAAGTTCTTCCTCCATATATTGTCTTTCTTGATCATACCTAGTACAATCTATGACTGCATGTGTAAGTCTCCTCAGCCAGGTGGAAAAAAATATGTACGTATATCGGTATCGGCATTGGCAATCTGCCACAATGAGTATATGTGTGATATCGGCATATCACACATCTGCAAAAAATCCAATGGCATGTATCCCTAGTTTGAACACATCCTTGATGATCCATATGTGCGAAACACTGTTGATATGTAATATGTGTGGTGACTCTTTCTTCCTAAATTAAGTGCGATTTCCTGCCATTTCATTCCATTTCAATTATGAGCCAACTGTACCATTGTCCCATTTATACAGTTCTTTTTTTGGAAAAAAAGAGAGATTGCAAGACTGAAAATGTTGTACTGTGTCATGGGATGGGAAAACCCAGGCTCAGCGCTGCACTAGAGAATTCACCTGACAATTGGTTTACATGCTGTAGCAGTTTTAGTATGAGTTCATATTGATATGATTCTTTGCTCAGCCTAAATTTCGGAAATCACAGGCTGTTGGACCCAGATCTGTAGACTCACAGCTAAGAGTGGTTCAATGTAGGTTAAAAGAGTTGCCCAAACATTATCAATATCTAAATATGTTTCCTATCATGTTTAGACAGATCTGAGATTAGAGATTCTTTAGGTAGAAACTCTGTAATAGTCAACATGGGAGGTAACAATTTGGGAATGGAAGCAAAGATGTGAGACTGGGACAGAATGAGATAGCAACAACAAAAACCATGGGACCCAGTGGAAAGGGGAAGGGACCAGGCAAGGCATTGTGTTGTGATGCTCTTTGTCTTCAGCTCTGTCATAAAGTACAATTTTAATGTTCCTCTGTGAATTTGTGTTCTTTTTTTGTGTCATTGCTTCTACTTTGTCCACACTGTCAGCCTACATTGAGAGAAAAAAAAGATGTTCAAGTTTGAAGAGATTGTCATGTATTTTGTCTTGCAGGTGTTCAGTCCAGGAGAGTATGTTTGCAGGAAGGGAGATGTGGGTCATGAAATGTACATAATCAAAGAGGGAAAACTTGCAGTCGTAGCAGATGACGGGGTCACAGAGTTTGCTGTGCTGAGTGAGGGGAATTTCTTTGGAGAAATTAGTATCCTCAATATAAAAGGTAAGTCAAGTGTTAAGTACTATGCACATATTCATATAACATTTATCAATTCATGTAGGAAGGAAAAATGATCCAATTCATGACACAATTATAGCAAAAAGCTGCTGCTGAATAGCTTTTTATTTTAGTTGAAAAAAATACACTTGAAAAAGGAAGTTTAGTTGACTCAACAGTGCAACAATTAATAACACTAGACTATTACAGGTGATTCAAACTGAAAAACATTATTTGGTACCAAAAGAAGAGACACCCTGTGGTGTATGTATTAGCAAGGCTCAAACCTTGCCCACTGTGTTAAAACTGGTCAAGATTGGAAATTTGGCAGCTTGTAGGTTGTAGTTGGTCTTGGTATTGGTCAGAGTTTCAGAGACTGTGCATGGGAAGATTCTGTACACAGCTCATAAAAAGGAAATAACTAGTGTATTGAGGTGGAGCAATGGGGTTGGGGAACCAGCGTGCAAATGAAGTGTAAAATAACATGAGTATGTGGTGTGAAATGCATGTTTTGAAATAGGAAGATGATATTCATTTTGTCATTAGTGCAGTGAAGTTGAGAAAGAGGAGTTGTTATGCTTTGATAGGATACACACTGTGGCTCTTTTAATTTGGACTGAATTAATGGCCAGGATGAAACACTGATAAAAGAAGGTGCCCACTTGATAACCTCAATCATTTTCCCACCTTTAAAGCTTGAATAAGTGAGTGGTAAATGTTGCTGCCTGTCTTACAGTTGGTACAGTTGGAGTTCCACAAGGTTCAATTCTTGGGTCTCTGCTATTCAAACTCTATGTTATTTTCTGATTTATATGCTTATTATATGCTTTACCCCAACTCATTCAAGCTGCCAACATAACTACATAATACAGCTCTTAGGATTTTGAAAGGTGTACAATGTTTTATTTTTAACAGAGGTGTGAAGCAGTTTCCGCTGATGAAATTTAATTTATTTTTAGTTTCATTTACTTATCCATAAGTGAAATAGACTTAAATTGTTAACCAACTAATTTTCAACTGCAGACCTTTGGCAAGATGTTGTAAAACCAATGAGGACAGGTTAAGACACTTAAATGACAACAATAGCGACAAAATCAGCATTCTCTACACAGTGCACAAGCCCTGCAGAGCAACAGGAAGCAGCAAAACATTGCATCAACAAAGCATAAATGCGTTAACCACTTTAGCAATGCAGAGCAGCAGTAAGCATTGATACTGTAAAGTACAATGTCAACAACCATAATATTAATTTTAATAAAATGTAAATAGAAATAGTTTGAAAGTCAGTAAAATGATACCATCCAACATTAAACCCACAAGCCATGCAGCACAGAGTCACAAGACACAACTGTTACAAATATTAATAACATATTGTCAATAAAATACTAATAGATACAGCCAATTAATATTCATCTTTTTGTATTGACTTAAATATAGCTGTGTACTTTTAAAGGAAAGGTTCAGGTTTTTCAGGTCTGTCTTAATATAATAATGACGTGCCCATATGTATGTAGAAAGAGGTCTTCATCGCTATAACAATTCCTACTCTCCGCACTGACCCTGAAGCTATTCCCCAGGAATGCAACTAAACTGTAAGAAATAGGGGACAAAATCCATAGCCCTCATTCTGTGCAAAAATGGATTCCAAAGTTCAGCCGAAGCTAATATTGCTTGCTTCAGCAGTTTGACTTCCAAAGTTACAGTCTGTTTAGTATGAAAAATCACTCTTTTTGTCACTCCAGAATGTTCCTTGCTAAGCTATGATGGAGAGATACATTCTAGTTGTCATGTGGAGATTTGCTGTTGGAATCAGCTTTTTACTCCTGTTACAAAGTGAACCACATATTTATTTACACTTACCCTTCGTCAGCTGTTGTCAGCCAGGGATGACACGACCGTGTTCATCAGGTGTTTTCTTAAAACTCCCTATTCTACTGACGCTTACAAACTCTGTATTTATGTTAATTTTGGCAGCTGTTGTCATCTCTTGTTTCTTTCACAACACCTCAGATAAACACAGACATGAACCATATTTGATGTCAGGCTCAGAGGCAGGAACAATTCAAGGTCTGGAGGACAACAAGAAAAGCTGGAGATCGGCTCTGAGGTGTCACATACGCACCAAAACACTCAAAGAGTTCAGAGCGGGTTGTTACCAAAATATTAGTGTCCAAAAACACTGCAAAAATACTCTATCAATGCCATCAAATCTGCAAAGAAAAAGACTCACTTCAAAGTTTTCTCTGAGCACGTCTCCAGTAGTAAAAGCCGGGTAACATCAATAGACTTACACACAATACCAGAATGTATCCCTCCACCACAGCTCAGCGAGGAACTTCATTCCACAGAAACAAAAAGTGGGAATTCCTACTAATTTAGCTAACTCAGACTGCTGAAGCCTCATATTAGCTTCAGCTAAACTTTGGAATGCACATTTGTCCCTCTTCTCTTACAGTGTAGTCAGAGAGAATAGCTTCAGGGCCTGTATGGAGAGTAGTAAGACCCATTTCCATGTACATATGGACATGTCAGTATTGTATTAAGAAAGACTTGCAAAAACCCAAACTATCCCTAACCTCTGAAATGGGTTTGTCTTGGATAATGGAACATGGGTTGCTCACATCACATCCTTTTCATTGATTTTTGGTTTTTAAAAATGTTGCTGATTATTTCAAATTTGAATTAAATGACAACGTTTTGTTTTAGGTAACAGGTCAGGCAATCGTCGCACTGCCAACATCCGAAGCATCGGCTACTCTGACCTGTTCAGCTTGTCCAAAGAAGACCTGACAGATGTGCTGTCCGAGTTCCCTGCAGCCAAACGGCACCTGGAGGAGAAAGGCAGACAGATCCTCACCAAGATGGGCATGTTGGAGGAGAGCAGGGAAGCAGAGGAGGGGGAGGCAGAGAAAATCGAAACCAAGATTACAAGGCTGGAGAGCAACTTGGAGATCCTACAAACGAAACTAGCTCGACTTATGATGGAATTAGAGTCAAGCAACCGCAAGATGCAGGCCAGGGTGAAGCAGCTGGAGTGGGAGGTGGCAGCCCTGCACACCCAGCAGCCAGAGAAGGAAGATGGGGAAGAAAGAGAACAGGGAAGATGTGAAGGTGTAGGAGGGGAGGTTGTATGGGAGCGAGAAGAGGCAGAAGGAGAAGAAGAGGAAAATGTAGAGGCAAAGCTTAAAAAGCAAGGGCAGAGAGAGGATAGTAATGACATCACCAAAGAGGGTGATGGAGAGAGCACTAAAAGTACAAAGGAAGATGTGGAAAATATGATGGAGGGAAATAAATGTGGGGACCTGGGTAATCAGGAAAATAAAAAAGGGAATAATGGGGAGAAAAACAGAGAGAAAGGTGATGACAGACCTGGGAAAGGGGATGGAGCTGAGATTGTACATGAAGATAAAGAAGAAGAGAAAGAATCTGAAGAGAAGATAGAAAAGGCTAAAGAAGACTCAGAAAAAAGAGGGATGGGAAAAAAGAGGGATGAAGGGCAGGAAGATGAATAAAAAGCAAAGTAACTGAAAGAGAGAATGAAGTAAAAAAAAAAAAGACTGTGTGTTTTTTTCTGTTTAATTTTAATAAAGTATTCGAAACCTCAACACTCTTTGACACACTTCCTGCAATACCGCTTTATACACCTAGATGGTAGTATTGTATGCAACACTGTAGAGAAATCAGCATCAGAATTGTCTTTATTGACCAAGTACTGTTTGTTTATGCACATACAAGGACTCTGGTTTAGTGGATCTCAGTGTGCTTAAACAAAATAACAGCACAACAATCTTCAGAAATGTACACAAAGAATGACCTGATATACAGGTGAAACCGTTTCTGTGAATTGTAAACAGGATACAAATAGTGCAGAGAAGTGAAGAGTGCTGAGAGAAATATTAAATGGTAAAAAAAAAATTATACACATATAGTAGGTGGTTATGTACAGTATATACAGCCTGTTCAACTATACGATAGTGAGTGAAAAGTATTGCACATTTTGTATTTAAGACTCATTAAATATATGTAATTTGTAGATACAGTGGGTATTACAGTGTTTCTGGGTTATTGCACAGTGCCACAGTCAGTACTGTTCATAAGTGTGACGGTGAGAGGGAGGAAACTGTTCCTGTGTCTGGAGGTTTTGGTGAACAGTGCTCTGCAGCGCCTACGGAGGGAAGTGGATGGAGCTGTTTATGTCCAGAGTGTGAAAATAGGCTGATCAAACCAGCAGTTTGGTTCTAGTTTACTCACTGTGCTCTTTAGCAGTCAGCTCCCCCTGCTGTCCATAAGCTGCCTCTGCACCTCAGCCGTCTAAAGCCCGCCCTGCAGCCTTTAGACCACGCCTCCTCATTTACATACTGCTTGAAAAGCCAAACGTCAAATGCCAAATGGTAAAGTGCAAATGAAAATAAATAAATAAATGAATAAATTAGTTTTTTCTGTTTAATTTAAGTATTTCCATTTAAGTTTTTCCATTTTGAGTGTCATATTTGATGTTTCTCTTTTTCTATTTCCATTGCCATTTTCATCTTTACAATTGAAGCTTTCTGTCTGAGTATTTCCATTTAAGCTTTTGCATTATAAATTTTTACTTTTTTCCATTGTCGCTTTACATTTTCAAATGATCATTTTACATTTTAAATTAGCTTTTTTCCTTTTATGTTGAATTATGGCCTGATTATTTTTAGTGGTGCGGTAAAATAATAATCTTTTTAATTTGATCTCTTTTACTTTTCTAATTGGACTTTTAATTTTAATCATGACCAAAAAATATCCTCTATACTGTCAATGGTGGAGATGAGCCATGCTAAAAGCTGTTGTAATTTTCGCTGTAGGACATGTCACTTTATTAAGTTTGAATATTTTTTTCAGGCATGAGAGTATTCATGTAGATTCCCAATATGTGGTCAGTTTATCCAAATAACACCTGCTTCTTAAATCTGCTGCGATACATTTGGGAGCCGCTGGCAGCCTGACTCCGCTGATCAGCCGGTCAACATCCGTCATCATCCCTGGGAGAAAATGATCTGATGAACTGATCTGCAGCTCTGATGATTTACCGCTGGCTCTGATGTCTCTGTAGCATTTTGATATATGATATAACTCCTTTAGGAAGATAAATGTTGGTTCTCACAGATGAAATATAACACTTGTAGCTGCCACGTTAGTTTGTCTGAATGTAAAGTGAAGCTTCATGTTTTAACTGGACAGAACAACAGTGCTGCCTCTGGGGCTCTATAAGCACAGATATCATCACATTTACATGAATATAAATGTATTAAAATGAACAGATCAGTCTATATTAACTTTCGCTTTAATTTATTAAGCGCTTCACTGAAAAGTCCATTCCCAGTGTGTGTGCACTGGAGGTTTCAAGTTTCTACATCACACTTGTGTCAGTTGGATACTGGACCATGATTAGCTTCCAAACTAGTTGTGATGTCGCAAATCATGCTCATAGGTACACGCCTCAAAGGATAGGTACTTTTTTTTTTCTAAAGTCTGTCTTAAAACAACAGTCAGGTAACTATTAAAACAGGTTTTTCTTGATGTAATAATTCCTGCTGTTCATACTGCTCATAACAAATTAGTCACATCAATGGGATATCTGTCAGAGTTACAGCCTATTTAGTATAAAGTTTCCTCTTTTTGTTACTATCCTTCCACTGCAGCTCAAAAGGGAAACACTGTCTGGGAAACACAAAGAGGGAACTTAACACCAAAGAGACTGTTACTTTATCCACTTTATTTGATAAACTCAGATAAACCTTTTAATACATTTTTGCACTATAGGATGTGTATTAGGAAGGGATCTTTTTATATCCCGTTTTAACAGGTGGAGTGATTGCAGCAAGGAAAACCTGTTTCAAAGCTCATATGGGCATCTGACTAATATTTTAAGACAGATTTTCAAAATTGTGAGTCTGTCCTTTAAACTCAGATTTAAGGTAAGGACATAGACTGTAAAAAAATAAGGTTAGAGAGGGTTAGCACAGCACAGCCAGACTCTCTCCAGAAGATGAATATGCCAACTGCCCTCTAGTGTCAAACTCTGAACATTCACAGCACAGTGAAGCTCAAACATCCAACTGTAGTGACAACAGAAAAACAACCATTTTTCAAAGGGGGGCTTTAAGCAAAGGATCTCAGCACTGTTTCCATCACTGTAAGAAAGACAAAAGACCTACATTTTAAGTCCAAGTCAAACTCTTTAATAATACACCTGTAATTTAGAGTGTCAAAAAATCATAGGTTGGTCCTTTAATGACGCACAGTTTACGCACTTCCCGGAAGTGCAGTGGGGGACACAGGCCCCGTCGATTCAATGCAACTGCACACATAAGCACTTACTAATAATAAAGCCCTGTTTGTATGTCATTTCCATGGAGTGCTGCCGCTAACACATATGGAGTGTCAAGAGGAAAAGCCGATCATCTATACTATGGAAAACAAGCCGATTGTAACATGTGAGTGTTTATTAAACGTCCAGTCTTATTTTTTCAGGTCTTGACAATTAGCTTGCTGGCTATATTCATTAGCCTGCGTTAGCTACGCCAGCAGGTAGCACAGTACTAACGAGACACTGCGTGTGTGTGTGTGTGTGTCTGTGGCGTTTGGCTGCTTAATTTCTGCTTGTCAATGCTGTATTATTTGCATACTTCTACACTACACTGCTGTCTGTGCTAAATGTACTAATTGACGGAATCTCTCAGCTAGCTAGTAGCGAGACTGATTAACAGGCCTAAGCTAACGATATAACGTCACGGCTAGTTGCTGCAGCTTTGGGAAGGATATCACCTTGTTCTCCGCTGGACAGCCACAGTTTCCCCCTGTAAACAGCTCAGACAGCAGTCGCCGTTGACGTTTGTGCGATGGGGTCAGTTTGCCATTCATAATCCCCCTTGGAGTGTTATGGAAGCTGCTTGTACAGGTTATTTTAAGAGCCGACCCTGGCAGTGGGCACCACGCTCCGCTGCACCCCGCAGGCTGCTCCATTTTTAGGACAGAGTGGTCCAGAGGTGCTCCAGCTCAGAGGCACCGGGGAATCTGAATATGAAAAGAAGTCATAGGTGTGACAGTTAACCTCAGGCAGTGGGATTTGTTGGTAGATTCAAAGTCAGTCAGTCTAAGTCAGAGGTTGCTTAAAGTGAGATCCAGGAGCACCTAGATTCCCTGACGGGGTGTCAGGTGTGTGCCTTTCGTGTAGTCATTGTTTTCACATTTGAGACATCCCCTCCAGACATGTATTAAGACATACAGACATACTCTGCTTGGAACAATAATGTGTGTCTGATATGGGTTTTCTACACAACAAAAAAATCCTTAAATTGGCATCTACTCTCTCTCCCTCATTAAAACCCCAGAATCTATGAATATGCAAATATATGTCATATAAAAAGTTTAACTGCTGGATACAAGATGTCTGCTACTTCACTGTAAAGTCCATTCTCAGTGTATGTGCACTGGAATCTTCAAGTTTCTACATCACACTTGTGTATATCAAACATCTAACTGTAGGAACAAGAAGAAAAACATATTTTTGAGTGGAGGGGGACTTTAAGTATAGATGGTTATATTGGCATCACAGAAATAAGCCACTGAATCCCAAATAAAAACAAAGACAACCTGGCAGGTCTTATAACAAACCTGACAACAATAAATCCAATTAAATTGATGCATTTGAATTTTTGATTTCGTTTTTGTGAAATGGCTATATCATGAAAATCAAGTTAATATAACATGTTTTGTCCTAAAGCTTAAACTCCACTTTATTGAAGCATCTGGTACTGACAGTCCACAGCTCTATGTGATAACCTGCCTTTTAAAAATATGCACAACAATAACAGCTTTGGGAAAAAGATTCAAGATATTAACCCTGGTGTACAATATATAGAATATTAACCAATTTCTTACAACTCTCCATCCTTAGGTTGAAGTAAACATGTCAAACTTTTCTCTTTTCCTGTTGCTGTCAAGGAATGGTGAAACTGGCAACAGTTGTGATTCACTTTACTCTGGAGGAACTCTGTTTTTATAAAGGAAGGGTACAAATTCTCAACTGTAATAATGATGATTAAACAAGAGGCTTAAACTAGGGTTGTGGTAGACGGATGCTCTGGCGACTCGGAATATAAAAATAAGTTGTTGACAATTTATCTTTGGCTGTGGAATTTTTATTGTTAGTTTTACCAAGTATGTGACTGGCTGGAGACAAGAAAACACCAGAGTTGTGTGAGGGTGCTGCAGGTGTTGGAGGCTTTTCTCAGCTATCTCATTGTTTATGTTGGTTTCCCTTTGAGATCAGACTGCAGACTGTGTATGTCACTCAAATGAAAGGCGGTGTTTAGAGACTGTCAGAGGGACTCGCTTATCTTCTTCTTATTGTTAATATGTATGCTGAAGTCTTTTGACGTATGCCATACTACGGACCGTGTTGCACACCACACGTCAAAGCTATTTATCCAGGTGTTAAAAGTAGAGAGCGAGGCTAATTGATTTACACTGCAGTCTTTATGTGTCAGTGCAGTGAAAGGTTTTTGGCTTTACTGAAGCTCAGTGGATTCAAATGCAACAGCGACTGTGAGCTTTAAGTGCTGACTCTCATCTCGCAGGATACTTGAGACTGTTTACATCCATACTGGCTGAACTAACAGTGTAGGATTAGTAGTCCTGTGTGCCCTTTGGGGTGTATTTAGAAAAAGGGCTTCTGTTTAGTTCATGAGATATGTGGCCTAATTCCAGTAGTAGCTTTAGAAAACGCCTCAGTCCTACAAGACACAACAATACAGTCAGCGCTTATCAAAACACACTCAACAGGTTGAGCGTTTTCCGGGACAGGACACCAGCTGTCAAATTAACAGCAGTGATAGGAGGCGAGGTGAGGTGCCTGGTCAACAGGATTGATAGTGAAACATACGGGAGAGAAGACTGACTGAAGATGAACATCAACACCCTTATCTCATAGTCATTATTCCATCAAATGCTCCGAGCTCAAGCGCAGCGCCGACGACAAAACGGTTGAAATGCTTAAAGACTAGACTGTGTCGTATTGAGCAAGTGGATTTTTACTTCAAAGCAAAGATGTCGGTGAAACAAAGTGTTGCTTCACTTTTAAAAAAAAATAAGGCCTTGCTGTATGGGAGGTGTCCTCACATTCAAGTTCAGAAAGGACGGCTCTGGTTAGGTGTGAGCAGCAAATAATCTGGTGAAAATGTTTGTCTTTGTGATGGGAATGGCTGATACAGTTTGTGTGTGTGTGGCTGCAAAGCTGCTATGAAAGGACTGAGCAATATACTGTAATAGCAGGTGCAGGTAGGGGGTATTTTTTATTATGATACCAGCTTTGTGATGTTAACAAAATGTGAGGATAGAACGTCTGGTGGTGTAACAGTCTACTAGTGGTTACAAATTAATGTCACAATATATCATGACACTGTCTGGTACTGTGGTGTACCAACATACTTCTTGTTAGTGAGGCAGAAATATTTCTTTTACTGCAGACGTTTGAACTCTAGACGTTCCTGCTTTCTGTTCATTCAGACTTTTATAGCTTTTGCTGTATGTGTGTGTGTGTGTGTGTGTGTGTGTGTGTGTGTGTGTGTTAAAATGGCTCTGATTCTGTGAACTTTTGTACATATGTACCGCACATAAATGTATAGCAATGACGCAGTGGTAAAACAGTGTCTAAAGATAGAGGCTTCTGCATGCTGTGCAAATTAAAGCCCTGAGACAATCATGTTATTTTGAGCTGTGATAAAGGTGACTTGAACCGAGCTGTCGTCACAACTTGAGGCTCTTCATTACGCAGCCGATATATATATATATATATACAGCATAGATTTAACTCCTGCTTCGTGTAAAAGAGCGATACCTCACAGATGTCGTCATGTATCACATCACACACACGTGGTTCTATTTTGGTTTGAAACAGCTGTGCAGAAAAGTGCATTTGTCAGTTCAGCCACACGCTGTCAGCACGAAGCACAACAACAGCAGGAAGCATGAAATGTGCAGAGACGTATGAATGGATTGAAATACAGAGTCTATTTCTAAGGGTTTTTTATATGTGGGCATTTACCAGACGGTTAGCAGAAAAGACATAAATGACAGGCAAAAGAAATCAATAAATAATCAGTTACACAGTTAAGATGAAAATATTCTAAATGTGTTGTTTCTCTGTGATGTCAGTTGAAATGATTCTTTTAAATACGGGCTTCCAGACTAATTTAGCTAATTAGTCTGGAGCCTTTATTCTGTTGTAAGTGACAAAACTAGACTTGTCAATATGAGAAAATTGCCTACAAGAGTAGTAGAAGGTTCATGAGAGTTTGAGAAGAAGAGGAAAGTATCCTGACACACACCTCCATCAGTGGTACAACAAGTTTAATCGTTGGAGGAAACTCATCATTTAGATCTTCCTGTTCAACAGGAGAGCAGATGAAGAGGCAGAGAGCACTACAGGACGTTGACCTGTACACGGTCTGATGGACTCTGGGCTGTAGGATATGAGTGCAGCAAATCAGACACAGTCATTGCCAAACAACATCCTGGACTACATTGTCAAAACACGTTTTTTTGGCCAACAGTCCCATCATTTCCTTCAGGCTTGCTGTTGTTTTGGAACTTGATGGCTGGAGTGTGAGGAGAGCAAACACAAAACCGCTGTTGTTTGTGTAAAATCTGCACTTTGTTCACATATTTTCTTTCGTTGTTTTACTTTTTAGCGTTTCCACCTTTTCACACTCTACCCCACTTTTCCCTTCAGCCATTGGATAGTTTCTTTCTAGTTGCATGATTATAATAACATGATGTTTCATTTGTAGAAAATGAGCTCTGCAAGTGCTTCCCAATTATGTATAAACTTAATTTGCCCAAAATATCCTTCATTTTCCTTTCACTTTCAACCCTCAAGGAGTGGAACTATTATTTATCAAAATCAGGGAACATATTTTCCTCATCATAGTTGATGTGAGAATGACTAGATTATATCTCAGTTTTTGCGAGCTATTTGAATTCTCCATTTTTTAAAATTTATATCTTCAATCCTCTTTTCCTCACAGGTGCTGGAGACCAGGGCTTGTTTACGTCTCTCTATACCTCATTGGCCCAACAGCTTCCCAGGGAGCCAATGGAATGGAGGAGGTGAGTACTGAGTATGTGTTGGAAAAACAGAGTAGCAAATATCAGTGCATGAATAGCCTCTTTATATGTAGCAACTGAAAAACATGATGTGTGTGTGAGGTACTTTTTCCTCGCCCTCGTTCTCTGTGATTTAAGTGATGTCATGAATGTGCTGGTGATTTTGGATGATTTATATGATAATGCACTGGAGTCTAATGCGGTCTAAATGGGGATAACACACTGTTCAGGATGTTTTACATGATGGCTAAGTGGAAAATAAAGCCTTGAATTTTATAAGCTGAAATAGGAAGTGAAGTCGCTGTATTGATATTCCATTTATGTGTCAACCCCTCCCTTTCAAGCATGTAGGAGAACCCACGGTGGTCACCAAACTCATGAAAAATGTGAAAGGCTCTAGAGCCAGTGTTTAGTTTGTCCGTTGTGGGCTACTGTAGAAACATGGCAGTGCAACATGGAGGGCTCCGTGGAAGAGGACCTGCTCCCTATGTAGATATAAAGTAGAGATGCACCAATCCGACTACTTCAGTTCTGATACCAATACCTGGGCTTTGAGTATCAGCTGATACTGAGTACTGATCTGATACCAGTGTTTAATGAATTAGCTGTCTGCCTCACTGTGTGGAAGAGACTGGATGTGTAAGACAACATCAGGCTTGACTTAAACATTGCTTCCCTAACTTTATCGAACAGAATGTAACAAATGAATTGAATTGTTATATATAAATAACTGAATTGTTATTCATTAAAATAACGGTATCTGATACCAGATCGGCCCATTGTCACTGATACCTGATCCAGTGTTGATGCATCTTTAATATAAAGGAGGAAAACACAATGATTCTTATTTTCAGGTGATTATACACTAATTAAAATATACTTATGATCATTATATTCCGTTTCTGCCAATAGATCCTCCTAAATCTTACACACTGGTCCTTTAAGTGAGACTAACCACGCTGAATGAACACAACGCTGGGGGCTCTTGTACTGAAGGTTAAAGGGAAGGAAGTAATGTTAAAGGAAAATTCAGATATTTAACATCCTGGTCACAGTTTTACAGTAACAGCACAGGCTATGGAGCAACTGAACAAGTTGTGAATGTATAGTATTAATCAAAACTACATCAATAAACAGAGTTTCCTCTTAAATTTCACCTTCTATCAGCTGTTTGTGAGAACGCTGTGACAGACACAGGGGTGATTATTCATCTTTATTTCACAGTTCCACTGTGTTTTATGGTGTTGAAGGTGGAAGTAAAGTCTATGAACAGCATGCAGACATAGAAATTCCGCAGATGTGATATAGTCATATTTTGCCATGGGGCAATAAAAATGTAATTCATTACACAGTAAATACAGTATACTTGCTTCAGTAAAACTCTGCTCTGTTTTCCCTGCAGGACGTACGGCCGCGCACCAAAAATGATCCACCTTGAGGCTAATTTTGTCCAGTTTAAAGAGGAGCTCCTCCCCAAGGAGGGCAACAAGGCTCTTCTCACCTTCCCCTTCCTCCACATCTACTGGACTGACTGCTGTGTGAGTAGCTTGGAAGCATGACAGCACACACACACACACACACACATACACACCCTGTTCAACACCCTCAATCATTCAGTACTCAGTATTTGAACTGGCAGTACTGTGAAACATGAGGTATCACACTGTATATCATCAGACTGTTAAGGTACAAGGGAGGCCTGTTTAAATAACTTGTTACAGCTCTCATATCTTGCTGGTAGATGAGCTGGACTGGAAGCACATTTAATAAACAGTCTTCCTCAGTCAGTCTTCCTCCTCTTTTTCTCAGTAAGCAACAGAATGGTGCATTTTTGGCATGCTTTGGCAAGCAGTGGGGCTGAATGAACATGTCAGATATATATCCGGATTTCAGTTTCAGTGTTGCTGACTCGTTGATGTTGTTGATAACTGATTAGTTGTTGATCATTTCTGTGTGTGTTGTCTGACAGCTATGACATATAGAGTATAAAATAATGTTTTGATACCTGCAAACTACGGCTGCTGGTCATTCTTGTGCTGCTGCATTCAGACTTTGGAGCAAATAACTTTTTTTTTTATGGTCATGATCATGAAGTCACCTGACACAGAACTCTTGTACTGTGTGATTATTATGTTTACACACTAAATGAGCTGCCACAGAGAGAGTTTTTAATATCGCTGCTACTCAACTGTTGAGAACATCTTCTGACCTGGAAGTCACAAGAGCAGAATCTAGTTAAAGTTTGTTTACTCCATGTGTGCTTGTTTACCCTCTAAGAATAGATGAGTTCTTATAGGCATCCTATCTGGGCAAAAATAGGTCACACACACAGCTCTGTATGCAGGATATGCAAACTCATAGTGTGATATATATATATACGTTCACTGAGTCAACATCATGTTGACATAAATCTTATGATACCAGTGTGTGTGTGTGTGTGTATATTGAAGAAAAGCCCTTTGTCTTCCACATGAGTCATCCTTCTGTTCACACCTCATCATGAGAAAGGTGTCAAATATCCACAATGGAGAACATTTTAGAAAAGTTCAGTTTACAGTGTAGAAACACCAGCTTCATGTGGATGAAATCAAATCAATCAGATGTATCTGCGTTATTATGCACACGGCTCGCTCGATGCACTTTTAGCCTTCAGTCACCATCAGTTGACAGCTACTTTGTAAGACTGCTTCAGGAACGCAGACGGGGGGAAAAACAAGAAGGGAAGCAGGAACCTGCTGCTGCTGACGGAGCAGTTGGTTAGTTTAAGGAAGTGCTGTCACCGGCTCATGACTTATGACATTTTCTAAAGGGTTTGCCTCGAGTGTGGTGAGCCTGTGTGTATGTGCACAGTATAGAGACAGTAACATTAACACCTGCACAGTAAACACTACCTTTGTGAGACTGACACTGTTGAGTTTGTGAGGCTGTGTCAGAGACAAACAATTACACAAAGGGAAAATAACTCCATATGATTCCTTTGTTTTGTCAGATTTTGCTTTCTTTTAATCGCCACATTTATGAATTGACCAGTAAACACGTTCCAGTTAAACACTACATCAATTTTGTCCTGGTGGAAAATTTCTAAACTTCTTAAATTGTCTCTGACAGCTGATTGGCTCACAGCGACCATATTTTCTAGATGTAAAGCATGATATGGACCTTTGGCAGGCTGCAGATTCTCTAAAAGGAAAGAGCTCTTTGTTTTTGTCAGACCTGTTTTACATGTGTCACCTATATTCATGTAAAGTAATAGCTGCTGTGGTTTAGATGCTTGTTCCATGTGCAGGCAATGAGTGGGTAGTTAGAGGAAAGTTATGCTTCAGTTAAGACAACATATGATCAACACAAAAACACAAAGCAGGGGAACCATGCATTTCAGAAAAGTAAAAAAAGAATATCTGCTTAATTGGTGCACAATTGCAGGCACTGAGAGGCAAAAAAGAAACACTTCCTTTTCATTTTCAAGGAGCAGTAAATCCTTTAATTGAAAGCGTGACAGTGTCACAGGTGGTGAGGACAGGTGGCACTGGGCAGCTTTTAGAACAGTTCACTGTGACCTGGACAGGCTATAAAACCAACAGCGCACCAAGGACTCACACTTAACATCTGTATCTCCTCATGATAAGTTGCACTTTATTTGCATTTCACTGCACTACTGAAACTATGGCCTTTAATTAGTCTCAAACCTGCACACATAAAAACCAGGTGCGTGCACATGATACGAGTGCACAGAACAGTATCCATGTCTGCATACACACATGTGGTCCCGCGAGCACAGGACTGTGACGAGCCCGAGCTTAACCCTCCCTACGTGCTCGCAACTGTTCAACACTCACTCGCCAAGTTGACTTTTGAGACTTTGGAGGCAGGGATGGAACAGACATTCCACTCCTTTGATTGGTCCCTTAGAATACTGACTATGACCTTTGATTAGCTGTTTGGTTTGATCACAGAAAAAAGGCGATTTCACTGATATTTATCCATCCAGACCTTTAGACCAGGGCTGTATTCCAGCTGGATGAGGTAACACATTGGTGATTGAGCCTATGACCCGCTGATGAAAGCTCCTGTATTTGCAGTATTATGATTATTATGAACCAGGTGTCGGTGGCGACTTTCCTGCCATGCATTCAAATCACAAGCGGCGCTGTTAGTGACACATTTTCCATCATGCAGTGGTTGATCTGCCAGAGAGAGAAGGTGGACCTAACGCAACAGACTCACTCTTCAATATGCTTGTGTTAGCGTGACGTCACACACGGAACACGTAAACACAACTGGTTTTTATGTGCGGTGCAGGTTTTGAGACTAATTAAATACCATATAAAACTCTGATCAGATGCAGCTATGTCACTTGTTGATTGGGATGTAGATCCGTTACTCACAACAACCCCTATACAAAAATCAATGCAAACCTTCAGTCACATGGATACATTAATCACTTATATCTATATCATCCACCTGATCACCAATATTCAGTACCCCCCCCCCCCCCCCCCCCCCAAATGATCCTGTTCAGAAGCACCACAAATACAAACTGTACAAGTTCACTCCCAAAACATTGTGTAACACCAGGCTCCAGTGCCTCTTCCTGCCAGCGATTGTTACATAATAACTGACTCATCAAATTATATCCCACCTCTACTCAATTCCAGCCAATTTAAAACAAACACCACCCTCAAGCAGCAGCAGCAGCCATCTGCAGCCCTTCACACAGCAAACCCTACAGATCAGTAGCTTTACCATAATGTGAACTTGCTGGCCAGCATTCTTGTCTGTAGTTTCCGTCCTCTGATGTGGAAACATCCTCATTGGGCGCATCGTGCATGTGATTTAAAGGAGAAGTATCGTTTCCTGTTCCTTCATTATAGTTCTTATATAATCCTGTTCATATGAAATACATCTGTGATGGGTTTATTTTAAGTCTCAAATTTTCCCAAATCCACCAAATGAGAACTAAAAAAAATCCCTCTAACAGTGTGATGGTGTTGGCACATTTGGCAGCATCAACAAGAGTCTTGCATGCAGTATTCTCTCAAGTATAATTTTCATTTTTTAACATAATTTGGAGAGTGAGTGGATTATTTTCACTAACCTCCTGCTACAAAGAATGGTTATTTGCTACATGGAATCATAGAACACTTTGGTTTTTGTTGGGAAGCAGTATATCTTAAGTTTTTAAAGACTGCCCACCCATATTGTTCTGCATGATAAATATATCTCCATAGGTGGCTTGAATAATAAAACCACTGTGTGTTCTTGTAGGATACGGAGGCGTATAAGAGCTCAGTGAAGGAGGATATGCTGCGCTGGCAGAACAGCTTGCGGACACACGGCTCAGCGGACTGGGTCATCATCGTTGTGGAGACCAACGATACTAAGAAGAAGAACAAGACCAACATCCTGCCTCGGTCCTCCATCGTAGACAAGATCCGCAGCGATTTCTGCAACAAGCAGAATGACAGGTGAGGAGACTCCTCTTGTTCCTCCTTTCGCTGCTGTAACAGTAGAGAGTGATTGTTCTGCTCTGTTAAAGAATGATGTGATCACATGTTGTGCAGAAATGATTAATAGATTAATCGGTTAGTTGACTGACATGAAATTAATAGACACTGCTCTTTGATCCAGGTGTGTGGTGCTGTCGGATCCTCTGAAGGACTCATCTCGGTCTCAGGAATCCTGGAATTCCTTGCTGCTGAAGCTACGAACCCTCCTCCTCATGTCCTTCACCAAGAACCTGGGCCGCTTCGAAGACGACATGCGTACGCTCCGAGAGAAACGCACCCAGCCTGGCTGGAGCTTCTGTGAATACTTCATGGTCCAGGTAGGAGGTTAAGCAACCCCCAGAATTCTCAGTGTAGCTTTTAGTTGGGGAAAAATATTCAGCGTGTTCAAGCGACTGTGTGTTTTTGTGTGTTACATTGTGCAGGAGGAGCTGGCCTTTGTTTTTGAGATGCTGCAGCAGTTTGAGGATGCCTTGGTCCAGTATGACGAACTAGATGCTCTTTTTACCCAGTATGTCCTTAACTTTGGAGCTGGAGGTACGTATCCAGCACCTGAGAGGATATTGTTGCACATTCTTTGATGGTGCTACTACAATACATGTGTTGAATAGCTTTACTGAGTAAGAAAGTAACAAAATTATGAGCCAGAGGGTTAGAGTTTTAGTACCTCTGAGCTGGTATTTTCCATATGAAACCATCAGTCTGACCAGTCTGTCTCCTTCCACAGACACAGCTAACTGGCTCGGCTCATTTTGCGCCCCGGTGCGCAGCTGGAGCGGCTTACTGCTCCGACGGCCTATCGACATGGAGAAGAGGGACGGGATCCAACGAGGGGAGGCCAGCCTACTTGACTTGAGGAGCTACCTGTTCTCCCGCCAGTGTACCTTACTCATCTTCCTCCAGAGGCCCTGGGAGGTCACCCAGAGAGCCCTGGAGCTGCTGCACAACTGCGTCCAGGAGCTACGCCTGCTGGAGGTAACCTGACCGCTACAGGCCTAAAGTCATGACATGGCTTCAGATAGAGGGCTTTAACTTTCTGCCCGCTTTGACTGGGAAGATATCTGGTGTGCAAACTTGACATTTTGGCTTGTGGCTCTAGAGGAAAGCTGATAGTGTTCAAAATAGAAATGATTCATTCTCTCTAGAGTATGAATGTGACAATCTGCCTGTTAGAGTGTGATATTTGTTGTGTTCAAGGGGAAATTTTGGCCTGATTGTGCCACAAGTGAGCCACCAAAAACATCAGAAATCATCATCTGGGGAACATGAATATTCACAGCTTTCAAGGATATCTAGCTGTTGTTAGATAAGATGACAGGGTGTCACCGAAATCACCCAAATCTGTTGGTTTACAACGACATAAACTGAAACCGACTGAACGCTGCTGTTGACTGATAAGCTAACAAATTGTAACATGTTGCTGTTGTGGTTCAGGTGTCGGTGCTGGAGGGGGCGCTGGACTGCTGGGTGTTCCTCAGCTGCTTGGAGGTTCTGCACAGGATCGAGGGCTGCTGTGATCAGGCCCAGCTGGCTGCAAACTGCTCCCATACTGTGGGCCTGTGGGCCTACGCTACTGACAAGGTAACGGAGATGTCGTGTTCTGTAGCTGGATCACTTGTGTAACTTCCAGGATGTGTCATGACACCTTCAGTGGACCATATGTTGCTTTGAATCTTTTTTTTTTTACTAAAAGCAACCCTCTGCATTTGGTCATTTTAATACCTAATCAATACCATTGAAAGTTACAGTGTCAGTGGTTTTCATACTGGTGCATTGCAGGAGTAAATGTCTGACCCTGACATTTAAGAGGATGATATATCTACTCATTCATTTACATAACGAGTGTTAAATATCTGGTAAAATGTTTTTTTCTCTAATAGATTTTCAAAGAAATGTCTTTTTTTCTGTCTGTCCCTCCAGCTGAAGTCGCTTGGTGAACTCTGTGGCCTGGTGTCAGAGAAGGGACCAACGTCTGAGGACCTGAACAGGACTGTGGATCTGCTGGCTGGACTGGGGGATGAGAGGCCTGAGACTGGTATGTTTCCAGACTGCTGTTACCTGAAACTAGTAGCCTAACAGTCAGGTGTGTGTGTAGCTTATCACTGCTTGTAGCTTTTGTAGTGTGTCTTTCGTCGCTGGCCCAAGTCAGTGTCCATCAGCTCCTCATCAGCTGATTCAGTACTGACTGGTTGTCTGAGGCTGTTTAGCCTTTGCAGTGTTTTCACTCCCAGCTTTTAAAGCAATGCTTCTGCTGGTATATATGAACACTATTTCTCTGAAGTCAGTTTGATGTTTCAGGACCTTTAGGGTTGGAATTTAATTGTTGATTAGGATGTAATTTGAAAGACAAGAAGTAACTGTGTGCCTTGTTTTAATTCTGCTTTGTCGTCCTCCACAGTCAACAGTTTGCAGAGCCCTTACAAAAAGCTGAAAGAAGCTTTGTCGTCTGTGGAAGCTTTTGAAAGGCACTATCTTGTAAGTCATTTCCTTGCCGCAGCTCGGTGTTGTATTTCAATAGCTGGCATGAAAGGAAGTTAACACACAGTCTCTGAACTCCTGGCCCAATTTTTCAATCATTATTTTTTCTGATGTAATCTTTGAGAAACTTAACTTACGTAACAGTTGAGTTGATTGTCTTTCTCTTCTCTTATTCCTTTGCCTCTCACCCACCGCCCCCGCCTCCGCACCCCCCATATTGGACCCCTCTTGCATCAGGAACTATCTCATGCTGCTATGGAGATGTACAGGGCCATCGGTCGACTGAGGTCTGCCAGACTGGTGGGAAAAAGCCTGGCTGAGTTCTACATGTAAGGAAGAGAGAAGCTGATAGTTCAATCAGGGTGCACACAGGTCTCAAAACTGGCACATCCGTACTGCTCTTTGCAGTTATTCTGACTGAATAAGCCTCTTCTCCAGAACTGTCAATCAATCACAGCTTACAAACACCCAGATAGTCCTGAGAAGGGGTCTAATCAGGCAGAAAAATGAAAACTCCAATCTTGGTTTACGATGGGTGTGTAGGGGATTTAAAATAAATGTGAAGCCATAAAAGTGCAGCTCAAAGGAACATCTTAAACACACATATTAGAAGTACAACTCATGCACTGACACTTTTGCTGTGCTGGAATTTAGTTTGCAAATATATATTCTGTCTTATATAGAGGCGTGAGGGCTACAGTCAAAATGAAGGTGACTAAATATCACAATCTGTAATCTCTGTTGCATTAGAAAGATCTGTCCACAAGCACACATCCGGTTCTTTCCTATAGATTTGAAAAGCAAGGTGATGATGAGTTTGTGTGTGTGTGTGTGTCTTTATTAGGAGGAAGGGGGACCCTGAGCGGGCAGAGACCTTCTTACAGGAAGCTCTTAAGTCATATGTGTCAGAGGGCTGGAGCCTCCCTGTCACTCACACCAGGAAACAGATTGCTGAGTGTCAGAAACTGCTGGGCAGAACTGTAGAGTATCCTTTTAAAGATGAGAGTGTCAGACCACCAACACATAGATGCAGAGATATTAGAATTCAACCCAGAAGTAGCTCTCTGTAGTAGAGAAACATTTACACATGAAGCCATCATTTGATCCATTTACATACACTGCAGTAGGCTAATTAGTCTGTGTTTGACAGTAAGATGACTTTGATCAGGTGTAAATTGACCTTAAGTTGATCATATTTTTAAATGACTGCTTTTGCACACCTTACTGTAAATTTACATTATAACATATATACAGTATATCCAATAATATATATCAGGCTGGCACATCAGGGATGCAAAATGTTTGCTCTCACAAAGGAAAGACAGCAGAGGTTCCTGTGTTCAAGGTGTTCCTGTACAACCTTAGTGAATGCAGCAGGTGTGTTCTGGTATCCTCTGTAGTGTTTGGTTTCCTTGACAACCCACCACAGCTACCTGCAGACCAGTGCCTTGTTGGCAGGTGATGTGAATCTGACCACGGAGGAGAGGAAGCACTTTTGTCAGGAAATACTGACCTTTGCTGGCAAGTCTGGAGATCAGTGTAAGTATTTAAAGGAATATACCACCTAATATACTCTTTATCATCAGTCTGCAGTGCTGAATGCTTTCTAGCTTAGTGTTCCTCCTTTGCTTCAACCTACCACCTCTGTTTCTACAGTTAATGATGTTTGAGATTTCCCACAGTGCTTTTAGACAACCTCAATAGAAAGGGTCTCAACTTGTTGCTTTCATTCAACATTGGGCTCATGGCATATGAGATCATCCAAATAATACATTAATATGTGGCTGGTATTTTGTTTGTGCTCACTCCCAGTAAACAATTTCTAAATCAATATATAAGGTAAAATAAAATGCAGCTATAGCAACAATATTAACATCTGCTTCATGTTACATTACCAGTTAAATAGCACTGGTGAACCTAACAGTTGTGTAAACTCTGTGGATATGGTACAACAGTGATGATGCACTTCAGGGTGGAGCAAACACCACTACACTCCCAGCATTCTTTGCTCCTTGTCCATTGTTTTCTTATATCAACACACCTCATTGTGCATTATCACTGACATACTCATTCCTTAGCTGTAAACATCCACAGTATTTTTCTTTCTGTGAAAAAAATCTGTTCTTCATCAACACTGAATTCTGTTTTCCTCCTCCACAGCTAACAAAGTGACTCTCAGCATGGGCGTTTTTTCTCAGCTCACACGGCTACAGTTCCGTCCAGCCACAGCCTCCGTGCACTCTGGAGCCGTCCTGCAGGTGGAGCTCACTCTGCGATGTTTGATGCCCGTGTCGGTGCACATACAGCAACTAGCTGCTAGCATTCACTTTGACCTGGAACACGCTGGGACTCACGGAAGATCTAAGGGAGCTCAGAGACAAACGAACCCAGGGACAGTAGACTTTAACCAGAGTAACTCGTCAGCGGGCCCTCCCTCCCTCTCAGCTGGAGGCCCTCCTTTAGAGCTGGACGAGATTCAGGACAGGAGTCCTTCGGACAATTCTCTCAACTCTACAGGGGTGGTGTGTAAGAACACTCACCTGATCATGCGTCGTCACGACAGCAACTCACCGCCGGATACACCCAACTGTGTCAGCCCTCCTACCGTTACCATGAAGGAAGGAGCACAGATGCTCAAAGTGCAGGATGTAACGTTAGAGCCTGGGAATAACAGCATCATATTTACAGCACCAGTAAGACACACTTCTCTGCTTTTTCATCTGAGAAAACATGATTTGAAAGATTTGAAATATATCTGTTGATTGTTTTTTTTTTTCACTATCCCTCTCTCAACCTTTACTGACATGTTCTATAAAACCGTCCATTTATTTTCTTACTTTCTGTCTTTTGTCTGTCACGCTGTTTTTCTCGGTAGAGTGGACAACCAGGTACTTACACGTTGCGTCAGCTGTGTGCCACAGTAGGTCAGGTGCAGTTCGTGCTTCCTCACATCTACCCATCAGTCCAGTATGAAGTCTATTCTCAGGAGCCCCAGCTGACCGTGGAGCCTCTCTCAGGTCTGATTCTTTTTATATGATGGCAGTGATTTCTCCAAATCATTTGCAATTTTTGTGTTTGTCTGCTCATACACCATGAAACTAACACTGAAACTACACTTTGTGACCTTTTCACTAGAAAACGAAAATAAAATAGGAGCTGCAGCTTGTTTATCCTTCTTATTGCAAGAATAAACCAAAAATAGAGCTTTCAGACCGAAACATGACAGCCTGAGGTGTTTGTCTTCAGGCTTTTCCAGGAAAGCTGGTTAATATAAATGTTTGTGAGGTTTTCACCTGAGTCCTCAGAGTAGCAAATCAGTCCTACCTGCAACTAGCCAAACATTCTCAGAGTGACACTCTTCTGGTCCTGCTTTTAGGACTATGAGTAAAAGCACAGTGGAAGAGGAGAGTTTGCCTGTGCAATATGTGCAAGATGCAGCACTGTTATAGGAACTGTAAAACAATGTGGTTGGATGGGGCTGATTTCAAACTATTAAGTCAAATGACCTTCTATTTTAATGCACTTCATAGGCTACATTTATTTTTATATCATTTTATAATCTATTTTTGCATATATAACCTTGGTAGATTACATAAGTTTTTACCTATACACATAAAACTAGTGGTGCTATTCTCTGCACTTCAGATTTTACCACTGTCTAATATTTCAAACTGAGACTGTCAGCAGTACAGCAGCAGTGACGTCACACTATCTTCTTACTTGACAGCAGCCTTACTTGTGTAGGATGCTTCATAAATGTGTCTCAAGTCCTACTTTGAGTACTTTTAGTCCCAGTTTAACTTTCACCCCAATTTCTAGGAGTGATTCTGTGAAGTATGATAAATATTGGCCTAGGAATAAAGACAATAAAAAAGATATGTGTGCAGATCCTATTTTCTTTACTGTAAGTGATTGATGCAGTTAAATACCATTCGCTTAAGGCAGACAGTAGTTCAGATCACTATGGGGGGAAGTTCAAGTTCAATATTTCTCCAATGATTGATTAGTACAAACAGAAATGTTCCACAGCAGAACTGGTATTGTATCTGAAATATCTCTAATCCAACCGATATAGAATCAGATTGAATAGGGATCACCTGAGACACAATAACCACCATGTCAGTCAACTTAAGCTGCTGTGTGTGTTTGTGTGTTTGTGTGTGTGTGTGTTTGTGTTGCTCACCGCGGCTGTTGTTCTGTTTTCAGAGCCACTGCTGGCCGGTCTGCCTCAGATGGTGAAGTTCACTCTGTTGACGGGTCACTACGCTGTGAAGAAAGGAGACGCTCTGCAGCTCAGCAACACAGACACCATGCCCATCCTGCCCTCCACCAGCTGCACCGCCCGCATCAGCAACCCCGCTGCTGGTGTGTAATTTCCCCGCTTTATCGTGCACATGCTGACTCAGCTGTGGTAACCTGGTTTCTGTTCAGCCCGGATAATGAAACCGGGTTCAGCAGAGAGCTGACACTAACCAGGAAGACTCACACACGTCTTCTCGCTCACTTTTCTGTCTCCCTTCATATGTTCAGAGGTGGTGGGTGAAAGCGTCCTCTCCATCCAATCATCTGAGAAGGTGACCAGCATCAGCCTGCCCCCCACCCCTCCCTACCACACCCTGGAGTTCCAGCTGGAGGTTCTGTGTGTCATCCCGTCCGGGTTGGACCGGCCCGCCAACGAGAGGCTGACCAACGGAGAGGTCCGCCACCGGCCACGCAGCTACAGTCATCCCGACACGCCCATGACCGCCATCGACCAGAGGGTGAGACCCCCTTCTACATACTGGTAGAATACCAGATAACTTACAGCTTCAGTTTCAGAGCAAAGGAAATAGTTACATTTTGCAATTTTTATTGAGCAGTAGGAATGTTAAACATGTCATGCCACTTGTGTCAGAGTAGTAGTTCCTCTTTTTGTTTTGTTTTTGTCTCTTTTTCCCCCATTTTAACAATACAGCTTTGTACTGCACCTTTCAAATCTAATTTCAAATTTCAGTCAGTATGACTCATTGTCAGTTTCTATGGCGAGGACTTCAAATATTTATTTTGATTTACATTTAATCTATCAGTCATTCTTTTTTCATGTAATGGATTAGTGTAAAAAATGTTAAATGTATAGGCTAATGCCCGAAATCTACTCTCACATCGCTTATTTTGTCTACAAGAGAAAGATATTTAATTTTCTAAAGATAAAAAAACAACAAATCCTTAAATTAGAGAATCTGGGACTAGAAAATCTTCAGTATTTGATGATCAGATTTGTCTTTACAAAATTATCTATTACATAATTAGTTTTAGTACTAGCTATGGCTGCTCATGCTATTGTCAGCCTTTTCTCCAATTGATTTTTATTTGTTTACACATATGCAAAAGCTACAAATTAATATATACATAAACAACAGAAAATGTGATGCAGAGGGTCTTGATCAGGGAACTCACCAGTACATACTTGAATTCATTAGAAAAGGAGAAAACACAGTAAAAGGATGGAGAGAAGAAGAAAAAGGTTGCACACACTAGCAGACATCCATTTATACAAGTACACAAAGTAATTAAACAAAATTAAAATGACTCATTATTAGTGGGCAGTTTACAAAGATAATCTATAAGGATGACACTGCAGAAATAAAAATAAACCTTTAACAGCTTTCTTAAATTGTGAAGGTGCTAAGTTTAAAACATGAGGTGGCAGAGCTTTCCATATTTGGAATCAACATTCAGTTTGTTTTTTACAAAGTGCCTTACTTTCTCCTCTGTTTCTGATGACATGGACTGTAGTCGTGTTTCCAGTAATCCAACCTTCTTTTCCACACAGAGGAACTCATTGATTTGAGCTTTGGGAGACTTGCAGGCAGGATTTTTAGCTCTTGGACCTCTTTCATGATTCCATGAATCAGCAGCAGTTGTAGTCTTCATGATCAGCTTGGTGAAAGATGTAAAGTTCTCCTCTTGTCTGTTCAGCATTTCCACATAGAAGTGTTTCTGCTGTTCAAGCATATTCTTCAAAACTCCCATAGCAACAAAGTCTTCATCGCTGGAGGCGTTCTTTTTGTTGCTGCCGTGAGACATAATGGTTTAGGCAATTAACATGTACTAGTAGATGCATTTTCCCCAGTTAGACGTTTGCACAGGACTGTATGAACATGTAATGTATCATTTTTCTTAAAACTATTGGACAGTCTTACTTAGAGACATATCCACTCCATTATGTCTACAAGCAGTCACTAGACTTCCATTGTACTTTGAGAGGTTGGATAGTAAATTCATAGCTGTGTTTGTCCACAGATGTCTATCGACTGTCCGTGGTCGATCTACTCCACGCTGCTCGCCCTCACCTTCTACATCCCCTTCAAGACCAAACACTCACTGCTTTCTGCTGGTAACAGGTGAGCCTTTGTCTCATAGAAATGTCTCTATGTGTCCAAAATAAGAGTTCACTCACACATATAAACTGTTTCATTTCATAGTTGGATCAGAAGTCGATGATAATTCTCTAAAAAGTAGAATCTCTATAATACTAATCTGCCACTTTGAGCCAACATGTATGGTTAGATAACATCATTCTACATCAACATACATCTGATCTCTGACCTTTGACCCGACCACACAGAAAGTACATCCAGGTGTGCGTGCAGAACGTGTCAGACGTGAACTTCACGCTGGCAGAAGTGAAGCTGACAGAGAAGCAGCATGCCTCGCTGGAGCTCCAGTCCCTCAACACTAAAACAAAACAGGTGAGCAGGAAAAACAAAAAAAACCAAACAAATGTCAGTGACTGAAGGATGGATCAGTTCACATTTAATTTGTACCACACTTTTCATTCATAGTGAAATTCGGAAGTGCTACAGTATTAAACAAACAACAGAAAGAAAACAGTAATCAGAGTGAAGATTTATAGGCTTTTTTTATTATGTAAATGGTTCCAGCTTCTCTTCAGACTCATTGATTCAAGGACATAAACAGCCTTTTGAATTGTATCTACATTAGCGTGAACTCAGTTTTCTCTCAAGTGTTGATCGTAAGGAGCATCAAAGTGACATCGACCCATCCCTGTTAATCCATATTGTTGTCTGCTCTATATGTGTGTATGTGTAGCTTTTATGCAGTAAGCACAGTGTGTTCTGCTTGTGGGAGGTGAGGTGGAAGGACGACCTGCCCTCCTGTCTCCAGTGTGTTTTCTCTGCTAACTTCTCTCCACTCAACCAAGACATCTCTGCCTTCAAACCCTTCCACTACCAGTTCCAGCTGGAGAGAGTCACCGTAAGTCCACTCAAACATGTGATAAGTGAAGCTGTCGTTTTGTTGTCAGGATAAGTTTTGGATAAGTGATTGTGCAGGAGTGAAGGTGAAGTGAACTGGTTGATGTTAGTACGTATGATGATGTATGAAAATATGATAGTATTTTGAGTAATCACTCCTTCCACAATAAGAGACCGTGCCACCATTAATAAAGCTTGTTCAATGTTGGAACCTCGTCAGACGTTGTACAGTGTGAGAGCTGAGATCCTGCCTCCTGCTGGCGAGCAGCACTGTCGCTCTGGTTTCCTGTGCGGGTTGGAGGTGTGCATCACACGACTGACTGAACCTGCAGAGGGAGAGATGGCAGAGGAGAGCAAGACTGACACTGACGGCCTCAAAACCACTAAACTGATGTATGAAGGTATGTTGGGAGAACACTCACTTACTGTACATCATTTATCCAGTATAACTTATGTCACTTTAATCTGTAACTAACGTTGTGGCTTTTAATTTGACAGATTAAATGCTTTGATCAATCAAAAACATACTGACCAAAAAAACACGTATCTTTGTCCCGTGTTATAAAAAAGGAAGCGAACCAAATATGATACTAGTAGGAGTCAAAAAGAAAGCAAAAGCTGCAACAGTCTGTTGATACATTGATTGAAATTTAAAATTAATTGGCAACTATTTTTACTAATCAATTGTTTTAACACTTTTTCAAATAAAAATGCTAAACATAAACATTTGTAGTTTCCATGTGTGGATTTGCTGCTTTTCTCTTGCAATGAGCTTTATTTCAGTCATTCCTGATATCTGATATTTAATAGATGAAACAGTGAATTGATTACATTAAGTAAATAATTGAAAATAATCACTAGATACAGCCAAAACTGAAAGTAAAACATCTCAATTTAGTTATGTCAGCTTTAGCTCATCATATCCAGTTTTCATCAGTTTTCACTGAAAACTTTCTAGAAGAAGATTGACAACTTTGTAGATTTTGAACTTGTATTCATGTATATTGGTAGATTTATCTGTAGGCAGCTCTCCTTCCCCTCACTAGCACGTTGAGTAGGTCTGTCATCTCTTCAGTTCATGTTTACAGTCATTATTGTAAAGTTACCAACTCTAGAACAGGAGAGACATCATCCCAGCTTAAGAGCATTATATTAAAGTGTGTGTGTGTGTCCACAGTGGCTGACAGCAGCAGTAACTGGGCGGTGTGTGGGAAGAGTTCAGGGATGGTGTCGATGCCCATGACGGCCAACGCCACCCATAAGGTGCAGATCGAGGTGATGCCTCTGTTTGCCGGACACCTGCCTTTCCCCAAGATCAAAGTGCTGAAGTACCTGCCGCACACCGCAGCAGTGGCCATCCAGCCAGACCCTGGTAAGACCACACACACACACACACACACTCAACACAGAGTGCTACAAATCCATTTCATTCCTCAATTCGTGTTTGGTCTCGCGCTCCTCAGACAGCTGCGTGGAGAACGACAGTCTGTCCCTGCTGGACAAGACGCTGGACGACCAGGGGGACACGGCGAGCATCCGCAGCCGGGGCAGCATTCACTCTGTGGGCAGCGGCGATCAGCAGCAGAAGGGCGTAGCGATGCCGCGGCTGGAGCCCTTCAGCCCCGGACAGGTATTCAACCACAGCCACACACGGCAGGTCCTGGTTCTGCCCGCCACAGACGACCACATCATGGAGGTCAACGCTACATGACCCTGGTGGCAAGACTGCCCGCCCCCTTCTTGTAGGACTGAACCCAGGCCCTGGATGGACTCTGCTGAGCTTTTGCTCCAGGGCAGATGGGATACATGAGTCCATGTCCAAGACTGCTGCAGATTGCCGATATGGACTCCCTCCTCCCTAAAGCATGAAACGTTCACATCACTGGAGACATTACGGACTAGACACAGTGAAGAGCCAATGACATCTGCTGATACATTTAAATAAAGATTTTTCTTTGCCATACTTTGTACATAGCTCATTGGATGGATTTATAGTTATAAATATATAAATATATATATGGACTGAATCATACGGGCGCCCGTCGTGCTCCTTATGAACTGAAGAATAACACTCCTGATTGTCCCATGATGCACCAAAGCCCTGTGTGTGTATGCCTCAATCAGCTTCTCAAGTACTGTAACTCTGACTGAGTGTGTCCAGCTGTTAGTCTCATTTCTCCCGCAGTCTTCATTTTCACATCTGAGACTTCTGCCTTGATCATTACATTTGAGTTGCAGACATAAGCCGCTGTTTTTATTGAAGTCAAAAACCTTAAAGCGTATCCGGAGACGAGTCCGTAATCATCACTTTTCACAACACTTCCTCCGGTGTACGGTTGAGATAAATTCAGGATCTGACTACACAAAATCAGTCTGACAATGGCCCCCGTTGTTCCTGACGACATCTGCTTGTTTTATCACGAGCAGTGTGTCATAATGGAAGACAGCGTTTGCAGCTTCTGGGACGCCTCTTGAAATTAAAAGATTAGCGTGTCAGAATAATTCCGCTTTTGCTCGTCTGGATTGAAAAGTTGCACAATGTGGCCCATAGGAGAGCTCTTTCATTCATGACTGTATACACGGAGAAGTAAAAGAGGAATGTTAATGCTATGATTTGCAACAGTGAAGTTGGTCCATGGCTCTGCCTATGCCTTGTGAAAGATGGCAAGCTGTTATTGGTTGAGGTCTTTCAAAATGCCAAATTATTGTGTAGTCTGATTCTGACAGATCCCATTTGTCTAGAGTAGTGAACAGTTATCATTTCTGGTTGGTATCTTTGTTTGGAGTCACAGAATAGATTGAGAGACAAGTTAAAATTCAACTTGTCTTTGTACTGGAGGGACTGGTTTCCATACTGGTGAAATCAGCAGACTGTGATCAGAGTCAGTCTATGGATTCATTCCCAAAATGATCACGAGCCCAGCAATTAGACACATCCCAAGTTCTCATGTGAAGTTCAGTAGCCTCTGACATCCTTATGTATTGTCTTATCAAAGTCATAGAAAAAGCTCCAAACCAATAAAATTCTAACAGATTTTTTAAAAATTTAAATTAATTTTGGTGCTTATTAGTTAATTTATCAACTGAATTTTTGTCCTCTGATGATTAAAGCCTCAGTCAATAATACATGCATTTTTTTTGCTTGACAAAAAGGACAGAAAATCAAATCATTTATAATTTATAAGATAAAATTATTGAATCTTTCAAAAATATATATACAAATTTAGCTAGTCTTCATGATACCCACTTGTAAAAAAATATGAAACACATGAATATTGTTCAATGATTTTATATTTAACAAAAACAGTCATTTATGTTCTCTGACTCAAATACAAACATCAGCACAAAACTCTGATATAAAACCACTGATGACTCAACAGGCTCAGACTGTAGCGGTGTGTGTGTGTGTGTGTGTGTGTGTGTGTGTGTTTCTGTCCAGCTGTAGTTGTGTGTATGTGTGAGGGTTTCTGTGGATGTTTCTGTTCAAGTGTGTTTGACCAGGTGAGACTTTTGAATAAGGATCAGCCAGTGCACATTATTGTCTATCTATTGTCTTACCTTTCAGTGGATTGTTCATATACAGTGTGTATATTTATTCTGTGTGTGTGTGTGTGTGTGTGTGTGTGTGTGTGTGTGTGTGCATGTGTTGCCAATTACGTGTCCGAGCTATGCACACATAAAATTAGCTGTTGAATAGATGAATGAAATAAATAAATACATTTATTTATTCATTCATTTATTTGAAAGAATGAATGTCAGCCCCCCCCCCCCCCCACCCCACACACACCTCCCCCCAGACAGACAGACAGACAGACACACACACTCACACACACACAGTGTAACTACAGCCTCATGCTCCTCTTCTTCGACCACTGTACATACTGATGTGTAAATAATGATTCAAATCAAAATCATCTTTGATTGCCAACTATATTAAAAAATCATTGGAACTGACTTGATGGTGTGATATTTAACAAGATATTAGTGAAGAAATTATACAAGGTCAACATTAACGGTCCATTCCTGATTTACAAAATATATACTGCATGGCCAAAAGTATGTGGACACCTGACCATTGCACCCATATGTGACAGTTTAACATGTCATTCCTAAACCACAGGTATTAATCTGTTGCTATAACAGCCGTCACTCTTCTGGTTTCAGACTTACCAGCAGATGTTGGAACCTGGCTGCAGGGATTTACTCCCATTCAGCCACAAGAGCATCAGTGATAAGGACTGGCTCACAGTCTTTTGACACAATAGTAGGAAGAAGACTACTGTCAAAAATACTGTATGCTGTGGGATTAAAGGGGAACATTGCAAATTTTACATATCAGTGTAGTGTGTTTACAGGTGTTGAGGAGTACTGCTGCATAGGTGAACAAAGTTGTATGAAGCTTTTTTTGGCTCCAGAAAGAGCTGCAGGAAATCTGATAGATTGCCTCAAGTGATGTCACTTGAGTCAGCGTCAGTTGGGGCTGAAGACTACAAGTGTGAAAATGAAAAACTTCTGGGGGTGTAGAGTTAGAAAGAAGTGAGTTTAGCAGACCTCTGTAGCCCACTCCTCATCTCTGCTGGAGGCTAGCAGCTCCAGCTACATGCTGCTACTAGCATAACATACAAATCTGTACAGTTGAGTGAATCAAGTTGAGTTGCATCGTGGGCTGCGTAGGCACCAGGTTTTGACAAGGAAGAAGGATATGTGGAATAAAAAAGAATATATCTGGTTCTAGTACTCTTAAGATTCTCTTTCACTGGAACCAAGCGGTGCATCTCAAACCAAGACAAATGACCTCAGACTAAACATACTGAAAAGTGTATGGACAGGGGTGTCAACAAACTTTTGGTGGCCATGTAGTCAAGTGACATGTTTAAAAATCTCATATTTTTACAGAGTAGTTAACTAACGGCATGAAACTTTTCAATAAATAAGTGAGCACAACTAAGCAGCAGCAGATCAAGTGAAGTGAAAAGTTGTTTAAGTCCCGGTGTTTGAAGTAAAATCTTTAAATAAAAATTCAGAAAAACTTTTTTGTGGTTAAGGGGAACAGTGATGACACTGACTTGCTGGATATTTTAAATCTGTGATTCCCAAGCTGGGACACACCAGGAGGATCCCAAGATAAGTCTGGGCCGCAAGACAAAGAGGGATAAGATCTTCATTTTTTTCTGATTGTACTTTCTTCCTATGAACACTCCAATTCAGGACTCTGAGAATCCCTCACATGAAACAATGTAGGGAAGAAAAATATCTCGTGTCAACGTCCACACTGAGGCCTTAAAGTGTGACGAGAGACTGAAAGCAGACGTTACTTTGTTTTAGGGGTCACAGGCTAAAAATATTGGGACCACTGCTTTGTTTAAAAATCAGGAGAAGTAAAAAACATGTAAACACATTCAGCGCTGCAGGTTTGTGGAATCACAGTAACAAAGTACCTCCAATGAACACTAGATGGTGTCATACACTCAGTGCTGAAGCAGATGAAGCTCTGAACACAGCTTCACTGAAAAAACCTGCATGTTGTTGCTATGCAGTTCTAGATTTGTTTTTTTCTTTTGATCATTTCAGCCACAATAGCTGTGTGCAGGAATTTAGTGGAATCAACTAATCTTTTGTCATTAATGCAACATAAATATATACATTTGATTAATTCAGTTTCAAATGTCTAGCTTTCATCTTCAAACCTTTTTAGAATAAATATGAGTTCACCTCACTTGACTTTGTGTTGAATGAATGAACCACTGAGATTTTACTTAACTCATTAAATTAAGTTTCTAAAGAAACATTATTAGCATGTTAGCAGACTTCCCAGCATGCATTGTTGGAGTCTAAACTCTCCAGAGAAAACACACGATGAAACTTGCTGTGTGTCTTTAATACATATTAAGATTAATCATGGTTTCTTTTCATAATAAGGAAAATAATACAAACTATGATGAAGGTTGAGTTTAACAAAGTGAGAGAAGCCTTGTGTGTTATCTTTGTACTGACTCTGGTTCAATGTGGCTCCATCAGCAGCAACACAGCTGAAAGTTCTTTGTGACAACATACAATTAGAGTCTTCAAACTGAAAACATGTAAAGAAAATCTGACTGTAATGTTTGTCTGTGTCACTGAACATATTGATTCAACTGAATACCTCAGGTTTACTGAACTTGTCTCTTTTACTCACTTAGCTTTACATTTTCACGGCTCATGAAGTGTCTTTTGAACTAAATATTTAAGTTAGTAAGTTGAATCAACTGAAAACACTTTACAGTACAACACTGTTTCGATCTCCTGACTGGTATTAACAGTGTTTTCACTGGGACTAGTTCTTTGTTTGAAAGTAGCCCTCTTGAAAACTGTTCACAGTCAAGTCTTTGTTTCTGGGGATAGATGCTGCTTTTGACATTTACAAAGTCAGTTTTTGATGTTTTGCGCACCACATATTAAATTCAGACAGAAGACTTTGTGGCAGATATCTTAACATGTTTTTTTTTTTTTTTAATTAAATTAATTTAATGTTTTTATTTAGCCATTTATTATTTTGGTGAACTGATCCTTTAATCACAGAACAAGCCCCATACAGCATAACTGTGAAAATTACTCACATAAACATTTTTCAACAGTGCAGACTGGTTTTTGTAGTTTTTAGATGAGAAACTTACCTGACATCAGTCAGCCTGTCTTCCCGCCCCTCTCACCGGTTTATCTGTAGCCTGTCTGCCCGCGTCATTAGCATAATTATGCAGCCGCACACCGGGAGGTTTCACAGTGAAAACAAACGGCCCTCGGCCCCGCGGAGCAGGCGTACAGGTGAGGGCCCAGCAGAGCTGAGTCGACAGTCAAACATGAGGTCAAACATGTTGCCTGTGGTGCTGGTGGCGGTGTGTTTTCTCGGTGTGTGTGCTCTGTCACATGTGGAGGAGATGAAGAGCCAGGAGCGGTTGTTCCTCAGCTCTCTGGGGCTCTCCGGGCGGCCCCGGCCCGCAGGAAGCCACCAACCCCGGCGCCGCGTCCCCTCCCCGCTCTGGAGGATGTTCCGGAGGTCCGAGAACATCCAGGCCCAGGAGAGCGACCCCTGCACGGTGTCTGAGTACGGAGTCCGCGGTAACATCATCCGATACGTACAAGACCAAGGTAGGCACACTGTCACCATGTTTATTGATTTAAAGGCCCAGTAGTCTCCTGAGTCCAGCAATAAGACAGGTTCATTTTTAAACATATTTTGTCATCTTTAATTATTTATTTCTTTATTTGCTTATCAATCATTTGCTTATCAATACAGAATATCCCCCAGTCAATAATAGCTGTAAAATCTGGGTGGCCCTCAACTAACATTAATTAGGATTTGACTCAAATAATTGTCATGAATTATGTTTTTAAGGTGTAGCACACATTCATCTCTTAACAACAAATGAAGCCTAATTATTTACATGAACCACAATTAAACATTAGATAAACATCTGTTCCATTGTAGAGCTCATACATGACAACCACAGCTAAATTCATTTCTCACAACATGACAGAGGTTTGTATGTGAGGCTACATCTGTTATACCAAACATATCATTCAGTGTTGGTCAAAGTTAAATACAGGGCTGCAACTAACAATTATTCTTATTATGAATTAATGTACCATAAAATGTAAGAAAATAGTGAATAATATCCGTTATAGTACCTCACAGCACCAGGTGATGTCTGTAGATGTCTTGTTTTGTCCGACTAACAATCCAAAACCCAAACATTCAGTTAAGCATCACGTACAACAAAGAAAAGCATTAAATCTTCACATTTGAGAAGCTGAAACCAACTAATTTTTTCTTTTTTGCTTAAAAAATGAACAAAACGTATCAATTATCAAAACAGTTGGCAATTAATTTTCTGTAGATGGACTAATCAATTAATTGACTGATCTTTGCAGCTCTAGTTGAATAATTGAAAAAACTGTAATTGCATTATCACTATAATTTCCAGCACCAACGTGCACAGCTTTAAAGAACATTGACAACAGGATACAGTTTTGCTGTAAGTTAGATTTTAGTACTTTTGTAGTTGTTGAATTATTGAAGTCTTTCATAATTCCTCTGTACTGACAACACTCATCAGTTGAGCCAATAACATTCAAATGCTCTAAATGTTATTTTTGTAATTGGCCTCATGGTGGCCAAAGTTCAGTGTGTCTGTACCTGTCTTCAACTCTGGCATGTCATTGGTCCTTGAGAAATCAGGTTTAGTCATAGAAATGAAATACTGACAGGCTGCAGAGTAAATACTATTATTTAATGATCAGTGTTATTCAGTAAGACAGAGTGCAAAGAATCAAAACACATTTCAATTTTTTTGTTTTTTCTCTTTCAAAACCAATAACAAAAGCCTAAAACAAGTCAGTTAAAGGCTCTTTTATATGAAGGTGTGAGGGATGTTTGCAATAAATTAAATCAGAAATGTGCTTCAGTAAAACTTAGCTGAAGAGCTAAAAATGCAGTCGGTAAAAATACACTCTGCATTTGAGTAAAGTAACATGTGTCCTGTCTCACTGTTTTTGAAATAAAGAACTTTAAAACCTTTAAAGTTGTGTGACTAAGAGTGAGGTCCTTGTTAAAAGTCTGATGTCCGTGTTGCTGTCGTGCAGGCAGGCTGCTGTCTGGCTGGAGCAGCAGCTGTCAGGCGTGTCTGGAGAAGCAGCTTTTCTTCAACATGTCTGTCCTGCAGCCTGTGGAGCTGCTGTCTCTGGCTCAGCTGGAAGTCAAGTTCCACTGGAATCTCTTCAGCTCTGCAGAGCTCCTGCAGGGGCCCCGGGCCCTCAGTGTGTCTCTGTATAAAGTGATCCGAGCTACACTGAGGGGAGCCAATCCTCAAGCCAACCGCAGACTCCTGCTGTCCCAGTCCGTCCAGCTGCAGCCTGAACCCGCCTCCATCACCATGGACCTGACCTCGCTGGCAGAGAGCTGGCGCAAACCGGGACGTAACTACGGTTTGGCTTTAGAGCTGTTGCCTCTCAGCGCAGATCCAGAGGAGCTTCTTCCTTTTCACCCTGGTAACTCTCTCTCATTGGAACCAGCCTTCACCCTGCCTCTGATCCAGGCCTCGCTGGTGGCCGTGTCTCTCAACCCCCACCAGTGTCGCTCCCGACAGAGGAGAAGCACCATCCACCTCCCCGTGACGCCCAGCAACGTTTGCAAGGCTCGCCGCCTCTACATCGACTTCAAAGATGTAGGCTGGCAGGACTGGATCATTGCTCCGCAGGGCTACATGGCCAACTACTGCCACGGCGAGTGCCCGTTCCCTCTCAGCGAGAGCCTGAACGGCACCAACCACGCCATCCTGCAGACCCTGGTTCACTCCCTGGACCCGCACGGCACGCCACAACCCTGCTGCGTCCCCATCCGCCTCTCCCCGATCTCCATGCTCTACTACGACAACAACGACAACGTAGTGCTTCGGCATTACCAGGACATGGTGGTGGATGAGTGTGGGTGTCGATGAGGTTGGTGGACGTTTCAAATATCCAACAGTTCATTTTTAGCTTCTTGGTCCAAATTTAAGAGTCAAAGTTTTAATGTCACTTATTATTGTTTGTGACGCTGTTTTCAACGTAAGATGAATTTTCTATGTGGTTAATGATTCTAAAGAATGTCAAACTTGTATTTGTCTTGTTTCTCAGGGACATTTAGAAATATTTCTTAATGTGAAGGTTGATATTAATAAAATTTGCAATAAAGCCCCACTGAAGGACTGAATTTTTGTGTTTTCTTTATTAATCCACACTCAAACTCCAGTTATCTTGTATTTCACATTTGCATTGACTTTAATGGAAGATATCTCTCCCATGTTTCATGTTTTTTATCATTTAACACCTGACTGTTTTTTTGTCTGTATAAAAAGTCATTAAGAAGGTTGGCTGTCATCCAGTGAGTTTGCATTGCCTCCATCAGATAACAGTTTAGTGATGCATAGTATGACAGATAGTATGAATTAAGGTCTTTTTAAAGCACTTTGCATGGTAGCTTGTTGCCATCAATGTCTGAGTGTAGGATAAAAGCATTGCAGTCCAAATACAGTCCAGACCCTCATTCATTGATTGAATTTGGTCATTTTACTATGAGAATCACTTTGACTAATCAATGAATTGTCTAGTTTTATAAAATGTGAGGTAATTGTGCCCATCACAAGTTCTCAGAGCCCGAGGGGCTGTCTGTTCGATCTGACCAACAGTCCAAAACCCAAAGATAAAGACAATGAGACAAAACCGAAAAAAGTATCAAATCCCCATAAAGCTAGAATCAGCAACACCTTGGCTTTTTTGCACAATTTCTATCGATTGACTAATCAATTCATCTATCCATCCATCTATTTAAGACATTATTGTAGCCTGAAGGTAAAACTTGCATCTTGGAAAACATTTTCATTTCAAATGTCTAGTGAAATACACAGAAAACGGAGTTTCAGAATCCTTAATACTTCCTCATGCGAGCATATTTAACATTTAGTAAGTGTTGGAATGTAATGTTCACTGCTTCCTGTGGATTATTGTGTAAAAGTAAAAAAAAATACTGCCATTAGTACAGAGTACTGTAGAGTGTCACCAGTGATTTAAATGTTTCACTGACAGAGACCAGCTCCTCTTTTATCTACTAAATGAGAAATTAACTCTCTTATCTCACCTTCCTCCCTGATAGCACCCCACCCCCTACCCCACACAGCCAGACAGACGCTGGGGTTGCCATGACGACGGCTGCTCGTCACAGCAATTGGGACAGGCTGACAGGTTGTAGTAATTAGTGAGAGAGAGTTTGGGGTGTAAAGGTGGAGGAGAGAAGAGGAGGAAAGTGAGAATGTTCCCTTAATGTTCCCTTACCTTTGAAAAAGCTTTCTAGACTGTTCCTTCACAAGTTATGAGTGTCTTAGAGGGAAACTGTTCCCACACTGTCTAACAGCACATACTGTATGTTCTGTATCTGCTTGTTCCAACACTTAATTGAATGTATGTGATGTTTACAGTGACTCAAATATTTAAATCTCAGAAAGGAGGATAAGATGTTTTTTTTAAATTTCTGCAACACTACATCAAATGGAAATATTGTGGATGCTGTGAGCATCATTTCCTACAAATATCCATAAAACAAACAACTTATTTCAGGATTTTTGGTATATTTGGAATCAGAACAACACCTCGGGAACCACTTACCAGAGTTGAGGAGGTTGAATAAAGTGTTGTCTAATGCACACCACAGCTGGCCATTTGGGTGCTCTAAGCAAAATTGCTTTGTGGTGACTAAAAGTCTGAGCATTTTACTCTTATCTTAGTCAAAGAAATCGGTAACTGTTTGAGAATAATTATAGTCAAAGAAACAAACTGTTGACATTTTAGTCTTTTTTAGCCATCAGATTATATTGAACATTTCAGTCAATTTTATTTCACATAAGATTTTATCTTTTCATTATCTGATGAAAAACACAGGTTGAATGATTAAGAATGCAGCTGTGCAGAAAGTGTCTGACCTGGTGGTATCAATTTAAGGAAAATATCCAGACATGGAACATGTTCAGATTTGCATATTTATTTTGAACTGACACGATTCAACAACGGAGACCCAACATTCTGTTTAAAACTATTATAAAACAAAGAGATACAGACAATAAAACATTTTGAAACCATTTTTCTTTGCCCAAATTACAAACTTGTCTTTCTTTTCTGAACAAAGGAAGTAAAAGTAGTCAGCCTAATAGAATTGAGAAGAATACTGTACACACACCAACTGCAATCTGCTGGCATTAAAAAAATAGATCTGAGGACACCCGTGCACACACACACACACACACACACACACGTTGTTTTCTCTTCTCTGCCCTCGACTCCTGTTGCCTTTTTGGGGCCATTCTTTCTGAAATTGTTGCGTTACCATCAGGCTTGAGTTTGTCAGGCGCAATCAAACAAACCACAGGAAGATCGGGGAGGGGGGGCACCATAATTCATTTTACTATTTTGAGCAATTATGTATATCTTGTTTTGCCTATAATGGTCTAATGATGCCTATTGTAGTTGTGTTTCATCTTAAATTTAAATAATTCATCATTACAATTATTATGAGGCTGGTGGTGCCCCCTCCAGCACTTGGTGCCCTACACGCAGCATGTTATGCGCATGTATGTAGTGGCAGCACTGGCACACCATGTAGACATGTGCATACATACAAAAAGTATTGAAAAGTTTATTGGAAAATGTTATGTTTCTGATATATGTTGAAAGCCTAAGAATGAAACAAATGTTGCATTTTTAATAAATTTGGTGCTGACAATGTGCAGGAATTCACTACTTTCCTTTGAAAAAATTTAGAAATAAGCATTACTGCTGGAAAGTCGAGCTACTAGAGTGATCTTTTTTTTTTTTTTTTTTTTTTTAAAAAGGGGGTAGCCACTCTAGTGTTCAAATATTGCATTTCCATAAAGTTAGGAAACTCACAAGAGCAAGATTTTTTATAAGAACAGAGGAATGGTCAAAATCTGAGCTGCAGAGACTGAGGAAGGCAGGCTTTTTGTGCCTTGTATAGGTCAAACTCCAAAAACACAGGATCCTACATTTCCCATAATTCAACCATAAGGGTTTCCATGAACAGTACCCTCTAACCCTGCCTTGTTATTATTTTGCCAACATCTCTGATGTAAAACATCACTGAACAGAAACAGGATGAATGAAAGAGAGCGAGTGGAACCACAGAGCCAAATGATCTTTATTAAGCTATACAGTGTCTCTCATACTAAAGTCTGAGGACCCTGAGCTTCTTCAACACTCAGAAAACAAGGTACAGAGTTGAGCCTTTTGTCACTCAGTCTGGGGCAAAAGATACAAATCATTTGACTTGCTAGCCATGCTAGCGGTGCGGCACTAGCATGTTGGTCGCTTGGCTGGTCCACCACTTTGGTCCCATTTACACCTGATATTACCATGTGATCTGTATATAGACAATGACATACAATGGGTCATCAAGAAAAAACATGCCAGCGATTACCGCATTTCCTCTAATAGTGGCCGGGGCCTTTATTTAGCTCAACTGCAGAGGGTACCAGGCCTTTATTGGAAGCAGGCTCATATTAGAGAGAGGCCTAATTTATAATTCTGTCTGTTTGATAAGTGTATTTGTTCATATTTTAGTACCAAACATCCTTGTTTTCTGATTTGCTTCCGTTTTCTCTGTTAAATATTTGTTACTGCATTACTGGTAAACCACTTACTCCGACATGTGGAATAATTCAATAATTCTAGCACTTGAGTTCCACCTGGAACATTTTGGCAGTGCACTACTTAGCAGGTATCATGCTCATGTATGTATGCTTGCTGACTTAGCCAAGTTATCCTGGTTACCCTGGTTACTCATGCTGATGTAGTGTTGCTATTGACATTATTATTAAAATGTGCACCGTTATCCCCATATTTAAACAATATCAAAAATTGTCAAGAATAAAACCTTTCCTGCTGCATTTCTATGACTTGTTCCTGTAAAATACACTGTAGTAACTTCTATAGAAAGGTACAAATCTTACTGTTTGTTTATACAATATACACATTTCTTACACTCTCAACAATTAAAAACGACATATACACAATAAAAAAAACTAGAGATCGCAAAGTGTCTACTACTTCTCCTCAAGTCTGCATGTTGATGTGTCCTTGGGCAAGATACTAAACCCCATATTGCTCCCGGAGGCTGTGCCATCGGTGTGTGAGTGTGTGTGTGTGTGAATGATTAGACTCCTCCTGTTGAGCAGTCACCTTGCATGGCAGCCTCTGCCATCAGTGTATGAATGTGTGTGTAAATGGGTGAATGTTGGTATGTAGTGTAAAGTGCTTTGAGATAGAAGAGTAAAAAGGCGCTATATAAATGCAGCCTATTAACCATTTGTTGCCATAAAAATATGCATCATGTGTTAGCTTTTGTTAGCGTTTTTTTTAATATCTTGGTTAGTCTGATTGACACATCAATTCTGCTGGAAGGATTTGCTTTTCTGTGTAAAATGATGTTGGTAAAGTTGTATGTGAAGAGTTTTGAAGATGTGGACTCAGTGCTGAACCATGCATCTAACCAGTCATAAAAACTATAATTGAAGTCCCTGGGCTATGTGTAGGATTAGAAATGTTCTGACTTTGGTGTTACCTGGTGGTACTATCCACAATACACAGATCTGTGCCTTGGACAGGGATAAATGGGCTGAGAGCAACACGTAGACTGCACCAATTTTCACTTTGATTGCTAGCTAACGTCATCAGAATCATTTGAAAGATGATGTAATGGCAAATAAGATTCTACACATAGTGGTTCTAACTAGAAATGATTCCAGTGATTCAGTCCTGATCAAATTGTGATCTATCAGATCATTTTGGATATAAAAACTCTCTTCTAGGGACACAAATTAAGAGGTGTTCTGCAGGGTTTAGACACCTCTTTAAACTTGAACAGTAATTAAAAGAATGACTTTAAATTTAATCAAAATCAACAAGTAATGACTTAGTTAACAAAGAGCTAGTTGCTTGAAGAATTAAGGGATTAAGCTATAACGCCAAACAAATTCAGGCATTTCTGCTTGGTGAAGTGCACTGTTCATACTTAAATGGATACACACACACATACTTGTTAAGTCATGCTTTCATTGCCTGGTGTCTCTCTTCCTCCTCCTGCAGTTTCACTCTCCCACATGTGCACAGTCAATGAGAAATGAATAATCAATACCAGTCATGATGGAGCCTGTGGAGCCAGTATGACTCAGCCATCCGGACTGGATGTGGCTTCTTCCGTCCATCTGTATTTCTGTCTGCGTTCCATCTATCCATTCCAATTTTTCCACCAAGGTTTTTTAATCTTGATGCTAAAAATACAATGATAGTTTAAACAACATCGTTCTTCCAAAATCTAGTAGAAACTGTGAAACCAGAGGAGTGGAGGCTGTTATGGCAGCAGATGAATGAACATGGTTTTGGAATGACATGGTCAACAATCACACAGTCCTTCATGTCATAAACATACACAGAAGACTTTGTTAAACAATCTGTAGGGATTTATGTTGAAATGGGTGTTGCTTTGATATTTGTCTACATATCAGTGCAAATGTTTACTTTGACTTGGCTTTAGAGTAATGTTTGGAAATGTTAGAGTATTTTTACAAGCGTGATTTGGTGCTTTTTTCCTGGTAAAGGATCTGAATACTACTGACAGGATATATAACAGGATATGAACCAACAGGGGGCAATGTGGCTTCAGCCGAAGCTCAGAGCTGACCTGGCTGCTGTAACTGTCTTTGTATCTACTGGTGTGATCTGTGTGTGTGTGTGTGTGTGAATACTCTCAGCATGAGGTAGCTGGTTAGCGGTGGATATGTGCTGAGCTGACCACTGCAGAGCCCATCAGCAGTGAATCTCAGTGAGGATTTGGATGTGTGTGTAGGTGTAGTTACCTTGTGAGGCAGCTGGATTCGTGAGATCACAAGATCATGTGAGAATCATCCGGTGCGTCAGGTTATACATGTAGGGCTTAATGTAGAGTTTTGATCAGTTTTTATAGTCATAATGATCAATGAGGTTGATTGACAGGTATTTAAATACACAGACAACACTTATCACACTTAACATGATCATTAATGTTTTCAAGGATGTATTTATAGACATATATTTTTTGAATATATGTGTTTTTGTGTGTATATTTTCTCAAATTATAATACTTAAGATATGCACAAATAATTTTTAAAAGATATGATAAAAATGATAAAAAAGAGACTTAAAGACTTAAAGCTGCTATAATCAATATTTTTGTATGAACACTAGACCACATTACTGCTTGTGTCTGAAAGATGTCGACCGTAGAGACGAACCCATGTCAACCCACACCTGACTCTGCTGCTGCTCTCAGCTCTACAGAGATTCATAGTTGACAGTGTCACAGCTTTGTTTCTGCTGCCCCCAAGTGGCCAAAAAATGTACTATTTCAGGTTTTAGGATTATACCTTTTTATAAATGTGTATAGGACTATAAGAGTGAAGGCAACATGAATCTATTACGATTTTGTGTTATTACGATGTTTTCAGATGTGTGTTTTTGTGCTATATTGATAATTAGCAGTGTGTGTTAACTAAGCACCAAAATCATTTTAGGCTAGGATACACTTAACATTGTTATGATATGCAGCCTCAGGTGTTAAATAGTGAATCAGTTATATATTGGGTAGTAACATTAGAATTTATGAATTTATGAAGCGGCAACCTCTGGGGCTGTAAAATGAAGCCAATGCAGAAGTGCCAAAAACTGCAGTTCCTTGAATGGCCACTTGAGGCTCCAAAAGCGAGTCATTCCCCCATAGCCCCCCATGTTAAAATGCCCAACTTTACAGCAGAATTAAACGTGTTTACAGCCTGGTACAAAAAACGGTTTTGGTCACTATAGCTAATTTCCACTTTCATGACAACAGTACAGGGGGTGAATTTTTTTATAACTCACCCGTTTAAGTTTTATTAAGCCGTAAAGTTATGCATAATGAAGGACATGGCTGCTTTGAATGACAGGTCCGCCAGCCACTAGGTGGCTAGTTTCAGCCATTCGGCCCACCTCTTTGCCCATTTTTGATTGGCTGGAAGTTAGGCAGCGTCAGGCACTGCCAACATGGCGACAGCCGGAGCGGCTCGCTTTGAGCTTCAAAACCACTCTTCAGAAACCAACGGATGACGTCACGGTTACTACATCCATGTTTTTATACAGTCTATAACGAGATCACAAAATCCTAATGTAGAGTTAGGTGTGCCAGTGTTGTTGTAGTTCTCTACAGCTGCTGCTAGATGTAACTTAAGAGCCACATTTACTGCTAGCACCTTTACATAAGTGATAATGAGCAGAGAGGACAGTGAGGAACTTATTCTATCTCAGGCATACACACTCATCGTTCCATTGACCTCCATAGTGAGTACAGTAATACAGTCTGATACGACAAGCACTCTGACTAATGTTCTGTCGCCACACACACACACACACACACATACACACTTACACTTCTTGGCACCCATATTTCTAATCCTTTTACAGTCTGTGTCACACTGACACACATTTGGCACACACACTCTGTCATCTAATCAATGATAATGGAATCTGTGTGTATCCTGCCTAGTAACACAAGCCTGTGTGTGTCATGAACATGCTAACCTACCACTTTCGGTTGCACACTTACACATGTTTGCATGTCGGAACATGTACATGCAATCAACAGCACACTGAACCAGATGTTACACAGTAGATCATGTTGTCACTGTGCCAAGAAAATCCCAAAAGAGAATTCATTAGGCTCAAAGCTTCACTAATCAATATTACACTAACAATGAATCAAATAACTGTATGATGTAGAAAGGGTTGCACTCAGTGATGAATCCAACACAGCAGGCAGCTGTTTTCATCAAACATGCTCTGATACACCCACAGTACACTACCTGCTCCGCACCAAACAGCAGACAGACACAGTGAGAGACTAGCTGGTAAAGAAAGTGGAGCATTTAGCAGCTAAAGATATTTTTCTAAGGAGTCAGTGGAGATCTAACCAGAGGTAAAAAGAGAGTGAATATTGAACTTACATTCATCAGGTGGACACACACTCGACTCCAAATGAATGTTGCTTCATGTCTGCTGGACGTGTAAACAGACAATTCTTTGCTGACACATTGGCCATAACAACTTTATAAAGTAATAATATGTGTTCTGCCCCCAAGTGACCAAAAATAATAAATGCAGGACAAGGACATATTCACAATTTTTCAAGTCTATCTTAAAACAATGGTCCTGTTCATACTGGCCATTAGAAGATCCCTTCAAAATGCATTTACATGTACATGATGGGGACAAAATCCACAGTCCTCCTTTTGTGCAAAATGTATTTCAAAGTTTATCTGAAGCTAATATGAAGCTTCAACCATCCAAATGAGTCAAATCAAGTGGCTCATCAGGGAAACACTGTCTGAGGGAATTTGATGCTAAAAAGACTGTAAATGTGTCAGATATCCACTTCATATGATTAACTCAGACTGCTGAAGCCTCATATAAGCTTCACATCAACTTTTAAATGCTTTTTTGCACTAAATGACTGTGTGGATATGACGCTGTGGATTTTGGTCCCCATCACCTACACTGAAAGTAGGGATGTCAACGGTTAACCGTTAATTGTTGAGCTTATTTTTGACCGGTTAGGCGTGTCAGTCTATAGGTTAATTAGCATACACACTCTACGTGCTCACAACATCAGATATTTTTTTTAAATGTAAAACAGAGCACTACGGGTTGTTTGTAGCCTTAATGTTGCTAGGCTAGCGAGTGTCTTAAAGTCTGTTAATAGTGAATGTGTTAGAGTCAGTCAGCCCTGAAAGTGTTTCGTTAGTTCAATTGCAGGAGTTTCTGAAGGCTCATGTAACATGTTTTTCTGCCACAGAGGAAATAAATTCATGACAAGTGAATACAAATCCAAAGTGCCTTCCAAGGTCTCTACCGCAGAAACGGAATATGTCAAGCAGCCAAATACCACTGTCGCAGCTCAAAAAGACAAACAGGCAGTCTTATAAATGCTCACTGCTAGAGGAAATAATTTTTGACCGCTCCCAAGAGCCTGGCAGGAGAGTGTGTCAGTAACATTATGTAACTATACTATGATGTAAGTTATATTCGTGAACATTATTTTTCCAGTTGTTGGAAAAGGGGGGGTCGTCTTATAATCAGGGTCGCCTTATATTCAGGCCAATACGGTACTAGCACTATGCTTTACCACATTTAGGACAAGCACCCGACTGTCATTGAAAGAGCTAGTTTGGTACCTTGAGCCTAAGTACGTCATGCAATCGAGAGCTACTGTGACTAAATGCACTGAAAACACTTTAAGGAGAAGAAGGATGAGCTAAAAGCACAAACAAAAGCTGTGTCACAGCTTTTCTTAAAGATGAACCGGTTAGTTACCAGTTAATGGGTGTCGGTCTATCAAAAGCAAAATTAACCAAAACTGACATCCTGACATCTGAAAGCACATTTGAAGGGGATCTTTTAATAGCCAGTATGAACAGGAGGAATGATTACAGCAAGGAAAATCTCTTTCAGTGTTCATACGGATACCTGACTTTTTAAGACCTTTTGTGAACCTATCCTTTTAATAGTTCTGAAATGACAGTTAAAGCATCTTTAGCTTCTGTAATGTGAATCATTACAGAGTGAGTGAGTGGGTGTTATTTTGGGCAGAATCTAATCAATTGTTCGGGGATTTGATTTGATTGCTCAAAAGTCAGCAAGTCCCTGGAAAAAAAGTTTTGCCAGCTTATGGACTTTCTCCCTAGATTTGGTGACTTATAAGACCCCTTTAGCGACTTTTACCTAAAAAAGCCTAACAACATATACAGCAACTTTTTGGGCAGACCGTAACTCCTCTCCTTGAAGAGAGTCACCAGTATTTCTCAGTGAATGTACACTAATGTGGCTGTCTGGACTGACTGTGTTCAGTGGGTGGGACGGAGCAGCAGCATCTTCAGTGGACCGATCATCAACCAATCACCAGTTCTCATTGTTTGAACTCCTTCTCCTTTGTTTTTATCCTAAATAATTTAACTTGACTATTTAAGTTTGATTTCTTCACACAGAGTTTAAAATAGTGAGTTTATTCCAGTGTCTGGATCCTCTCTATTCATCGCACTTCAGTTCCCCGGTCTATTCAACAGCCTGCATAAGAATGATGCAGACTGATATAGCTAATGAAATTTTCACTTTGTTTGACCTTGTTTTCTTTACTTTCATTTTTAAAAACCTTGTATGTAGTTACGTTATGACGTCATATATGTGCAAAACATAGCTTGTGACGTCATCTAGCGACTTTTCAAACAGGTTTTAGCTAATTTGCACTGAAAATGGTTGCTAACAGTGATCTGCACTGTTCTCTCCATTTTTCAGCAAAAGTTGCTCCCAACAGCTTTGTGAATGGGTCTTAAGAGGAAAGAACTCTTAACTCTGAACTTTTTGGTGCCATTTAGGAGAACTCCTGGTGGTAAAATAAAATACTCTGTGAACACGGCCCTTGGATGTCAGCATGAGTTGTGGCCAGTGGAGTCCTGTAATGAGGTGACAGCAGGTTCCAGCAGCACACACTTTAACACCTCACATGAACACACACACACACAGACAGAGGTGAGACCATTACCCCTGACCCTTCATCCTGCATCTGTGTGTGTGTGTGTGTATTCATAGTGGGAATGGACATGGCAACTGTGTTTTATTAACAAACCACACTACTCAGCTCCTGTTTCATGCTGATACAGTTCAACACATTCACATTCATTCTTACACAAATATGATTCTACTGGGCATCTAACATCAGTGTCACTTATTCAGACTCACTAAGATCTTACACGGTCACTGACCTCTCTGGGTTAATGCGTCCTGCCATATTTATGAAAAACATTTTTGTTCAGTGGAATAGCTCCATGACAGGAAGTGTAAAGTCTGACTTGACCTTCATTTACTTAATTGCTGCAGAATGAATCAGCCCTGTTGATCTCATGCTGCTATTAAATACTTTTGCAACTTGTTAAAAAAAAATGACGTGAGGTCATTCTGTTGTTCTGAGGTAATTTAGCTTTTTGATGGCTTGTAGGATCTATAGATGCAAGAATGAGAAATGATAGTGTATATGTCATGTAATGCTTAAAGTGTGTAATCTGCTTGTACAGTATTTACTCCACTGTAGTGCATTTTGTTTTAAATGTATGTTTTGGGGAAAAAGACAGATCTTTCCTGCCACTCCAGGTGATGGACCTGTAATAAGCAAGAATGTTCCATATTTAACAATATGAGCCTCACCACCAGCAAGCTTATAAAATGATTTCATATTTATATTGATATTTTCTCTAAATATCAAATTATTTAGACAGACAGTTGCAAACACTCAAATGGGTCTTTCCAACAGCCAAATAAGTTAGCTGATGGAAGGCAAAACAGAAAACACAAATTCTTCAAAAATCAATTCAAGGTATGTTTTCATACCAGACCATAGCAAAGTTTTAGCAAAATCAATACACAGGCTCATGAAACTTGCTTAAGTTCTGTAATGCATCACGGTGAAATTCAGACTTTTCAAATCAATCTGCAATTTAAAATGATAATATAACTTGGACTGTAATCACTATTTGAGCAAAATCATACACATTTATGTGCTCCAGGCCGGATTGAAATCACTGATCAGCACACGCAATATCAAAATCACAACCTCCCTCGGAGAACTAAATCCCATCTGATTGAGGCTTTAGTCTGTCTGAGTCCGAGGTGATGGAGGGGAGTCGCTGCCAGGAAACCTTTTCACATCTTGCACACACACACACAGCAACAACCTGAACCAGAGGAACAACAGATATAGATGACGGGAAGACCTATATATAGATCTGGTGGCAGTTGAACTTTGTGTGTGTGTGTGTGTGTTTGCTGGTTTTTCTCCACTGGGACTCTCAGACCAGCATGAGCAAGCAACCAGTCGGATTTACAGTCGGATTTACAGCATATTGATTAAATTAGCATTCGTTCCACAGCCTGAATATTAATACACACACACACACACACACATGCACACGCATGCACACAGGCCTATTAGGAATTCACACACACACACACACACACACATACAAGAACAGGCTCACACAATAACCAAGAAAAGATTAATTTCCCCTCAGAGAAAGAAAATTGACTCAACAGAAAAAAATGTCTGTTATGACAACCGAGGCGCATCTGGTTCGTAGGTCAGTGAAAAATGGCAGCAGGTGATGATCACCTGTACACTCCCTGAGGAAGGAAAGGGCGTTTTTTTTTTCTTTTCTCAGAAAAATAAGGCGCTTCCTGGCCCCTCCCTGTAAAATACAGCGGTATGTGTGACTATTACATATAATTAAATAAGCCTGGTTCTCTGAAGATGTACAGGTTTTGTTTTGACAGAGCAGAGAAATAATGAGCTCACACAGGAATGTCAGGGAATGGATGAGGACAAGTGAGGGAGGACTGCTGAATATGAACATACACTGTACACAATATACTTGACTACAACTCTCTCCTTTACATTATATACAGTGTAGCAATCCATAACCAGTTCTCCCAATGTAAGTTAAACTACTAAACCACACTCATATAAACTGCTGAACTCTATTAAAAACATCTTGGTTAGATACTGTTGAAACAATCCTATTAACATTCATGAAATACCTTCTTTTACCCACCTAGCAGGGAACTAATGATGTGCTTTAATGAGGCTTTTGGGATCATTTGCAAAACTTCCTTGTTTCCTCTTTAGAGATCAAGATCAAGACATACTTCATTTGTCTTGATGAGGAAATTTGTTATGGACTCCGCGCTACAGTTCCAGAATAAATGAACAAATAAATAGCACAGAGCAACAACACGACACACATGACAAAAAACAGAAGCACACATCATGAAAGAGAACCATTCATTGTAGTCATTTATAGTCAATTCCTTTGGTCTCTTTGCTGCTCTCCTTTTTGACAATTATCATTCACAAATTTCCTGCCTCTGTCAATTTTACTAAATTTGTTTAAATTCTAAAAACCTAACATATGTCTGTATCTAATGAGCAACCATGTCAACTCTCTTCCCAACATTGTAGACATCGATCATTAACTGAATACTGATCTTTAAAGCTGTGTTCATTGAATTATTTTATTTTATTTTTGGCCACTTGGGGGCAGCAGGACCAGCAACATTACCACTCATTCACCAATCATGTTTGTGTCTACCTGATGAATGTAAGTTTAAAGCCTCATTTGAATGGGATTACTCTCTTTAGGTGATGGTAGGATGATTTTAACATTACCTACGCTGGTCAGCGATTTTAATTGAGTCTGGAGCTCGTATGTGGGTAATTTTTCACCCCCCACCTCAGTAATAATTACAGCTGAAATTACCTACTGTTCTTCAGCTGGTCCTCATGTAATTAAAATCCCATTTGGAGCAACTTCCTTATATCTTCAGCTGGATCTGATAGATGGAAACATGCTAATACCAACATGTAGGCCTGTTTGGGAACCAGTATGATGTCAAAACATACGACCATTAGGAGAGCAGGACCCCATACAAGCTCATTAAATGGACCACTTGCACCCCCACGCCTGTAATGTTAATCGCTTCTGAATGGGGTTAAAAGTCTCCTTTCAGCTCTGGTTTGGTCTCCACCAACTCCTGAGAAAAAGATCTAGCTTTTTAGCTGCTAGATATTCCACTTTCCCCACCAGCTAGTCACTAGCTTGTGTTTGGTGCTGAGCAGGTAGATACAGTTGGTTTATCAGAGATTGTTTGCTGAGGCTGTGCCATAAAAACAAAACTATGAGCTAAAAGACTCTACAAAGCTCCATTTAGATGAGGGGAACTTTAGAGCCAGATCCTTTTGGGTTTGTCACTATGAACAACCCCTTTCACATAGCACATATTCATTTGATCCATTGATCCATATTTGATCCCTATAAAAATGCTGATTAGTGCATGTTTAAATATCACTGCAAACCAGACATTTTGCCTTTCAAGTATTTTGCATCCCTCCATCTCCCCCAACTCCACTTTCAGCCAATAAGGTTCTATCATCAGAGTCCAGACCAGAAGATTCTGCAGCTCCTCTATCTTGATGGGCTTGTGAAAAATGTGAAGTTGCTCATTTAATTTTATATTTCCAAGAATATGTGGCTGAGGATATTTAATATGAAAAAACATAGTCTTCCTCAATTAATATTGAGGATCCAATAAAGCACTCCAACATTTTTGTGTATGCGTGTGTGTGTGTGTGTGTGTGTGTGTGTGTGTGTGTGTGTGTGTGTGTGTGTGTGTGTGTGCACGCATCAAATCTTGTACTAATCTTATCTTGTGCACAGGATTAAGACGGGGTTATCAAACTGGACTTTTCATTTCACATCCGTATATCAGGTAGTTCCAACCAAGCAATCTGATTGGTCAACTAAACATTTAGAATGTGATCAAATCAGCATGATGTCATGTTAACAACAACAGTTGCTTCTGGGTAGACAACTGGCAGTTGATTTGAGTTGCGGAGATATGTGAAATTGGCCGACCTGTATATTTCTGTTGTTATTTTCAGCCATAAATGTAACGTTTGAATATATATATAATTAAACATGGTGGTCTAACCTATCTGATGTTTCTGCTGTGCTTATTTTATGTACTGTGTTGCTTTGCTAGCGTCTTTTGTTTGTTTTGTTTTGTGGGGATCAGTGGTAAAACCCAGAGCAGGCTTTGATGTTTGGTGTCTTTTTTTTGTGAATCTGGATTGAACTGAACTGATTTGGGGTCATGGGAAAAACAAAACGGATCCTTTACCGAGTGGATTGAACTCTAGCTAAATCTGTCCATGGAAATTTATTTTTTTTCAGCCGATATCTTAGTTAGAAGATTGAGCGAGCAAAGCAGTTGTGTGTATGTGTGGTATTTATTCTGTTTGGGAAATCCCACGATCTCTAGAAAGCATTAGCTCAAGTTGGCTTGTTGACTCAACAGGGACTAGAAATCATCTCTGTTGCTAGGTCGCTACTAAGAGTCGGCCTACTCGCTGGAGTAGTAAACTAGGTTTCATTACATAGGAGTCTACAGACGTAACCGATGTGTACTGAGTGAATTTCCCCACAATATGAATACATTTTGTGTATATCTATTATTTTGTTAGTAACTGTTATATAATTGCAATATTACATTCGAGGGTGTGCTTTACCATCATTGTTGGCACTTCAATGATGCTTACGGATGCTTGCGCCTTGTTCCTGACCGCATCACTGTCTGCCAACAATGATGGTAAAGGACACCTCTCGTGTAATATTGCTTAATATAATCCCTGCACATGTCATTACATATATTTAATGGACTTTCATTCAACTTCCACTGTTCCATAATAAAATTATTTATGCACATGTCACATTTAATCTTTGCTCTTAGCACCTTCATATATTTCATACACTTCATTTCTTTGTCCATAGCACAGTCCATATTTTCTTTGTACAATCAATATTTAATTTCAAGTTTTATATCCTATTTCAAAACTATTACTATTCCATTCTGTAAACAGATTTTAAAATTTCAATTCAATTTTAATATTACTTTGTTTATTTCATTATTATTTTTATTACTGCATTACTTTTGTCCATTTTATTCTTTATATGCTTGTATTGGCTAATAAAACAGATTCTGAATGAATGGGCTATGTCATTCTGACATAAAATCCCAAAACCAAGAATCATAAAGATACAAAAAAAATCTCCAGTGCTGTGTAAATAGTAGCCTATGCATGCGTCAGTATTTGACAACATGGGAATGAGAGCGGGTTAGTCTTTTCAGCTCTAACCCTAACCCTAACCCTAACCCTAACCCAAGCACTTCAGTCCTTCCTCCAAGCCTGTATTAATGCCCTAGATTGTCAGCAGTGAAGTACCTCTCAATGTTAAAATATATAATCCAGCTCAAATCTTAACCAATTACATCTGTGATTTATTATTGAACTATTAATGAAATATTGAGCACAATGCACTGTCTAACCATCACATTCACAGCCCCCAGAGTGCAGAAGACAGGGCCAGGCTGTATGGTGCTCACACTCAAGGTCAGCTGTAGAGCAGCACAGTGCTGCTGAAATGTCAGGATGATTTTCACCTCATCCACATTAACTATAATGAAATTATCATCATCAGTTGTAGAAATCCAAGATGACATCAAATAAGTAAAGAATTGCAGAACAGAGAACTAATAGATTTTTAATATCTTCTAATACTGCACATATATCACCAAGTGTGATTTTAGTTTTCAAATAGTTATTGTGTGTAAAATTGCTGCAGTGAACACGACTTCTTCACCACCTACACTCATATATGGACTCTGTAAATTAGAGAAACACCTGTATGTTGGTTTTTGGGGTAAATATAAATGAATACAGTGTTTATTGTATTATAGATATTGAATGTGTTGTCTCATCAGTCATGTATGTGCCTATATACAGTAGATGCTTAACAAATACCACGCAGTGAGCTTCGGTGACCATGTACCTCCACTAATCCATACCCTGACAGTGTGCAGCAATGCACTTTTTGGCATCTACCTCCATGTCTGATCGCTTTGTTTAATTGCGTAAATTGTTTCATTTGTCACACCAACTGCATTAATAGCTGCTGCAGCTGTCAGCCTCTCACACTTCCTTCTGTTACTGCTGCTGTTCTCCACAAGAACAACATATACATCAGTATTCATGAGGGCTTTTGCATTGACTATTTATTATTAACTAGTGCAGTGTCCATTAAAAACATGCCTGTTTAGAACAGGCTGATTTCTCAGTACCCAGAGAACAATGCCTGTCCCCTAAATGCCTCTCATACAGACTATCAGTAGATGCTACAATTTACTGATGTTCCCTAAATGCCTCACATGCAGGCATTCGGTAGATGCTACAATTTACCGATGCTCCCTAAATGCCTCACACGCAGAATATCTGGAGACTACAATTTTGAGTTGAGCTGAAGTTAATCAGATAAACTGTAGTGCCTGTTCAAAACGTGCCTGAGACATCCTGCACTATGTCTTGAACGTACATGCCACACAGTTCAATAGTAGAGCTTAAGTCTCTTAAACTTTTTCAAGTTATTAACACTACGGATGTTGACATTGCACTTGATTCCCCATCAATCCACCCGCCAGGTAGGAAGTAGATCGGATGAACGGTTCTCAAGATATGCGAAGGACAAACATACAGACAGACAGACAAAGATTCCTTGCTTTATATAGAGAGTTTTTGGAAGTGAAAGGGGTGGGATATGAGGTTTGTCCACACGCACACATTTTCAAGTTGATTGTGATTTATAAAGGGAAATATACATGCATTCATGCATGCACAGTTTTATAAATCTGATTAGTTTTTGGTGCATGCCATTTTTTGCTTTTGTATGCATGTATACTTTTGGTATGGATCCTATGCACTGTTATATAAATGAGGCCCTTGTTCCCTTGATTTCCCTCCCTTCTACAAAAGATAAGAAAATTCAACCCTTCACCATAAATTAAATCCTGCTATGCTCTCGTCATGCTGAATGCAGACTAATGATTAGAACTTCACTGGCTGCACAGGTGGGACTTACACCACTGAGACACTTTATCAGCAGGCAAAGCGTAATAACATTTTCAGGGTTATTTTTCTGGTATCTGCCAAGGCAACAGCAAATTTCAACCTGTCTATCCTGAAATCAGTTATCTCTGACCATCTGCTTCTCCTGGCAGGTTAAAAGCAAACAATCAAACTAAACATGATTGTTTGTGAAACCTGAGAAACCATGTGCCACTGAGGGCTAGTGAGTTCAGAGAACAGCAGAGCTTCAACCAGAGAGGATGGAAATAAGCAGATGTCTCACCTTGACTGAGGTTCAAATGCTTCCACACTTTTGTTGGAGCCTTTGTATTGAAATCACATCTCTTGTTGTACACACGTTTCTCCAATTTAGTCTGTTCACTGTTTGACAAACCAGGGAGTGTAACAGATCCCAGACAGCAGCAAAGACAGTAAGGTGAGAAACAAATTATAACCATGTGTTCAGACAGGATGCAAAGCAAATTGGGGTGGCACAGTGGAATTCAAAGTCAATAGTAAGGGAACAGACACAGAGTTGGCTTCATCAATGGACAAGAGAATAGAAATAATAAGAGAAATACGAGAGGATGTGAAAGAGAATAAAGTTATTGTTAAAATCAGAGATTGGTCGGAGTCTGAGTTGTCTCACAAAAACATGTACTTACACAGCAAATTCACTGGAGTCAAAATTCTAGTGTTAGGCTATTTTAGAATGAAGTTATGGGGTTCTGGTGCTGGTTCTGAGGAATTAACTCTGTACCAGTGAGAGAACCTGAGATGTCATTCACTCAGCTACAAGCAGGCTGCAGACACAGCAACTGAAAACCCTCCTTCTTATTTCTGGTGACTTTAATCATGCCTCTCCATCCTCCACTCCACTCACATTCACTCAATATGTTACATGCCACACCAGAGACAATAAAATACTGAATTTATTTTATGCCAACACCAAGGAAGCATATAACTCATCACCTCTCCCTCCTCTGAGAAGATCTGATCACAACCTGGTACACTTCCTGCCTGTGTACAAACCTCATTCACAGGCAGCCAGCTGTCACTCACACATTGAAAAGATGGTCCGACGAGCCTGATGAGGCTTTGAAGGACTGTTTTGATTCAACTATGTGGGGAGTTTTTTGTGATGCTCATGGGAAGGACATTGATAGTCTCACACACTGTATAACGGACTATATCAACTTTTGTGTGGAGAATGCCATACCCACCAGGACTCTACAGTGTTTTTCCAACAACCAACCATGGATTACTCCTGACATAAAGGCTCTCCTCAAGGAGAAAGGAGGGCCTTTATGTCAGGAAATAAGGAGGAGCTGAAGAATGTGCAGAGGGAACTGAGGAGGAGAATCAGGGAAGGAAAAAAAACAGCTACAGGAGGATAATGGAGGATCAGTTGCAGTCGAACAATGTCAGCTAAGTCTGAAGGGGTCTTAAAACCATCTCTGGTTACAAGGAACCCAACTCCCAGTCTGTGAGGGACTGTCCCTCACAACAAACCAGGTGAGAAAGAACTCAGGAGGATCAAGGCAAGAAAGGCTGCGAGTCTGGATGGCATCGGCTCAAGGCCTCCCAAGTCCTGTGAAGACCAGCTGTGAGGGATAGTTTTCAACCTGAGCCTTAAGCTGGGGAGAGTGCCACAGCTGTGGAAATACCCTTCGTAGTACCAGTGCCAAAGACCCCACACCCGAAGGACCTCAACAGCTACAGACATTGTAGCACTGACATCACACCTGATGAAGACTGGAGATGCTGGTCCTTATCCATCTTTGCCTCCTGGTGAGCCCATCAATGGACCCTCTACAGTTTACCTATCAACCTGGCATTGGGGGTGGATGACTCTGTCCTCTACCTCCTACATAGATCCCTCTCTCACCTGGAAAGGCTGGGAGCACTGTGTACATTCATGTTTTTTGAGTTCTCCAGTGCCTTCAATACCATACAGTCCACACTTCTGAGGGACAAGTTAGAGTGCACAGGGGTGGACCACCACCTCACAACATGGATCCTCCTGGACTACCTCACCAACTGACCACAGTATGTGAGGATATGGGACTGTGATTCCGACATGGTTGTCTGCAGCACAGGGGCCCCGCAGGGAATAGTTCTGGCTCCCTTCCTCTTTACCCACTGCAGACTTCACGCACAACTCGGTTATTTGCCACCTACAAAAGTTCTCTGATGACTCTGCATTTGTTGGCCTTGTCACAGACGGGGACAACAGGGAATACAGAGAACTGACCCAGGGCTTTGTGGATTGGTGCCAGCGGAACCGCCTCCAGATCAATGCAGGGAAAACCAAAGAGCTGATGGTGGACTTCGCAGGTGCAAGCACTCTCCTCCTGTACCAGTGAACATCCAGGGAATGGACATTGAGATGGTGAAGTTTTACAACTACTTGGGTGTTCACCTGAATAATACACAGGACTGGACAGACAACACAAATGCACTGTATAAGAAAGGACAGAGCAAATTCTATCTGCTGAGGAGACACAGGTCTTTTGGAATGCAGGGGCACTCCTGACTCTGTGGTGGCATCATCCATCTTCTATGGAGTGGTTTGCTGGGGCAGCAGCATCTCCACTGCTGACAGGGAGAGACTTAACAGACTGGTTAAGAATGTGTCCTTTCAAGTTTGGATTTACTTGCTCATCATTAGCATATGCTATAATGATGACTGAAACTAGATTACTGCTCCTGGTCTAAATCAGAACTGCTTACCATAACTCTGGAAAGGAGAAATATTTACATTTGCCTTTTTTATGTGTATGCTATCAGAATTACTCAAATTTGTACTGACCCCCATGTAACTCTGGAGAAGATCCTTTCGATCCAAAGAATAACACATTAAATTTTGATAGACACAGAGCCAAATCCAGACCATAATGTTTGGCCTTGTTAGAGGTATACATTGTAGTAAATGCCACTCTAATTCATTGTTGTCATCTGTGTGGCTGATAAAACAGATCCTGCTGACAAAACCTGGAGGGAGAAGATTTGATTGTAAAGATGAGCAGAACTGTGTGAAATAGGACAGCTTGCCCCAGTGATTAGGGAGTTACAGCCATGTAATGGTACTTTTCTTTTTTTCATTTTAAATAAATTCCCATGCTGAATGATTACTAAAATTAAGGAAGGTAGTCAGAGATGTGTGGATTTGGGGCTGAATTACCAGTAGTTTGTTACTAGTCACCTTGTTGGATTGTGAAAGGACTTCGGCATTTGAGACTGGAGAAAAAAACACCAATGACATTGTTGGTCTCATACCTGCAGTAGACTCATATTACTGTAGTAATGTGATAATTGTCCCATCCCTATGAAGTGATATCAGGTTCTTGGGTAAGTGAGCAAACAACAATTTTTATTTTTTTTCTCTGCAGGAGAATCCCAAAGCAAATTACTAAAGATGAATATGCATGAGGAATATTCACATTGTTCCCTGCATTAAAAGACCCCCTCTCCAGAAAAGGATATGGAAGTTGTGTATTTACCTTAATCGCATATTTGTTTTTAAAATTAATTTTTGCATTTAGAAATTATGGTGTCAAGATTACTTGGTGATGCACTTGACACTGTACAGGGCCTCTTTGATTATTAATGCTCAAATGCATTCAGTTGCCAGTTTATTAGGTCCACCTAGATAAAACTAAGGCAGTCTAATACAGTCAGTGAAATAAATCCTCCCTTTATGAACGTTCTAATGTTGATTTAAAAAAAAAAAAAAAATTAGAGCAGTGCTCTCAAATGTATTGTTATTTTGGAGGCTGTAGTACTGTGCCGTTGTTAAATTATGTTATACAGAGCTGGTTCTAATATTTTGACTACCCTCACTGTTATAAATGGGGTGGATAAAATATTAGAAATATCTCCAGTATAACTTAATGCAGTTGAACAGCTGAACAAACCACAGCCTCCAAAATGATTCAACAAAAACTGAACATTATAACCTTCACGGAGGTAGGATTTAATACAGAACTGTTGAATTGGACTGTATTAGATTTAGATAGGTGCATAGCTCTCCCCATTCATAGCAGCCATAGCCACTTTGTTTGGCAACTCAGTGAGGGGAGATGATATCAGGTGAAAAAGTGGCATGAATGCATACTCTCCATTTCCATTGATATCAGTGTTTACAGAGGGACGTCTGTTTCGGAATCACCCTAAATTTTGATTCTTCTGATTCTAAATTCTGACTATTTTGATTCCTGACTTTTATTTACTCTATGAACAAATTGTTAAAAGGGGGTTACTGCTATTTGCTGATTATTGAATTTGTTGAAGTTGAATTTGGATTATGCCTCTGTCTTTGCTAAGGAACACTTAGCAAAGTGCTGGATTTCTGGCTTGGCTGCTCAAGACAATTCAGAGAAAGACGAAACTTGTGTCCCAGGAACCGAAAACACAAACCGCAGGAGGAGGTCGTCCAAGACAGGAAAGGGAACTGTCTGTGATTGGTGGTCAGCTAGATGAAGAGCCTTGTAAAGAAGTCATATCTGTGATGAACCACACCAGTGACAGAGAAATCATCCTGCAGAAGATGAAGGAGACCTTTGAGTATAGACAGCGCCTCATCAACAACCCCAATGAATCACACACTGTACTCTCTGTGTTTCCAAGGCTGCTGGATACTAAAGGGCTGGTAAGTATTAGCGTCCATTTCTGTTACCACAATTCATAGCTAAAAGCTTATCATTTGATTGTCAGATCATGTACAGTATATTGAACTAAAAACATAATTTTCTCCGCATTGCTGCAGATACTTCAAGATTTTAGCCTCCCCTTTGGACCAGAAATAGCCACCGAACTGTTGGAGAAGTGGCATACTTCCTATAAAAGAAAGGTGATCAGAGAAGCAAAGAGCCTTACTTCCACACCAATGCTCCAGAGTTTGCTGAAGTCTGCTAGAAATCATTACAATGATGAATCCTCTGAGGCTCATCCAGGTATTCAGTTAAAGGCCACATTAAATCATTTTGAATTTGTCAGGTCACACACAGTACTTATAATGGAACTTAATACAGCTCAGAAAACCTGAAGAGGTTGCAGTAACCACCTACTGTAGGTTAAGTTGAAGTCTGAAAAGGGAACATAGTTGTGATCAAAATAAAGCCAATGCCTTTTTTGCTTCCTACAGAGTGGGGCAGTGATATGGCATCTTTCCTACTGCTACTTGCATATACTTCCACCTCAGCCCATGAAAAAGACACTGAAGATCAGCACATCTCAGGCCATGGGCCACCTAGTTGTGTTTCACAAGGTATGTACTGGGCCACAGTATGTGCTTTAAGTGGGGAACGTAGGTCAGACTAAAAGAACACAATGTGATATATTGTATGAATACCCAGAGAACCAGAAGGGGCATCAGGGATTCTGGGACCAGCAAGCAGACCATCAGCGCTTTCTACATTGTGATGTATAATAAACTCATCCCCTGCCTTTGAGGAACTCTTTAAAGTGCACTTTGTTTTCAGTGTAAGCTACGACAATGCTCCATTCCTTCAGACAACAGTCTACAATATCGATGTCGACACCACTAAAGAACATCCAAAGGTAAAAGAATTAAGAGCCAAGTTCTTGAACAATGTATAGGTGTCACATTTGTAGATCATTGCATGATGCACCTAGTGCAGAACCTTAACTTTTTGCATGGATTATATCCTGGCAAAAAATGTTTTCCTTTTTGTGCTCAGTCTACATCATTTGTGTTGACACAACAAAAGAAAGCTTAAAGGCAAAAGTGTTAAAGCCACGTGAATAAGAGCTCAGAGCCAAGTTCTTGAACCATAGGTGTCACATTTGTAGATCGTGGCATGATGCACCTAGTGCATGAATTCAACACCTTAAGTTTTTGCAGGGATTATATGCTGGCAAAAATTTTGTTCTTTTTTGTGCTCAAGAAGGATGTTCATTGCAGTTCAAATATTTTGCACATTTTCAAAAGCATTTAAATAGTTGTCATAGCACTGTTAACATTGGCCCAAGCAATGATGTTAATAGGCAAACACCACATCAGTCAGACTTAAGTGAGCAGATCTCATAAGAGGATGCCTCTGATATGGACCTAGATGGGATAAATCAACCCTCTACCTCTCATATGTCAAAAGACCAGGTAAAAGAAATGTGTGCTTCGATTTTAGCAAAATTACAGGGGAGTGGTGTTGCCAACAGTGTCCTATTATCTGTTGTAGAAACCATGGACGAGCATATCAGTGAAGTTCATGAAAATCTTAAAGAACAAGTGTTAAAGTGCAGTGCCTGTTGAGAATCTCAGTAGAAGTGATTTGAGTATCGTAGTGGTCGAGAAGTGGAATAAAGAACGAGGAGGTCAGAGATGTAGCTGGGGGCAAGATTCTGCCCTTCTGAATTTCACAGGAAACCAGTGGAGGGAAGCACGAACAGAGGTAATGTGGGACCTACAGCTGGTTCTGGTTATAAGTCTGGCTGCTGCATTTTGGACTAACTGTAATTGTTTTAGAGCTGACTGATTGAGGCACATATAGAGGGAGTTACAGTAGTCTAGCTGGGAGAAAATGAATGGGTGGATAAATCGTTCAAGATCAGTAGAGGACAATATAGGTCTTATTTTCACAATATTTAAATGAAGGAAACAGGACTGGACAAACTTATTAACATGATGGTCAAATGTCATATACTGGTCGAAGATGATATCAAGATTCTTAGCAGTAGATTTAATGTTTTGGTAAAGTGGACGAATAAATTGAGTAGCCGCAGTGGCAAATTTATCAGTTATTATCAATTTAATATGAATGAATCTATGCTATGCAACCTAAGATGGCATGATCGAAAGTATTGAAGGCAGCAGTTAAATCAAGTAGGATGAAAATGGAATATTTACCTTTGTCATGAGAATATCATTAGTTACTCTTAATAATGCTGTCTCAGTACTGTGCTTGTGACGAAAGCTGGATTGAAATTTATCAAAGATTTTATAATCCTCTCTAGATTGGAGATTGGTCCATAATTCTCTAACTGGGCTGGGTTTAGAGAGGTTTTTTTTAAGGAGAGGCTGGACATTGGTGATTTTAAAATAATCAGGTACAGACCCAGAAGAAGTGAGAGAGTATTTAATGATGGAGAGCAGACTGGGACCTACTACAGGAGGGACAGATTCAAGAAATTTAGTGAGGATCATATCACATGAGCTAGAGAAGGGATGCATGTGGGCTACAGTGTTTAAAAGGGACTGGAGGGAAATAGGAGAAAATTCAGACAGTAAAATTGGACAGCTGAATGGAGTGGAGGGTTGCACTGTAGGTGTGATCTTGCCAACAAAGAAAGATAAGAAGTTTTCACAGTCAGTAGAAGAAGAGGCAGGAATGGCAGGAAGAGAGGGATTTACAAGCTTGTTGATAGTGCTAAACAGAAACCTTGGGTTATTTCTAATTAAGTCAGAAAAGTAAGCCATTCGCTCATCTTAAATAGTTTGACTCACTTCAAGCAATAACTCCTTCAAATGGAGATGATGACCTTCAAGATTAGTTTTTTTCCATCTATGTTTTGCCTTCCTATATTTATTCTTTGCTGTCTGATACTGTCATTGATCCAGGGAGTTGTGTTAATAACTGGGACAGACCTGGAAATGAATGGAGCAGAAAAATCAAGAGCTGATGTAAATCATTAAACTAACTAATAAAATCATTAATATTAGTGAAGTGAGGAGGTCAATTGATCAGACAAGAGAAATAGCTCAAAAACTGTTGTAGTAGATAGTAAATGTACATCAAAGATAATACATTTACAGTCAGAGACAAACTTAATCTTATTCAAGGAGTTAAGAGGCAGATTTGTAAAGAATTAGTAACTTCAAACCACACCACATTTCAACTGATCATTTTAACCCAAACCATCTTTCCCTAATCCTAACCAAGTGGTTTTTGTGCCTAAACCTAACCAGACCTGAACCACAGTGTTGTTACACCATAAAACGAAACAAGAATATTTTGACGCAGCTCACAAGAGTTTCACAAATCTAGACACTACTGGAACTCGGTGGGGCCAGTGGGAGAAGCACTACTGCGTATATTCAGTGGGCTGCTTAGGCTACCCCCGAAAGTAAACCCATATGCACCAGAGGAGCTATTCTTATTGGACTGAATAGGCACCATCTTTGGGTCTGGTATCCAGATCTTATAATACATCCATGGAAGGCATTTCAGGGGTGTGTGATTCGGCCTCTTAACCTGACCGACAGTCCCCCGCCGCTGAGCCGAGTAAACCCAGGGGCCATGATGCAGGTAAACTAGACGAAACCAGCCGGTAATCAGCAGCTACAGCCATAACCATGGCACTTTCAGAGCAATGCAGGTTGGTAATGCAGCAGCCTGGGAAGGTTGGGGTTGCATGTTAGATTAGGTTGGGGTTGGGATGTGTGTATGTGCTGGAAGCATTAGCAATTCGCGGGATAATATTAGCATTAGCGATTTCATTGTCTCACCAGCACTTTAAACAACACGCCCACACCAACACAGCCTCTTGCATTGTTTTACACCGGACTGTTTTCAGTCTGAATGCAGCTGAAGAGTACCTGAACATTGTTGAAAAACAAGAACAAGTCAAAAAATATAGAATATAGAATACAATGAGAACTATATAAGAGCACTTGCCAGCCAATCAGAAACAATTATTTGCTGTGGGCATGATATAAACTTGTCAGTGTTTGTGAACTTTATGTGGAGTTTAATATGTCTTAATCATTTGTTAGCAGGGAACATTAATCAGAGCTTTTGAGCAGTTATAGTGTTCATCATTTTTAGGGTTATGTGAGTGTGTGTCTGTGACCTTTTTGTTTTGTTTTTTTAGTGTAATTTAAATATCATTAACATATTCAATTCATATTCATATAGGCCTATTATCTATATTTATGTATTCAACATCTTTGCCTTTTTACTTGAAGTGCATCTCATATCTTAATGTGCACGTTGTAATGAAACTGTATCCCCTCCTCTGCCTCCCTCCTCCTTTTACAGCTTTCCTCACTGCTGCAAGATGTAACATAATGCAGTTATCACCATGGAGATCACTCGGAGATGGACTCTCTGGACAATGTCAAGAGTCCCTAAGTCTCTCTTTCTCTCTCTCTCTCTCTCTCTCTCTCTGTGAAGATTTGATTCCAGGCTTGAGAGCTGCTGAGAGCCAAAGCAGATGGATGAATCCTAAATGCCCACACTAGAATACAGACTTTGGAAAGTCAAATTCAAGGGCAGGATTTTCAACATTATGAAATTATGAAACATTGGCTCAGCAGTTTTGTTTGTTTGTTCTTTAAGAAACCTTTAACACTGTAGGCCATAAAATATTATTCTATGACTTTAAAGGATGCAGAAATTCACTGGCTGATAAGACCTGAACAAGAAACACAACAGGATAGATTTTTTTTTTGACTAACATTATTTTTGGACCAACAGCAAACTGTCCTGACACTGTTTGTGTCTGTAGAGTCCAGAAAGGCAGAAGCTTCAGCAAATGTTTTATATTCATGTTTTATACAGTTTTTCTCTGATTCAAAAAGACTAGACAAATAAAAGACAGTAAAAGACAAACAACTATGGTCTGCTACTTTTTAAAGTTTACTGGGAATCCACATTAAAAATGAAACTTTAGTGGTGCATGAGTGCTCCATTGAACTCCAACCTTTGTTACAGCAGCTGGTCAGACTGTCTTCACCAGGCTGACTGACAGCAGATATTTACTGAACTAAAATAGTTTTGATGTAGGTTCCAGAGGGAGAAATCAGCATTTTTTTTTATTTTACTGATTCATTGATTTTATTTCCTTGCTTGCTAAACCGTGAAACCAGCAAGCTCAAAACAACACTGGGATATCTTTAATAATTTCACAATGTATTAGCAATTGTCTGGAGATAATGGAGTCAGTGTGGATTGATGCATTTGAGAAAATGGAAGCTTATCTGTTCCGTGAATCAGGGGCTTCAACACTGATGCTTTCAAGTTTTCCATTCAAGTCCTGTGGGGACTTAGCAGCTAATGACAGGAGCCCCACTGGACATCATGTGACATCATGCACACTGTTTTCTTACCATGCTATCATCAGTGCGCACAAAAATAAAAGATACAGAGGATTTTCTTTCGTAAGTGATAACCCTCTCTAAGGTGTCTTGGCATATATGATTTTGTGAATACCTCTAATCCTTCTGTTGTGTTCTTTACCTTAAGTTGCATGGGCCATTTGCTTTGTCTTGATTGTTACAGCTCCCTTTTATAGTCTACTGTAATAAAGTATGATTAAATTAAAGTCTATTAATGGTACTCTATGAGATAATAGAGCCGAGAGGGCGGGTTGAAACAGCTGTGAGCATGCTCTCGTAGCTCGGGGAGAACAGAGATGGAGACAGAGATTGAAAGAGAGAGGAGAATGAGAAGGAAATAAGGTCCAGTGCGTCCTAGAATAGAAAAAGAAAATCCATTTATTCTGAGAGGCCTGCAGGGCTGGAGGTAGCAGGAGTCCACTGTTACTCTACTACACGCACGCACACACACACACACAAACATAGACCTCTCATCCTAGTGGAGAAAATTAATTCTTTTCCTCCCCCCCCCCATCCCCACCCCCCTGCCCCCCTTTAGATTTTTGCCTCTGTCAGCACAACCACCATAACTCCAACCTGGGCAAATATCCCATATCCCATATCACACACACACGCACACACACACACGGTCACCTGCCTGAGGGGTTGTGATGCTCTTTCACTCTTTGCGGGGGTCTCTGTTTCCTGTCTGCCCGGCCACAGAGGATAGGAGGCCATCAATAATCCTGAGGAGAGGAGATGAGACTAAGAGGAAAAAAGAGAAGAAGAAGTGAGAAGAGGAAAGGAGAGAGGAAACAAGAGAAGGAGAGAAGAGAAAGTAAGAAAGAGGAAATGAGGAAATGAGAAAAAGAGAGGAGAGAGGTGTAGTGAAGCAGATGTAACTTTGGGCATTTCTCTGATCCAGGTGCTGCTTATTGGCAGGTGAACAGCAAACATGGACCACAACATGTATACACACACACACACACACACACAAAGGAATAAATAAGGAGAACAGTTTTTTTTTTGTCCTCCTCTTCATTACGCTCCTTGCTGAGTTGATTCTCCATCCCCCCTTCTCTCCATATTACCTCAAATCCTCTTCTCCTCTGCTCCCCTCTGTTCCATCTGCTTCTCTTGCCCAAACTAAATCTTTCTTCCACTTGCCTCCTCTCCCTCCTTCTCCTATCCACCTATCCTTCTGTTCCTGTCAACCTATTTCCTTCTCTAATCCGCCAACCTTCAAACCACCTCTGCACCTCCCTCTAAAGGCAAGGCCATTTTATTTATATAGCACCATTCAGACACAAGGCAATTCAAAGTGCTTTACAAGGGCATAAAATACATTGAAAATAAGACATTAAGAAGACATTAAGATTACATTTAAAAGACATTAAAAACAAGAAGACAGAAATACAATAAAATTGCATTTAAAAGATAATAAAAGCAAAAACAAGCAAATGAATAGTTAAAGATTAAAGTTACGTATTTAATCCTTATTGTTCATATTCTGACCCCTCATAGTATGGAGCAGGGTCATTTTCGACCCAGCTCAAGTATCCCTTTATATTTAGTCCCTATACCACATTTTAAACCACAAATATATTTTGCATCCATATATGTCATAAATGGGTGAATAATCTTTCATTAATGATTCAGAGAGCATTTATAGAGAAAATACATTCACAATCACACTATAATATGATCTTGTTATCTAAAACAGGAGAACAAAACAGCCATAAATATTTCTATGAATTTCATTGAAAGTGAAGGATGCAACATCATTTTTGAATGGTAGGTGTCATTATAACCATTAAAACCATCAATCAACACTGCCTGTAAACCACATACCCTCTTTTTCTGTCAACAAACTGGTTTGCAAATTTCAAACTAACAAAACTACAAAAAAACATTATTAAAAATTATTTTTACAGTCCTTTTGTTGTTGTGCAGAAGTTGCATGTCCCTCTTTTGTCCCCTTTTGACAATTGACTGTGGGACTGCAGACTGATCAGGGCAATATTTGGTCTACTGTGCTGCTGTGGCTGGCGTGTGGGGAAGGTGGCGTCAGCTTTGCATGAGAGGAGTCACAAGGACCTTTCCTCCATTTTCTCTATGTTGTCCTCCTCTTCTAATACCTTTCCTTCAGCTCACTGTCCCCTTTTTCATCTTGGAACAACAGATCCACCAAATCACTCCTTCCATTCGACCAAATCAGTGAAAATGGGGCCCAGGTACTTTTTCTAGTCCTATGAAAACTACCCTCCACTATATTGGACAACCACTATGTTGGTTGCCTGCAAATTGATGAGTTTGATTTGTTACTTTGTACAGGCTTGTTTGCAGGTGCAGATGCCCACCTGGGTGGGAACCCTGGCAAATGTAGCAATATGTTGGGAACATTCAGTTCTCGTGACAGTGTCAAGGTTCCCCTTGAACGCTGTCCTCACTGTCCCAATGTTAGAAATACAGAGACATGCCAATTTATAGTTTCACTTTATATTTATTCAAACTTATAGTTTTAAGATTCCACATGACCACTCTTTACCTTGATTTGACCCCATCTGGTGACTTTAAAATTCCTTTGAATAAATATGGGTCAGATTTGACCTGGAAAACCCTCTATGTACAAATATTTATACCAGCTGCACAAAAATAAATAAATAAAATAACATTTCCATTTTTGTATATACTGGGCCATTTTAGGAAAAATCATCAAATTCCAGGCCTAAAGAATTTCATTCGGAGTGTTTTTACTGCTTTCAAATGTCAAAATGGGTCAAATTTGACCCAAACAGTATGTAAGGGTTAATTTATTGGAAAGCCGCAGTATACAATAATATTTTAATTCCTGATTTAAATAAGCTGACAGTTTTAGCAGCCCTTGGGTACTCAGGAAGCTTGTTCCACAGATGGGGAGCATAGAAACTAAAAGCTGCTTCACCTGGCTTGGTTTTGATCCTGGGAACACTGAGTAAACCTGTCCTTGATGACCTGAGGGGTCTGGATGCTTCGTAATATACAAGCAAATCAGAAATGTATTTGGGCCTGTGACCATTTAGTGCTTTATAGACTAGTAATAGGATTTTAAAATCTATCCTTTGACACACAGGAAGCCAATGCAGTGATTTAAGGACCGGTGTAATGTGCTCTATTTTCTTGGTGTCAGTGAGGACTCTGGCAGCAGCATTCTGGATGAGCTGCAGCTGTCTGATTGATTTTTTGCTAAGACCTGTGAAGACACCGTTACAGTAGTCTAGCCTGCTGAAAATAAACGCATGAACTAGTTTTTCTGTATCTTGTTTAGATTTTAAAAAAAGTCCAGAAATACCCTCTGTTCTCCTCCACCACTGAAATATGACTTGTGTACACTGATATTAGCCCATACCTAAAACTCACACCAGAAATGTCACATCAGTGTATAGTGTTATCTTATCCACATTTCCACTCACCTTAATGCACATTTTCAATTTAAGTATAAAAACATGAGTGGAACTACCTGAAATTTGAGAAAAAAGAATAAATACCACAAAAAAGAGATGTTATGAAGAGTTATGAAGTTAAATCTGATAAAAGCAGTAGAATGCACCATACTTGCTGGTGATCCATTAATTCGGTAATCTTCTCATGTTCATCGATTCAACATGTGGTCTATGTTAAGCTGTACATTTTAAGGTTGCAGGCTGCAAATGTCAATCTGTGTTGCATTTGAAAGCAGCAGGCAGCACGTCACTGCTGTTCATCTGTATTGCTCTCAAAACAATAAATGTTGCAGTGTACAATAAAAATATACAGAGGTCAACTGCAATAAGACAAACCATTCATGACAATAGCTCAATCCTTTCAATCATGTTAATTGGCCTACATGTTTCAAAGTAAATTCAGGCCAATCTCTTAGTGCTGAAATTACTGAACTTCCACTTTTCCATCTAGCACATAGCAGCACAGTGTGACTGCTGCCCGAGAGTGATCATTTCATTTCCTTTTGGTCCTTCTGGCTTTTGCTTCTGATGGGATCCTTTTAAGGGGCACTTCGGAAATAATTACCCATCTGAAAGGAAAACCCTTAAGAGGATAAATGGAGTCCTTCACACCTCTGAAGATCCAACAGGCCACATAAACATGTCCATCCACATGTATGTTCTCCGTTTTGTGCAGGCTGTATATAAACACGGAGTGGACACACTGACAAAGCCTATAGTGCAATCCAGTGAAATAAATCCTGCCTTTGTGAAGTTTATAATGTTCGGGTTGTTTGACATAGTATGATTCAAGGTGTTGTTGTACAGTACATCCCCATGCACTGTAGACTCAAATATTTCAGTATTGTTGGAAAACCACCCGAGTCTCACTGTGTGTCAAAAGTAGCCTCAGATATGGTGGCTGAGGAAGAAATAACAGAATAAAAAGCATATTAACCAATATCACAACACATATACAGTAGGTTAATAAAGACACTGCTGCAAATACAGAATACACAAATGCAGCAAGTCATGTTATTTTGTTTAAATTCTCTATGTTTGACTATTATTTGCCATAATACTCATTGTATTCTGTGGCAGTATATTTTTATTTGCACATGTGAAGCACCTTGTGACTCTGGCTTTGAAATGTGCTTTAAAAAAAAAGGAGTTAACCGACTTACTCTCTAAAAACTGACCAGCGACCAAACTGTGAGGTAACTGTGAGCCCAGAAATTTAGCTAAAAACAGATGAAGATGATTTTGTCATTTATTAAATGTACATGCTGTGGTCAGATTTTTAATCAGTGCTCTTAAAGGACCAGTGTGCAGGATTTAGTGGCATCTAGTGGTGAGGTTGCAGATTGAAACCAACCAAACGCCTCAGCCCTTCCCCCTCCAAGCATGTAGGAGAACCTAGGGTAGCCGCAAAACTTGTGGAAAACATGAAAGGCCCTCTCTAGAGCCAGTGTTTGGTTTGTCCGTTCTGGGCTACTGTAGAAATATGGCGGTGCAACATAGCGGGCTCCATGGAGGAGGACCAGCTCTCTATGTAGATATAAAAGGCTCATTCTAAGGTAACTAAAACACAACAATTCTTATTTTCAGGTGATTATGCACTAATTAAAACATACTTATGGATATTATATTCCATTTCTGCCAAGTCCATTCCACTAGCTGCCACTTAACTTTTCGCACTGCACCTATAAAGGCTATAATACATGGTTTTAATGTAATTATGAAATTTCCAAAGTCAGATTGTATCTTAGTGCTGTGTGGAGCACTCTGGGCTGGCTCTGTTCAAAGATAACAAAATCCACCCCACAGCACCTCTAAAGCTCACTAATTAACACATTACATTTTGTTTGTTAAACCTGTACAAAAACAAAGGTTTAAAAACGACACATTGTGGTTTTACAGGGGGTTATGATCCATGCCAGGTTAACTGTTTCCCCATTTCCAGTCTATATGCTAAGCTAAGCTAACTGGCTGCTGGATGTAGCTTCAAATCCTACAGACATAGCTGTATTGATTGTCCCATCAAACTCTCAGCAATAAAGCCCATAAGCACATTTCCCCATATCTCAAACTATTTCTTTTACCTTTTGGGCTTGTTAGGCTCTGCAGCCTATCCCAGCATGCACTGAGTGACAGGGGGTGCATACACCCTGGACAGGTTTTCCAACTGTCACAGGAGACAGGTAAACAAATTCAGACTTTCCAATTCACATGCCCTGCATGTCTTAATCCTGTGTTAGCCACACTATTCTGATTAATTGATGATTACTTGTTAATTAAAATGAACTGTCCAATTAGCTAGAGTTGCACGTTCAGTCTCAGAAGGGCTATAAAAGTCAACACTAGAGAACAAAGCATCAGCCCAGCTTCATCAGCGCCTCCACACAGGGGGGCCCATTTAGGTAAGAAAAGGCCCATGTCCAACTCTGGGCCCCCAGGGCTGACAGTGTTTATTGTTTCAGAGCTACCACAGATTCAAGCAGTGCCCCTGTCTCAGTGTAATGCTCTATAAATGTTCTGGCAAGTCTGTGATGGGTATAGCCTCTCATCAGTGACTAACACTAGTGGTAATTTTGGCTTTACACCCAAAGGAGGTCGGGAAAGTTTAATAAATCTTGATCTTGAGAGGAATGATAATGACCTCTTAAAAAAGGCTGAAATTGTCTCATCTATCTCGCTGCTAAAGTACTGATGCAATAATTTTCAATAAGAGTGGGGAAGATATACTGTATATATCGTAATCATTGTAGACACACACACTCACACTCTACTTCTGAATGCCTCCAGATAGAAAAAAAAGAGATAATTAGGGAAATAAAGTGAACGATGTATGAGCAATTTGTCTTATTACATTAGTGGTGTGAGGTAATATGAGATAGTGTTAGTAAAATGATCAACCATAAAAAACGTAGTCTGGATTAGAGGGAGAGAGAGACTACATTGGTGCCACTATATCCTGGACCTACTGACACATTGGAGACGGGGAGGAATTAGGTCAGGGCTTGAATGTAGAAGGTAATAGATGGCTACAGCAAAGATTTATGTGCGACACCCTCTCTCAAGAGAGAAATAGAGAGGGGGAGACAGAGGGAGAGAGAGAAAGAGAGATGGGAAGTTGGTATTGGAGCTAAATCAGACTGTCAGTTGGTGCTGAATTCTTCCTGAGGCGACAGAGGGAAGGAGGGAGGGAGGAAGAGAGAGAGATGGAGGGAAAGGAGAGCAGAGCACTAGAGAGAGAACTGGGACATGGAGAGGGAGAAGAATAATGATGGAGAAAGCAAAGAGGCTGAAAGAGGGATCAGGGTGGTGGAGTTCATGGGGCAGAAAACAGCACAGCCAGAGTGAGGACACAGCAGAGATCGGGAGGCTTTTAGATGATGTAACTTGCTCTCTGGTGGCAAAGGAGGAGGATTTCTGGTGTCCAGGGCTCCAGAAGCATAAGTTCTGGTCATTTTCTGCATAGATAATACAAGGTGACTGACAGTGGGAGCACTTCAAGACTCAGATGGACATGAAACTTTCCTGGTTGTACCATTAGCACAAAAAATATACCTGTTTTAAAATATGTTTATTTTATACAAAGCCAAAGGTTCAAGTCTCTGTACATAAAAACTTGAGGAAGAAGTAAACTACAACTCCATGGATGTTTCTTGGTATCAAACATCCAATCAGTGGATCATATTGTGCACAATAAATGAAGAGTCAAAGTTTAAAATAATGATCTGTAGAAATTTGAGAAGACATTCAACGGTTAAAATCAGTTCACTTTCTTATTCTAGGTCTACTGTATGTTAGATGAATTCAGCAACTGTACCACAGTATTTGACTCCCACTTACAAAACAAGACACTCTGATTTGAGTCTCTGTCTTTAGCACTGTAGCTGCTGTGCAAGGTGAAAAGAAGTCCTAAGACTGCTGAGCAAGAAACCACCAACAACCAAAGGCAGGTCTGAATGAGTTTATTCTTTCTGAGGACACATGTATCTACAGGAAATGAGGATTGAAGTTCAGGTTGGTACTCAAGGGCCCAGGGATACTGCACTCTGACTTGGACTGGCATCTCCACTCTGACATCTGGGAGTTCAGATCCTGGTCTCTTTTCTCTCCAGCTGCTGGTTGCTTCAAGCATGTTGGCTGCCTCCTGACTTGGAGCAATTGGGTTCCCTTCCTTGTTCCTCCTCCTACAGCCTTGGCTCCTCAGAGATAATTAGTTTATTGCACAATCCCAATCCACTCAGCCACAGGTTAATTCCTCTCACGCTTAGTTTCCCTCCATTAAAAGTCAGTTTACTTAAAAACATGCCAGGCCAGGCTTGCAACTCCTATGCACATGTGGTGCTCCTGATCCAGACCAGCTCCCTCAGTGACAGAGCACAGCTCCTCTCCGCTTCATGTTGATAAGGTTTTTTTGTCCCCCGCCTATTGTCCTGGGCGGCCTTTATAAGGAAGAACACCAAGCAACACACCAATGAGATCAAGGTGTTATTCCAGAACGCAGGTTTAACAAACTCTGAATTCTGAACTTTGATTAACCGTAAGATGGGAAACTTGGTTCCAGAGTTTTTGGTTCCAGAACAGCTGATCAGAGTTTGTTTAATCAACTCTGAGTATGTTCACTCTGAACTAAGCTTGTGTCTGTTGAATGAAAAAAGCCATTATATGGACCTCCAATACTACGAATCACCATGGCAACAGGTAAATAAAAGTCAGACCCTCCATTTAATCCAGTGGAGGTAGTGTATGCAGTTAATGCAGGTGTATGTGGATGGTGCACAATTATCTTTAAAAAAAAAAGAGCCTGAGTCAGAGCGGGGAAAATGTCAATAAGTTAACACAATACAGTTTTATTCAGTGTTGTGACTTACATTTCCTTAATGATGACAAAGTGGAATCTGACTGTGTATCAGGCTGCAGCTACATTACATTTTAAATATATTTGTTCATCTTTAATCTGACAGGGACAAAACACAGGAGGCAGCAACAAAAGATTTAAAAAATATATAGATCAAAGACACAGAGACATGACTGTAAGCTCACAGTCTGATCCAGTAATAATGTGTTTGGTGATTTGTACTTGAAAAGGTGTTGCGGATAAAATACAGTGAATTTTAAATTTTAGACATCTGTATGTATCTTGGCTCAACAGCATTCAGTGATGCTGCTCAGAAATATTAACATATAATCTCCAATTATATAGGAACGATGTTCCATCAGTGTTACCAATCACATCATGAGTGATAGAGATAATTATTCATTGATCCTGTCTACATGTCTAAACCTTTATAGCAATTTTTTAAATGTAAACTGAGATTACACATTATGTACAATAAACATTTCAGTGCAGGAGCTGCTCTAACAAACTGACAGCTGTGCACAGAGTCAGTGTTATAACAGAAGGACATGCAGAGGTTTTATTCTGAGCTGAGGATAAATCCACTCTGTGTAATATTTGAATGTGAGAGAAAAAACACTGTTCAAAGAAATGATTGATGTGCATAAAAGCGTTAATTTTAGATAGTCCTGAGTAACAAACTTTACCTTGTGAGGCAGATGGATTTGTGAGATCATGACATCACGCAAGAATCCATCTTGTCAGGCAATTGATGCACTTGTGTCCAATCAGCTTTGTGAATCCAGCCGCCTCTTAAGGTAAGATGGTGATAGACAGAAGGTTCATCCAATCACCTGCCAAGTAGTTTTTGAAAGTGCCTGCCCTTCCAAAAAGTTTCCATGGACGACTTCTCAGATGGTTCTCTGAAAAAGAAAACATCTGGTGCATCAGGTCATAAGAAACTAATATCCAACCAGGATTTTGATTTTGAAATTCAGTAAACCTCCGTTAATGAATGTGCTTCAATACGGGCTTTGATATGGACTGAATGAATGAGGAGATGAAACAGCATGTCTGTCTCTGTAAGAGGGAGGAGACAGAGAGAAACTCAGAGTTTGTTGAAGAAAACCTGCCAGCGAGCAGGTTAGCTTAACCAAGTAAGTTACCATGGTAACTGACCCAGACTTTAAGTTAACTCTCTTTCTGGAACTGAAAACTCTGAGTTTCCTTCATCTCGTGCATATGTGTGTGTGTGTGTGTGTGTGTGTGTGTGTGTGTGTGTGTGTGTGTGTGTGTGTGTGGTCCAGGTATTTCTCACGTTGTGGGAACGTAAATCTGTTTACACAGTCATGTTGTGGGGACTGGCCTCCCTTACGGAGACAAATAGCAAGACCCCTTAACGCAAAATCCTTAATTTTAGGGTGAAAACTTGGATTAAAGTTAAGGTAGGTTTAGGGTTATGTTAAGGTTAGGGTAAGGGTTAAGGTTAGGCATGTGGTGGTTATGGTAAAGGTTAGGATAAGTCTCCAGGAAATGAATGTAAGTCAATGTAATGTCCTCTGAAGTGATGGAAACACAACTAAGTGTGTGTGTGTGTGTATGTGTGTGTGTGTGTGTGCGTGTGCGTGTGTTTGTATGTGTGTGTGTGTGTTTGTGTGGGTGGATTCTCTGTACAGAGATAAAAAGATACAGAGGAGAGAGAGCACAAGGTGGAGACAGTATTAACCAAAGGAAGACAGGAAGAGAAAAAGGGGAAAAAAATAACATAACTACAGTGCTCTTGGAGGGCATCTCTGGTTGGCCTCTAGGGACAAAGGGGTGCCAGTGTGGAACTGGGGCAGGTCAGGTCAGGACAGCTGGGTCAGGGCAGAATTTTGTGTATTGATTTTTTTTTTTATTTTCCTTTCCTATACCCCTCCCTTTTTATTTTTGTTTGTTTGCTTGTTTTATCCTTTTTTTATTCTTAATTTGTAAATTTTTGTCCTCTTCCTTGCTTTCCTTGCTCTCACCTGTTCAGACCGCCACCAGGCCTGTAGGAGGTTTTACTGTGTTTTTTAATACTGCAGACACTATGAAGTTCAAGGCATATTTCCCACTGGAACAATAAAGTCTATCCTATCCTATTCTAAAACTAAACAACAAGGGAAAGCAGAATTTAGAAGGGGAGAGTCTCAATTAAAATGAACAAAATTAAAACAAAAACAAAGCAAAAATACATTCAGTATATGGTGGGTAAGTATGCGTAGTTGCATTTAATTTCATGGCTCTGCAGGAAGGTACTAAAATGGAGTAAAGACAGAAATAGAGGAGAAAAGACAAAAAAAAACAGCAACTAAGAGGAAAGGATGGAGGGAAAAGAAAACAGTTGAAAACATTGAAAGTTAGACCGTGTGGGGAAATGTGTGTGCTCAGGTTGTTTTTTGATTTCCAGTTTAAAAAGATAGTTTTCTTGGTGATAATTAGGGCTGTGAGGAGAATACTAGAAGTAGTGCTACGTAATTGTAATGCTGATAGGTTGCCTATGATGCAGACCTCCAGGGATAAAGGGATATGGCAGTCCAGTAAGTGAGATAATTGATCTGTAACTTGGAGCCAAAAGTGACTGATTCGTGTGCAGTGCCAAGGGGAATGCAAGTAAATGTCAGTGTGTGTTTTGTGAACAGTGTGTGCATCTGTCTGATTCATTAAATCCCATTTTGTGTAATTTCTCACCAGTTTAGTGTATTCTATGTAGAACCTTATACTGTATAAGCTGTAAGTTTGTGTTATTGCTCTTGTTGAAATTAATTTTACAGATTTGGGTCCAGAAGTTGGTATTGGTACTAAAAGAGAGGTTTCGTTCCCACTTTGAGAATGGGAGAGATATTGAAGAGTCTGAGCTGCTGAGAATCATGTAAATTCTTGATAGGATTTTCTTTAGACCTGAGAGATTTAGCATTTTATGAATCAGAATTTGATGAATTAGACTGGTGAGAGTTCTACTGAGTTTTGATAGGATGGTTGGTTTTGATTGCAGGTACTCCAGAAACTGTGTATTCCCAATGCCGGATTTCTGGAGTAAATGTTGAAAATGAACAATGGTACTATTTTGAATGATATGGTGAAGATGTGTAATTCCTTTATCCTTCCAGGCAGTGAAATGTAATGTTTTTTATTGATAGAGAAGTCTGGGTTGTCTCAAATTGGTGAGCAGAGGGATGGTACCACTGTGGAGTGATTTGTGCTTTTGTGCTTTTCACCAAGCTGACAGAGTTGAAGGTATGGTCATGTTTTGAAAACAGTAATGTTGCTTGATGGTTTGGCTGATAAATGGGAAGTCTGATAAATGTATGTCATTGCATAATGCCTGTTCAGTTTCTAACCAGAAAGAATTTAGTCTGGGGTTGTTGAACAATTTTATAAGATATTTGAACTGATTGGCCAGGTGATATAATTTAAAGTTTGGGGCTTCTAATACCCCCTGGGATTTTGGTTTTTGTAAAGTTGAGAGTTTTATCAGTGGACTTTTGTTTTTCCGGTAAAATTTTAAGATAGCTGAGAAGGGAGATTTAAACCAGGAAGTGTTGGGAAAAATAGGGGTCATTACAAATAAGTAGTTGATTTTTTGTTGCCATTCCTCAGGAAAGGGAAACAGGTAAGTTGGTCCAGCGAATTAAGTCATTTTGTATTGATTTGAACAGTGGTGTGAAATTTAGATTGAACAGCTCTGACAGTTTGGGAGATTTATTGATGCCTAAATATTTAATATTGCCTGTTGGGAGATGATAAGTTGATGCCAGGATTTCCACATCACTTTCATCTATACCATGTGGTAAGATAGTGGATTTTGACCAATTTACTGAGTAGCTGGAGAGTTCTGAGAAAGATAACCATAAATTTATAACCATAAAGCATTCTTGCAGGGATGAGTGAGAGTCCTGAAGGAGCTATAACACATCATTTGCGTGAAGGAATAATTTTGTGTTCTGTAGTGGATGTCTGAATACTTTTGACATTGCCATTTTGCCATATTGCAGTGAAATTTTGTTAAATCAACCTCTTGGTAGTGATGGTGGCCCTTGGTGATGTGTATAGTGCCTTTATCTAATCAATTTCTAAGACTCTCCAAACCTGAATTATTGTAAGGTTGCAAATAAAGATTTCCAATTAACTCTGTCAAATGCTTTTTCTGCATCAAGTGATAGAATCAAGGTGTTAGATTTTTGGTGATTTGAAAGCTGCATTAGGTTGAACAGCAGAATAAAACCTGTCTGATCGGGATATATGAGGTCCAGCACTTTTCTGACCAATACACACTCCAGCAGCTGCAGTCAGGGCCATTGATGTATATAGTGCAGGATTGTGGTTGATTCTTGATGCCTCTCCTCCTAATATGGCCTACTTCCTCGAGCCACATACTGTCCCAGCTTTTGAAGGGTGGAGTCTTCTCACTGTCATTGTTTCCAGTATAACGGAACCCAGTCAACCTTCACAACCCCCACATATGCTGGTTCAAGAGTAGTCTGCAGGGATGTTGGGTCTTGAGGTTGTACCTGTGGTGATATTCTGGAGAGCACATCAGCATTAACATTTTCCTGGTATGGCCAGTACTTAATGTCAAAATTTTAGTTTGCAAGTTGCTCTGCCCACTGTTATACTACTCCCACTTTGGCAGTGGATAGGTGGACCAGTGGGTTGTTTTCAGTGTAGACTGTGAACTGGGAGCCCCACATAAAGTCAACTGAATTTTTCAATCACTGTCCATTTCAAAGCCAGCAGTTCAAATTTGAAGGAACTATAATTAGAGTCATAAGGCTCTGCAGGGGCTAAGCTTCTATTGGCATGGGCTACCACCCATTCCTTCCCCTCCTGTACTTGAGATAGCACCACCCCAAGGCCCATTACTGACATCAGTGTATGGCTGGAAGGGTAGTTTAAAATCTGCAAATGCTAGGTTGGGCGGTTCTAGCAGTTTCTGTTTCAGCAGGTGTTGGCAGTTGGCAGTTCTTATCACATTTTATGGGGATATTTTGTTTTTTTGTTCTTAGGTACTCCAATCAACAGAGAATTACGTGGCCTAGCAACACTTGCAAATCCACCAATGAACTGGTGATAATATCCTGCAGAGCCAAGAAAGGAGCATACCTGTTGGATTGTCTGTGGGACCAGCTAATTCTGCACACTGGCAATCTTGTCTTGGTCAGGGGCCACACTATCACTGCTCACAAGGTGTCCCAGGAATTTGACTTGCTTCTAGAATAGAACACATTTGTCTTGTCAAAGTTTCAAGCCATAACTTTTAAGTCAATCAAACACTGCTGGTGACTATACTATCACATCATCTAGATATATCAGGGCAGACTCTGTGATTAGACTCCCCTGGCAGCTTTGCATCAATCTCTGGAATGTTGCAGAGGCAATACAAGGATCAAATGGCATTCTTTCAAATTTGTACAGCCTAAAAGGGGTACAAAATGCCATTTTCTCTCTATCAACTTCAGAAACTTGCACTTGCCAATAGCCAATAGCCAAATTGAGTGTGGAGTAGTGCTTAGCTTTTGTCAATGTTGTCAAAGTTTCTTCAATACTAGGAAGGGAGTGAGCATCTCTATGTATAACTGCATTTCCCGTTTCCAGCTGTGAGTTGGGACATTTTTTTAAAAAATGTAACGTGGTGTTTACTGTTGCCATGACAATGAGGTTGCCTAACTTAGGTAACCACTTTTCACGTGATCATTTTAATACAAACCATGATCTTTCTCTAACCCTAACCAAGTGGTTTTTGTGCCTAAACCTAACCAGACTTTAACCACAGCGTTGTCACATCATAAAACACAATTCCTTTTTAACAGTGATTTGCAACAGTTTTGGAAAGCGGTATATTACACTCCAATGGGTTGTTCTGAAAACGTTCCAGTTGGTCATTCTGGAATGCAGGCACAAACGACCTATGTGGTCATTTAATTTGGAGGACTTGTTGGGTTTGATATACCCACAGACCCATATGTACTTTAATTGCCCTCTCACATACCAAGACAAAGTCATTTTGTTCTTTCTTGTATTGTTACTCACACATACACACACACACGCACACTAATCAGTGTTTCACTTGCTGCTAGTGACCCATATTGAAGGCTACGTTAATGATGACTTAAACAAACAGTGCGTCATTAGCTCCCGTCAATAACTCTAAACAGCCACGAGACACATCACCCATTACAATTAAGTTAGAAATATTAGAACTGCTGCTATGACACACACTGTAACTGTGTGTGTGTGTGTGCGTGTGTGTGTGTATGTATGTGTGTGCTTGTGCTTGTGCTAATGAAGGTATTGAAATTGCCATTAATATGTGTGATGTCTCAACACTAGGAGAGCAATTGGGTTTATGAAAGGCTCATTGCTTTCCATATTTCAGCCTTAAGCAATATAAATGTTTATGTGTTTGCTCATTGACAAGTCCATTTAAAGCAGCTTCCAAAGCCCTGACAGCCCATAACTAATTCTCTGGCGCAGCCTTCTCACCAGGGTTACACTGACATGCTGGGCTCCTCATATAATGGTCTGATATTTTCCTTTTGCCTAAAACAGATACAATCCAGTCAATATCATCTATTCAGATACACTAAATGGCCAGAGGTTTATGGATACCTGAACCTTATACCAATATGTTGTTTAACATGTCATTCCACAACCATGGGCATTAATTTGCCCCTATAACAGCCTCCACTCTTCTGGTTTCAGGCTTTCCACCAGATTTTAGAACCTGGCTGCAGGGATTTGCTCCCATTCAGCCACAAGAGCATCAGTGAGGTCCACCACTGATGTTAGATGATAAGGTCTGGCTCACAGTTGGTGTTCCAGGTCATCCCAAAGGTGTTGGATGGGGTTGAGAACAGGACTCTGATGTGGAAGAACTTGACTGGCCTGCACAGACTGAGAAACCCATTTCTTTATGGAGTTAGCATACACACAGACAATGTCATGTTGAAACAGGAAAGGACCAAACACAAACCGTTGCTACAAAGTTGGAAGAACACTATTGTCTAAAATATCATTGTCATCTTAATGCTTCAGCATTTAAGATTCCCCTTCATTGGAACTAAGAAGCCTATAGTCCAAATAATTGATAACCACTAAAAGTACACAAAAGTAGATGACAGGTTGTGTATCAGATTGTGCTGGTTGGATATATTTGTTGTTTGTTCAGATGCTTAAACGCTATGTTCAGGTTTTCCTGACAAGCAACATCTGTATAGTTGGTACACTGGCTGTTTGCAGCAAATAAGACTTCAAAAACCCTCCAGGGGTCAAATTTGTACAAATAAAATTTGTACGAAAAAATTCACTTTGCATTCAATATGAACATACCATAAGGAACGAGGGTTGGGTGTTCAAAGCAAGCCCCTTTGATACAGAAGACAGTGTTTCAACAGTTATCATAGGCTGTTTAAACCATCACTGTGATATTTTATAGCCTTAATCAAGTAGTTTTAGTTGCCTAAACTTAATTATTAACCATAGGGGTGCTTGAACACACTCATATGAGTCATTTTTGGAACGGTCATATAGGTTGTTTTGGAAGATACTGACAAACTATTTTGTTGGTGACCTATGAGGACTTTCTGGATGGATATGATGCAATATTGATTATATATTTATCACACGGTGAATCAATATTAAACTGAGTGCTAAAAGGTCAGTTCACCCCAAAATAATAATGTTCCTAATTACCTCTCAAGGTATTGAGCCATTTAGGTAGTTTGGTTTTACTTGCAGAGGTTTTTGTAATATCTACACACAGTGGAAGTAAATGGAATTCAGTAAGTGGTGCTTAAGTAAATTATTTTTGGTAAAACTCAACAGCAGCTTGTTTTTCCAGAAGCAAGAAGTCCCTGATTAAGTCCTTTAGTGAGGTCTGTGAATAATTCGGAATGACAGGGACATTGTTTCTGAGAAGAGACATGCTGTTGAGTTTTTAAATATCATTTTGTAATGATTTGAGTGCTACAAATGAACTTCTATTCAGCTCCATGTATTGGGGAAGCGATGGTTATCTGAAAACTTCATTCTGCATATGAAACTGAAAGAATTATACCACACACACTACCACGATGGCTAAGTGCGAAAATATTTTCAGTGTGATTGGAGAAGCCCTTAAAGGAAATCTCTACATCTGTGTGTGTGGAAGCGATAAAGCTACAGAGTTGGAATGGTCTCAGAGCCCTCTGTGTTTATTTGGCCTCCATTATGTTTTATTTGTAGCCTGATAGTGTCTCTTGGCAGGAAATAAACAGGCTGTGAATCAGAAATGTGTTTGTGCATGGGTATGAGGGAATTCAGACATGCACAAACACAGACATAAATATGCAGGTGAGCAATACTAATACAGGCAAGCTCTCTCAGTTTTATTTTATTGTGCGAATCGGAAAAACAGCTAAAAACAATGAGCCTGATTCCATTAACTGTTCAGAAAATGCACGCAAACCCACAATGTGAATATGCATATTAGAGAATCAGCCGTGGCAAGCTTCAGTCTTCAACACATTTGAATATGCAAATGTTTCCCGGCACAAAAAGCCTTGACAAGCTGTTATTACATGATTCCTGTGGGTGCAGACACAACAGCCTGAAAAGATAAGGAGAGTAGCCCTAGACAGTTGCTGGGGAAATGCATTTGTGGGTGCTTGTATGTGTGTTTGTGTGTATTCAGGGGGGAGTGTAATGATGCCAGTGGTGTTTCTTCTCCACTCACCAGAATCTGTGATGTGCTCAGTCATACTGGCTATGAAGGGTTTGGTCACAGAGGGCACTGAAACATTCAAGGAGAGAAATCTTGATCAGAAGTCAAACAGCAGACAGTTGTGACACTGCAACCCTGTCTGCTAGAATTACATTTACCATATATACCACATTGCGCAACAAATACATTTTAAAAGGATTAAGTTTGCTGATGAAGAATGTCCCAAAATGTTGATACTGAACATATCAGCAAAATGTTCACTGACAATGTATTTCATTTTTTTGTCCTCTACAATATCCCGTTTTGCGATACAATATGTGCTCGCAGCACCTAATACATGATGACAATTTCATGGTTATGTTTAGGCTCTCATAGGAAAGATCATGGTTAAATATTCAAATCTTCAAAACTTGAAGCACAACACACAACTTGTTTACTTTTTATAACAAAACCATAATCATTCCCTAACCCTTAACCAAAGTGCTTATGTTGCCAAAACCTAATCATACACATGTGACTCAAGCTGTGATCCCTGGTCTTGAGCTTTGTACACCTGCTACCCACCACTACCACTACCTTACTTGGGTACATAAATGTAAATGGTAAATGGTAAATGGACTGTACTTGTATAGCGCCTTTCTAGTCTTCCAACCACTCAAAGCGCTTTTTACACTACAAATCACACTCACCCATTCACACACATTCATATGCTGAATGGGTACAAGGGCTATCATGCAAGGTCCCAACCTGCCTATAAGAGGTGTAGCACATCCTTTGCTGGAAAAAAAACATTGCAGGGGTTCCATGATAAGGAAGGAATCACCATTCCCTATAAAAAAAAATGAGAAATATATAAACATTATTTCTGGGAGACAGGGTTGGACACTTAGATGGTGTCTACTGGTCATACAGGGTAAAAAGTCAAGTCAAGTCTCCATGATGATAATATACTGTAGTTACAGCTATGTAATTTTACTCCAGATTAATTATAAGGTGTAATGTATGATGACTATAAAACATAATACTTTGAATGCTAAAAACACTGTAAATAAACCATAATTGTTAAAATTGTAGTGTCATTTACTGTGTACGCACAATGTTTTCTTTTGCAACAACTTTTGTTGAAATGCAATGTGTCTCACAGCTAATACCATCTGATCTGACACAGAACTTTTCCACAAAGATACTTGAATATTGAAATCAAACAGAAAAAAACAAACAAAAAAACAATGAAGTAAAGTAGAATGTTGTCAGAATCTTTTAATTTCTTCCACATTTTGAGCAGGATACATTTTGTTGATCACCAACCTGATAGCCCTTCTTTGTGTAACTGATACTGTATAAAAGTTATATAAAATGCTTTATGTAAAATCTGAAAACTGGTGACCACAAATGGCAGACGAGTTTTTTTTTTTTTTTTTTTTTTGAGCAGGTGACGGCAAGATGAATCGCCCTCTCTGATATGTGCTTTTGTTCCTTTTTTTTCTGACCATCATGGCAGCCTAGTTTGACCGGTCTATTGTCCCCCAGAGAACTCAGGTGTTTCATACTTCTTACACTGTCATGCATTTCCAATCTGTCAACTGGGCTTTGTCATTTGTGTGTGTTTAGAGATTTAATCGGATTTAAAGAGTAACCACACTCAGACTGATAATCCTGCTTGTTCTGCTATTTTGTGGTTGCTGCTTGTTCTGTCCATAGTCCAACTATACTGTACCCCACACTTGAGTGTGGTTACAAGTAAAACAGACCACACCCAACAGTGGGGGTTTCCTCTTTAAAATAAAGGGGAATATCAGTACATGGAAAATTCTTGCACTGTCAGAAAGAAGTTTTAAATTTAATCAAGCTTTCCATCGAAGTGTTTCCAGTGTGTGGTTTTGGCAACCACACAAACAGGCCAGACAGTGTGATTATACTTGAGTGTAGTAACTGTTGAATAAACATTAAGCTTAAATGTCTATTAGGATGTGACAATCCCAATGCTGAACAAATATTATCAAGAGCCAAAGAAAGATAAGAACAATTCTGCATAACTACAAATTAACTACCAGTGATATATTGCCATATTTATGTTGCCATAGGGGTAAACTAATGAAACAACAGGATTTTTTACTGTTCTATTATATGCACCCTAATGTCTGCAATAAAGTATATTTAAAGCACTCCGCACCCCAAAAACCTTTCTTGCACAGTGTAACTTGGGTTGAGTGGGTACGATCACCCACAAGAAATAGTAGTTACCTGGATGTAACTCCATTTCCTGCTGCTGCAGCTTCATATTAAAAGCTTTCCACTGACAAACTAATGGGAGGCTTTTATTGTGAAGAGGAAATGACATACGTTTGCAGAGCTTCATCAGTGGTGCTATTCTTCAACAAAAACAAGTCAACACAACAAAATTAAGAGATATTTGGAGCTATTTGTTCAGTGGATCAGAAATACTGCAGAGAGGAACAGCACAAGCAGAAACAGCCACAGTGATGATGATGTTTGATGAAGAGTTGCAGATGACTGGCTTGCATTTTCAGCAAACAGCACATCTCTAACAGGTTGCCTAATCAATTTATTTTACCTTGCAGTGAGGGTGCTGCACTATTGTAACATGAGGGAACACTGTTTGAAGGGGAACAGACTTCAACACTTGTGACATCCCTTGCTGTGCTTCTGGCTGATCTGAAGTGTAGTTGCTTATGGAGAACCGTTTCATTCAAAACCCTACCCAAACCGTACACTACCTATCCAGTCATCCTGCGCTGCCACCCAGTGGACAGTGTGTGCCACCCAGTCGACAGTGCATGCGATGCAGTCGACAGCGCTGCCACCCAGTGGGAGCACTTCCTGACTGAACTTTCCCTGCCACCCAGTTGATTATTGTGCAATGTCCAATTCGATAGCGGTGCTACCCAGCTGATAGCGCTGATTAGACAAATTCAATCATCTCTCTGGGTGGCGCGCGCTGTCCACTGGGTGGCAGTGCAGGATGACTGGATAGGTGGTGCACAGTTTGGATACTGGGTGTCTGGTAACTGGATAGGTGGTGCACGGTTTGGGTAGGGTTTTGAATGAAACGGCTCTCCATAGTTGCTAACAGTTAGCGTTAAACTGACTGACTTATGTTACGATCCACATCATCTTCACAAACCGTGGAAAAAACAGTCTGGTGGCTGCTAGTATGTATCTTAGTTCTGTTGATAACGATATAGTTACATATTGGTGAGATAGCCAGTGTTTGTAATTCATCAAAAGACTCATCAGGCAAGTCAGCTATCACTTTTTAAGCTGAAGACCCATCTGCACGTGCCTATAGAAATGTTTTCATCAGCAGTAATGAAACATGGTTCCAATATAGCTGAAAGCGATCAGGAAACAGTAAAACAAGGTTGATACCTTAAAGTACAAACAGGGAAGTACAAACATCTATTAGTGTCCTGTAATTACCACTTGTGGCAGCAGAGGCCACTGTTGCTACTGCTCAGCAGATGTTACATAGTCTTGCTTTAATTACCTGAAATAGCTGATTAGATAATAATCCTAGATACTGAATTTATATTTTGTAATATGTAGACCTTTTGTATTTGTTATTCAGATTTTTGGAGTCTTACAGCCTTAACTGAGGCGACTGCAGTTGAGTTACCATGCAGGGGTTAGGAAATCGGACAGCACTGAAGGTCAAATGATAATTTGGAGGAAGAAGCAACAATGAGAGAGGGAAAATGAATACACCTCCCATTTTGCTGGTCATTTTGTAAAGGTCAGTTTAAAAATCTTCAGGGAATGAGAAACTGCAAATGACAGTGGTAGAAAAAATAAGACTGAATTCAGAAATGTGTTCCTATGCTTTAGCTGGGTTTTTAAGCTCATTTGTGAGGTGGATCACTTCGATAAGCATTTATAATGAGATTTACACTTTTCAGAGATCTTTGAACTTCATCGCACAAAGTTCTTCAAAGTTATTTAAGAGAGACAGATTCTGCTACTAGCAGCCCTTATGCTTAGTCCTATTTGGTCTATGTAAGCAATGAAAACAAATGGAGGTACTGGGTGTTTGTTCATGTGTCAAATATATTTAATGTCAGATGATTTGTACATAAATTCACAAAGTTAATTTCCAATTGACCAACTGTTTAATTTTCAGGTAAGGTCTCTTAAAAGATCACAGATTCAGACTCAAAGCTCAAGCTTTGGTCTTTAGTTTCATATCTGATGTTTAGGAGTTTGTGTGAACTGACTTATCAAATAATTTTTTGTACTTTTTTGTTAAATTTGAAATGACTCTCAAAGCCTACTAAACCACAAATCAAATATTCAATATGCAAGGAAAGATATTAAAAGTAGTTAAGAGCTAACTTCCAAAGGGAAATGTTTTCAAGTGGTGCAAGAACATATGAGCGTAACAGATAATAAAGCTACAGGTAGCCAGCTAAGATCCTGTAAAGTGCATCAAAGAGTCTTAACAGCTCATATTCAAGGTTGTTTTTTGATTTATTAGTTGTTTCAACTGTCTGGTGTCTGGAGTCTTCCATATTAATGAGCAGCATTATGTAAATGATGAGATGAAAGAGAACCTGCACTGCAGGTGTCCATCCAAACCATCTTCAACAACCTTCATCATCAGAAATATAAAGGTGTGGGTGAATATTCTGATTGTTGGGTCAGTTGTTCACCCTGTCTCGTTATATTCCAGCCTAGAAAGTTTAAACTGTTATGGTGTACTGCACACAGGTCGTAAGCATGTGGTCGGGTTGGATGGTGGCCGTACAAAGCACAGACCTGTGTGGTTATGTTTAGTCAACAAAACACTTTGGTTAGGGAAAGATTTTGGTTTGGTTAAGTTTTGAAAAAGCAAACATATCCTGTCCGAGTTACGAGTTTTTAAAATATATATTATATTGAAGATCTTCAATCATATCATATATCAAGAAAAACATCAAAAAGCAATAAAGTTACACACATTGTTATGCCTATAGACTGTCTTAACAGAGCACCCTGTATAAAATCATTTAAACAGGAGTCTGTTGGTAACCACTATCTCCTTTCACAGTATTCCCTGGGTAGAGGCCGGATTCAGATATTAGTGACCATGCATGCACCAAAAATGTAATATACACCCACACATATATACATTTTAGTCCAACACAGTATATTCACCTCAAGAAATAAATATTGGTAAGCAGTATTAAACACTCTCCTGAGGTGTTCCTAGGCTGTCCAGTCAAGTATGCGAGAAATGAATTCCATATATCTGAGAAACTGGTTGATTATCGTGTCTAATTTTTTTCCATATGTAGTGTAATGCTTAGTTCAGTCAACCAAGATTTAAACTGTGGTATAGATTCTTAGCATTAAAACAAATTTCTTAGTTGTTACCATTCCATACTGAATGCATGCACACATGGCACTGGCCTAATCTTTTGCCTAATCTCTGCTGCACAGAGCAGATCAAGCCGTACCAGAAGTCAGACACAGGAACAACATAGAGCATCTGGTCAATTTTCAAAATAAAACACCCTGTGCCAATGAGGGAATGGGTATTTATTGTAACCCCAGATGGGGTGGCTATAGGCTAGCCTAGGCCGATCAAATGTCAAACTGATGAGGTTATTACTTAGCCTGAGTTTCAGCACAGCCTGTACTAAAAAGTCACACTTTTATGTGCCTAAACCTTTGTTGTGATTTGTTTTTATTGTATAAAATGCTAAAATCTCGTATTTTGCTGCTAGCATAGCGCTAGCATTAGCTATTTGACCAGATGCTCTATGCTGTTCCTGCCTGGCTTGATCTGCTCTGTGCAGCTTGACAGTTGTGCCTTTGCCTTATGAGAGTCACAATAGACTTTTAATTAGGCCGTGTAGATCTAATATGAGTGAAGATTCAGCAACTGGATTGTTTATTTCTTGCCTCAAATTTGTTCAGAAGCAGATTTTGGTGGACTGCTAAGGTCAAATAAGTGAAAGTTGTAGACTGCAGTTGGACCCTTCTCTGACACTGTGTGCTGGTCAGAGTAGTAATGATTGACGTCACAACTGAAGACCCGCCTTGATGAGAAGACTGACAGATTGCATTTTCATTCTCATTTTGACACCAAAAGTGTGTGGTGACATGTAAATATAAATGCAGTAGACGGGGGGCGCTGTTTCATTTATTGCATTTGAATATTACAGCAGATTAAGTCTTGGAAAATGAAATGTCAAATGCCATTTTCATTTTCATTTTCAAATTGTTAGAAAATTGCATTTTCATTTTAATAGTGACTTAAATATTGCTTGTATAAATGGAAAATCAGGTTACATTGTTTATATTGCATTTTAATTTACAAACTTGAATTAAACGCACAATATGTAAGTGTGATGACGGTGTGAAGTAGCATGGGATCATGGGAGTTGTTGTCTTCATTGTTAAACAACCAGCTTCTTCAGGTTAGGATTACTCCAGTGTTCATTGCTCGGGATGTTTCTACTGGGAGCAGAATTATCTGCAGAGGTCTCTTCCTCTCCAAAACAAACGGACCCGGTGATTAAAAAAGGTAAAAACACTGAATAAAGCAGTTTCACATAAAAAAATCAGTGTTTCTCTGACGCTATTCTGTGGACACTGGACGAGGCTGTTAGCTGAGCTGCTGCTAACGTTTGCTCTGCTTGTCTCTCTGATAACTTAAGATCCAGACATTCAGCAGGTCTTTACTGGGAGCCAAATTATCCACAGAGGTCTCCTCCTCTCCAAACAAACATACATGGGGAATAAAACTGTAAAAACAGTAAGTAAAGCAGTTTCACATTAAAAATCGGTGTTTCTGTGCGAAAGAGGATATCCGGGAGGGGCTGCTAGCTGAGCTGCTGCTAACGTTTGCTCAGCTTGTTTCTCTGATAACTTGAGATCCAGACATCCAATGACTAAAATTCTTCTTCCAGTTAAAAGATACAGTTAAAAACAATCAAGATCTAAAAAGTTTATCACAAAAATGTGGCTTAAAACTGAATAAAAGTCAATTTATGACAATTTCTGGCAACCTCAATGCTGACGTATTATCTTGTATGCGTATATTCTTTGGTAGACACCATTGTAGCGGACAAACACAACACCAACGTATGCATGATGTGTGCGTATACTCTTTGGTAGAGGGGATATGACACTACTGACAGGTGACCAAGTGAAACGGACCATGATCTTGATTAAAATTACTGATTTCTCTGGGTTTGAAAATTGTTAGAGGCATTTAGGATAATGTAAATACACAACTCAATAAAATATATAACATAGGTCCAGTAGTTTTTAGACATTTTAATGCAGAATAGTTACATATTATAGCTTTAACATTTGAATATTGTCCACTGTACAGCTGGTTAAGTCTTTGAAAATTAAATGTCAAACCATTTCCATTTTCATTTTAATATGGTCATAGAATGCCCATACAAGTATGTGCAAATGAAAATGCAAATTGAACTATTGCACTTTCATTTTCATTTTTACTCAAATAACACATACATATGTAGAAAATTATAATGCTATTCTTAAATGAACAACGGGTCCAGGGGTTTAAAATTGACATTATTTAAATCCTACACAGCCTTTTTCACTGGTCCAGTCAGTAGGACTCTTCCCAGATTTTAGTACTGCAGTCCAAGCTTACATCAGATACTGTAGCACAGCACAATAAATGGCAGCTTTGTCTGTATTTTGGCCAAATTTTCATCACAAGGTCTTGATAAAAAAAAAAAGAGAGACTTGAATAGAAATGCATTTAAAAAAAATCTTTTCAGTAGCTCAGGCATTCACAGTGAACACTAAGGCCACTTGTGAAATGACCTCTTTAGTGAAACAGCCAAATGTCAAGTAACAGTAAAAGGAGAAAGATACAATATGCCTAACATAATAAAAAAGGACATGAATAGGCTGCCACCCTGAAAGGTCAAGAATCACTTAATATATGTTCCCAGATGTCAGCATAGACTTACACATAATAAATATTTGAAAATACAGCCACTTTTTCCACAAACTGACACACACACACACACACACACACACACACACACACCTGTATGAAGACAGTCACACACAGCTCTATTCAGCTGGATGGTCAAGTGTCATTAAAGCTGACCGTCTGAGTGGGCAGAAGGGCAGCCAGTCATTTATTGAAGGGTGCTCACACTGAAGTGTGCGATGGCTGTTAACAGAAAAGTGAGTTGCATTGGATTGAGGATTGTCATTAGCGAGAAGCTTCAGGTTCTGCCAATACCAGGTCGGCACTCATGCAGATAATTTTGTAAAAGTGTTTTTTCCCCCTCCATTTTGGCCTTTCATCCACACTTTCCACACGTTTTCCACACCCAAAATGCTAATATGTGTCTGTCAACACTCACAGACATGATCAGGTACCAGGTATTCACATGTAGCAGCACCATTAAGCCTATAGTTGGTTTGCTCTGGTCTGAATCAGTGGATGAGTTTTTTTTTAATTGACTCACAAAAATATAAACAGAACCAATTTGCAAATCTGAACCAACCCTTTACCCACCCCTCAAACAATATCAGTCATAAATGTTATCACTATCCTTCAATTCTCTCTGTACTTACATCTTACAGCACAGGCAACATAGAATGTTAGTACTGCAGAGCAGCACTGACAGAAAAAGAACACCACAATTATTAACTTAATTCAAAAATGGGAAGAAAATGAAATAAGATAAAATAAAAATGGTGGGCTTGGATTGATTTTTATAGTGTCCACTGGCGCCCATGTTTCAGTGTATTCTGTCTCATTATATTGCAGTCTAAAAGCTACCTTTCTAACTTAATCATTTCTACTGTGATCCATCTTTTCTGAGTTGATAAGTGGATGAGTTGATAAACTTGGTGCATATTCCCATTGGTTCCTGTGGGGAAAAATCCAAGAAAACCTAAATGAATCACTAAAATCCACATTACATGTGTCTGGGGTGGGAACAAGAACGTAAACACAGGAAGAAGGTCTTATCTGCCCAAATATAAAAAATATTTTGTTGTGCTAGTCAAGGTTGTACAGTTGTTTTGTTCCCATTCGAATACGATTACTGTGTTCAGACCTGCCCAAATGAATCGCACCAAGGGGGAAAAAGAACTAATGTCCGATTCAACCAGACTAAACAGCACAGGTTTGAAACGCCCTGAGTGACCTTTCATGCAGTTGAATCAGTGAACTGCAGTGGGGCTGGCCAACTGCAGGGTAGGGCTTAGAAGACAGGGACCACAGTTGCCATATGCACATATTGTAGAAGACATCAATATTCAAAACAAAATTTGGGTTTTGTAAAATGTTCCAATATTGATGTTTTTTTAGGTGATAAAGTTGGCTGCTTTATTACAAGAAGAATAGAAAAAAATAAAAGCTTCTTCAGCGTCTGGTGGAGTCTGCATCCTAAGTGGACTTGCTATTGAAGTCTTTAGAAACTTTGTGAAGTATAAGTATAAATAAATTGTGGAAGTGGACAGGCTTTGGCACTCACGGATTTCCTGGGAAATGGTATGTTAAGTCCATGAGTCTGAAAGTGCAGGAAGTTTAGATATCTGAATTTAGCTATAGTTTTGTCAACACAACCATAAACGCAGGGCTTGGTTCTATCTAATTCAACCTTCATTTGACCAGTGTAGGTTGTGCAGAATTGAAAAGTCTCTGTTAAAGGCCACCCTGCATAATGCATCTCAGTGCAATTCCTTTGGGGATGGTTTCATGGCAACAAACAGCAAACACAACAAATGAGGAGGGAAACGCCACTTCCCCCTCAGCGCTGCGTCCACACCTCCTTAATTTGACACCGTCGTCTCAGGCAAACTTCCCAACTCCTCTGTTCACCCTTTAGCCAAATCAAAAAGTTCCACCTCATTAACAGCTGAAGGTTGCTATCCTGTTAATGAGAGGCCCAATTAGCCTTTACTAAGACAAAGAGAGAGGGAGGGAGAGACTCAGAGGAATCGTTTCCCTCCTGTAAAAAAACTGTTGAACCATTGCCATGTCTACACAGACCAAGAGTAAGATAGAGACAGCGGGAAGAGAGATACAAACAGAATAGAAGAGCATTTGTATTCATGTAATTCAACTGTCAAAAGGATTTTTAAATGTATGTAATGTATGTTAATTGTTTTGTGTTACTGAAAGGAAGGAAAAAAAGATTCTTTGAGGATGTATCAGAAATGCTCCTTTAGTCTTCAGTCTCTGAGTGGGCGGTGTAACTGTTTGATTGACAGCTGTCTCATCTGGGGGCAGAGACACAGTACAAACAAACAAGGAGCTGTGTTCACATTGGTTTTGAATAATAAGGATCACACTACTTGCAGTTAGGTTTTTAAGCAGGTTAACCTTAACCCTAAGCTATACAGCTGATTAGCTAGTTAGCTATCTAGACTGCAGACTAATGTTAGCAGTGCAGGTTTTCCAGGGGGATGTTTGTTTGGCAGCTCAATCAGTGAGCTAAGGTGCAGGACAAGACATGTCCATGTTTGTATGTATGAAAGAGAAATTCACTAGGAATGTGGGTTGTGATCCAAAGTCTGACACTTTATTTGTGATGTATGATATGACTGACAGCTAATCATTGAATGGTAACATTACTGCTTTATGCAAATAACTGAAATATAATTTAAATTACATAATTTGATTTGCTACATGTAAAGTATTTCTCAATCTATTTAGAGAGAGAAACAACAGCATTCAGACTCATATATGCACAAACAGGAGACGCCATCATGAAACCAAAAAAGTGTACAGCTACAGTGCCAATAGCTGGTACCTAAGTAGATAGATGGATGCTTTTCAAAAAATCCCCCAAAAAACAAAAACACAAATACAATAGTAGAGTTAAATCAGAGTTTAGGGAGTTAATTAAATATATTCAGTAATGTACATTACTAATGCGAGTCAGAAGCTGTACATTGATATCATGTAGTGACAAGGTGCTGAGCTGGAATTACATAGATGAATATAGAAAAATAACTGAATGCAGATATGTAATATCATATGGATATTAGGTGTTGAGTTGTGTCCCAATTCAAGCTCTGCTTTCTTATCAGTTTTCATTTCCGGACCAAGTATGTCAACAGCAGGTCAACAAGCAAATGTTCCCCCAAAAGTGAGGAAGACAGTGCATCCTTTACAGCCCTCCTAAAAGTACAACACAGTATCCTATACTTCACTTGTTGAGTTGTGTGTTTTAGACAGATCTCATCAGCTTGTACATTCAGGAAATATCATGTAACCAAACTCATTTTTCCAGGTGTTTGTGTTCAGGTGGCCGTCAGTCACTGGTAGATACATCACACAAACACAACCAATGAAAAAGCCATAGCAAGATGTAAATAATAGAAGCCAGAGGGCACAGAGGGAACCGAGTCTCCTCTCTGCCTCCAGCCAGTTATGAAAACATCCTGCCTTCACCACAAAGCTATTACATATAAGATTTATAAACATCATGAAATAATTTTGTTGAAATTAGACACTAGAGGCACTGTGGGAATGGGATAAAAAGGGCTAGATTGCAACTTTAGCCAGAGGCTTTTTCACTTGCCACATGTTGTGACAGGTCACGCATCACAAAAAACAAATTGCTCTGCTCCATTGTGGATACGTCCTTGCAAACACACACAGGTACAAACACTGGCAAACGCTGGCACACACAGATAGCCACAGAGTTCACAGTGTTGTCCCCTGATGCTGCTCTCACATTTGTGTTTGCCTTTGACTGACTCTGGATCGAATGCAAATTTCTGGTGGCAAAATTTTCAGCTTTACGAGTTGAAGAGGACCACCTAAACGCGCCATTAGTTTGGGTTTCTTTGCGGCAGACAAGGCGCAGCCCTCTGGCCTCTGATGGAATCATGTGTACTTGGAATGATGCAGTACCTGTAACAGGACACAACAGACATCACTGAACCCTGTCAGGGTCGTCCATTCTTGGCCTGATGATCACTTCACCTCATTTCACTTCATTATTCAGTCTGACACTGTGGGATGGGGTGTGATTTTGTTGCTGTAACCTACGCTGTTTTCTGTTGAGAGGCACAGAGGCTGTGGAAGTGGTTACTTGAAGCTGTTAAATGTTTATCGCAATTAATGTTGAACGCTGAACAATTTGGAGATAAGGGTGGTGATTCAGAGATCTGGAACCAGGCTGGTCCATTCCTATGGGTGGAAATTAAAGGGGACATATTATGGTATTTGTGGTTTTCTGTTATTTCTTTACTGTTATGATGTTATGACAACATATATTTGCTGTGAAACTGGATTAATCTGTAAGGTTAGGTTAGGTTTATTCTTTTACTAGGGATTTATTTCTCCAGTACATCAATGACAGTATGTTTAAGGTATTGTTAAGGTTGGCCAACTAAAACACTATGTTTCGAGGTCTGTTCAGAGGTCTACTACAGCAGCAGAGACAGTAGAGACAGAGAATGTAGACAAAGACAAAGAGAGACAAAGCACCATTATTTTACTTCCCTGGGTCAATGTCGGAGAGAGCTGCAGGCAAATTAAAGAAGAAGAAAGAGGACCGCCCTAAAATATTTTAAGGGCACTTTTCTTTCCTCTTTTTCAGATTTATCTCTTCCACACTGCTTCCTTTTCTTCTTTTTTAATCAACTCCGTCTCCCATACCCCTGAACTGTCCGTTTATCAGCCTCCATCTCGATCTTTCGCTCCCCTCTTTATCTCTGTCTCCTCCGAGAGCTTGTCTGAAGCACAGCAGTCTCAGGGGAGTGCAGACCTCTCTTTCTCCATCAGCCTCTTCACTCTTGCATTCTCCTCTTTCCTGTCTTTCTTCTCAGACTTGTCAAATCAGCAGAGAGAGCAGTGGGACTGCCTCTTTCAAGTCACCTACTCCCTACATTGTGGCCAAAAAATTGTCACAGCAATGACAAATGGCAGTGGCTTAAGGCAACTGGATAAGGGAAATTACAGGATCCATTTCAGTGACATTGCATGGTTACATCATCAGTTGGTAACCATAATGTTGACACAATGTCATTTCATCCAGCAAACATTGTCTGGGTGATTTGTAGTTGGAAAGGCATCAAAGGCAAAAATTACACTACAAGTTGATAAGTTTTTATAGATAAAAACTATGTTGTGAGGTTACATTGGTTCAACAGAATTTCAGTGAGTAACATTTCCATGTTTGGTAGGTTGACTGATGCTCCCTAAACCCCTCCCCAGAACAACTATCATCCAAACATAGCTAAACAGCAGTAACTAGTAACAGCAGGCCTGTCAAGCTTCGGATCTCTTAACATGCTAAAGTGGTGCGCACTGGGCCGTAGTAAGATTAATAATCTGATTTAAAGAGTTCAAAGGCCAGTGTGTTTTCTTGTAAACTGTAATTGTTAGCATGTCTGGATAACTAGCTTACTACCTGCAGTAGTAATTGAATTTTAATTCCAAGGCTAAGAAGCATGTTTTTTTTTTTTAAAAAGACCTGTGAATAATTAGCACTCCTTCACATTAAAAGTGAAACATACTTACATACATGTTATCTTACATACACAAGTATGTAAGATAACAGGATCACCTTTAAAACAAAATAACAATCTGATCTTACATTTTTCATTAGCATACTTAAAATACTAGGACTAACTAGCTCTACATTACAATACAAGAACAATGCTAAGAAAATCCAAAAAGTCATTAACTTGAAAAGAGAAGCTGCTTTTGTCTACCTCTATCTACAATCAACAACCCATTGTATTTGATGATCTCACATCATTCACAGCAAAGCCCAGTCTCAACCTGAACAGAGGTCTAATCTATCAGGAAAAGTAAAACACTGGTGCCAGGCCTTTATGGTAATTACACTAGGGATGCATCTGATGATTTTCTTCATGAATCATGAACGTGTCTGCTTAGTGAGTATTTCAAAATAAACTACTTGGTGTTTATGGTAATGAAGGAACATGTCACTCAGTGCAACGGTGTGGATAACTGATGTCTTTTTAATAATACTTTTTAAACAACAACGGAGGTCTGTGGCACAGAGGAGTAAGATATATCAGGCTTTGATACACACAATACTTGCAAGTAGATCAATTCATTGTTTGGGATTTTCATGAAAATAAGATTTTCTGACAATAAGAAAATTACAGAATATTTCCAGCCTTATCCTTTAAATATTTTACTCTGTTACAATGTTACAATTTAATTTAGCAGTTGTTGTGGTGGTGGTACCAGGTGCCTGTCATTGGCAGAGCATAGTGAGCAGGAGAGAAAATAGACCTGAATGAGGTAGTTCAGGTAGGCAGGAGCTGTTTTAGTTTCTGTTTCCTAAATGAGTGTCAAGGTTTTGATTTGATGACTGATTTGATTTCAAAATACAGAAAACGCCACAAACTGGACACAACTAGAAGTCTAAAGACAGAACTGAATAACTATCTTGGCCTTTTCACAACAAAGCAACAATAGAGGGCGTGTCCCATGACAGATGACCCACCTATTGAAACTAGGAAGTGCTCTTGCCCCAAAGCCTGATAACAGTCCAAATCTGAATCAAAACTCAAAAACAAAGTTTCAAAAACACTTATCAACCGACTGCCATCTCCTATGTTTTCCATCAGAGCTTATTGTTTTTCTTTGTATTAGAGCACAACACACATACTTAGCGTATAAGTATCAGTGAATTAGCAGATATCTATGATGATTTGTTCTCTATATAAAGATTTGTACAGTTTGAGATGTTTTCCTCAGCACTGCTGTATTTTTTGGCAGATAGAGGTAGTAATAATTTTTATTGTGGTCAGTTAAATAGACAATAAGCCTTTTATGTGAAGGCTTACAACTCTGAAATGTAAAAAAAATATTAAATTGTAAGACTTCGCATGAAGCTGTGCACCTCCTTTTGGGTAAATCATAATAATTCATACATAGTGACATGGACTGTTGGTTGTATCTGGTCCATGTCCATGCAGAATGATAAAGATGGCACATAAAGGCGGTGGGCTGTGGAGAAATAAACCAACAGCCTGCCAGAAGGCAAAAAAACTCAGTGTCCAAGGAAACGCTTTCATCAAGTCCTGCTCATAAAAGACGATTTACGACCATCTGGGGCTTTGACCAAGGCTGAGGTGTGTTTGTGTGCATATTGGTGTTTGTGTTTATGTGTGTATCTATATATAGTTGTGTTTACAGGGTTGTGATTGTAATTCACCCAGACGAGAGAAAAAGTGAGAAGGAAATCTGGTAAAAACACATCAGTGTGTTTCAGCACCTGAATGGATTTTAACATGGTGACCAATGTGTCTTGTAAAATCACATTTGTTAGCTTGAGTCCTGTTGTCGACAATCTGCAAACACACATGCACACACACATGCACACACACATGCACACACACATACACACACATACTGCAGACCTTTTTTAATATTGCTTAGTTCCTGCAAGTAGCATGTAAAAAACTGCTCTGACTGCTGAGAAAAACACCTTGTGTTTCCAAATTTTAAAGACAGACCAAAAATCTCCTGCATCTTGTAAACATAAAGTGCATTAAATATTAAAAATGAATGCTGCCTTTCCTCCAGACCACACATTCAACACCTTGATATGAAAGCAGTGCTGAAAAGGTAAGGATTAAAGGATTTTATATTATTTTTTGCAGGTAGAAACTCACATTTTTTGCCAAGACATGATGCATTAGATGCCTTTAAACAACCTGTTTTATTTTGTTGTCCTTAAGTTATTTGGTGTTTCATGTTGGTGTCAAACTGATTTTGATCAGCTCAGAAATCTCAGAGAAAATGGTAACATTAATATTTAATACATGGCTTATAAATAAATGAAATAAATAGACAGAATCAGGAGCATAATGCATAAAATTTTTTGGAGGTCAGTTCCACAATGCAATGCAAGTTGTTGCCGGTAATCTGTTTTGGCTGTTATGTTTATTATCAAACTGCACCCCCTATCAGTAACTAGACCTGTAAGTGAATGACACTTTAAGTTACTACTTTCTTAAAGTTAGGAGACCTTTGTCATGTTGGCTACAATAATAACCACAGGGTTAAGGTTAGGGGATGATCGTAGTTCCGGTTTTTATAAAATGGTCCCAACTCACAGTTGGAAATGTGACATTCACGGTTAATAAACAGGAAACAAACAGCAGTCTCCTGCGTCAAAGTCCACTATTGGGTTAATGCCTTCATCTACCCCTCCTCCTCCAAATTAGGAACTTGTTAACATATACAGTATATGTATGTTATCTGACTTGCATCACTGCTCTGGGTCATAATTACCATGGCTACTAGATGGCATCTGTCACTCATAAGTATATGTCATTTTTGGGCAACTGATATTACGAGCTATTGTGTCGTTTTTCTTGGGAGGACAGTCTCGTTTTTACTTACACTATATAACTCTTGACTCTTTGTAAAAAAATCTACTTATGTTCATCCAATTTTGTAGAATTTCAGTGCAGTATATTTCTTTGACAAAAACAATTATAATCTAGCTACTAATAATAGCAAAGGACAACAAGCTAACATGTTAATTATTTGGGATTATAGTTAAAACCACTGATGCTATAGTCATTGTAAAGGGAAATACTAAAGCTTCTAAAAAATTCTTCAAATGATATTTTTTATGGTGTGAGCTGATATTGGTTAGTCATACCTCACACTGCAACAACAATTCTACATGACTTCCACAGCTGCAGTTGAGTGGTTCTATGAGCTCCACTGCTACTACGTGATGCTCTCCAGCTGCCTGAACAGAGAGGGAGTCTGTGTGTAGAAAGCACAATTTAATATGAATAAAAACATACAGAAAAGGGCCTTGTTTCTTAATTATATTATTAAAGCTAATTCAAAACATTTGTTGTTAAAAACAGAATAAAAACATTTTTAAAGTTTTCCAGTCTCAAATATTGAGGGACACATGTCCCCTCAAGTTGAATAGGCACATGTGCCTATGGATAGAATAAATAACAATGATCTGCATTCCAGTCCCCTTAAAAAACCCCACAGATTCTCCCCTCAAAAGGTACTACAGTGCAGACATTTATACACAAAACCACAAGAAGATGAAAACAGGAATGACACATGAGTTGATTTGCAGATGGTATGGACTACCAACTTTCGGGTAAGTTATTTCTACCAGCATTTTATCCCAATGTTTTGGCAAGACAAAAGCTCTGTTGGTAATGCTGATACCTCATAGACAGAGGGGCAGTTCTTGAGTTCAATACCTTGTATGTGTAGTTAACATTTTAATCATTATCTACTACTTTTTGTTATTTCAACTTCTCTTAATGCAAACTGCTTTTTGCACATTCTAACTCGCAAGATGTTTTGTTAAATTGAATCTGGGTGGTGCAGTCAGCCTATCGTAGCTGGTAGTTTATTGGTTATTGTGATAATAAATGTATTGTGTTTATTATTTTTTTAAACACAAATACATGAGTATATACATTTTTTATGCATCAAATCATGATTTCCATTTTTTCAAATTAGCAGGGTTACTTCACGATCTTTCTGTGCGCCCCCTGGAAACTGCAGAAGTATGCCCTGGTTGGGTGGGGAATTACTGGTCTATGGTAACAATGAGAGAAAAACAGCAATCACTGATCAACTGATATTGTAGAAGACAAAGAGAAAGCATATTGAACAGAACATTTATGATGTGATTACAGCAAAGAACAGCTTACAAATAATAAATGACTCTCTCCTTCTTACATTACATTTACATTTTTTCATTTAGCAGATGCTTTTATCCAAAGCGAAGTACATATGAGACTGATACAACACAAGCAGGGATCTAGTCAGGAGACAACAACACGAGTAAGTGTCATAAAGCTTAAGTTTGGGACCAATAGGATGTAGATGCCAATAGGCAGTGCAACAAGGCAATGCATAGAGTGCATAGATTGCACAGAAGCATGTTTTTTTTGTTTTGTTTTTTTTTGTTGTTTTTTTTTGGGGGGGGGGGGGGGGTTGCCTTTTTTTGTCTTTTTCTCTACCTACAGTTCATCAAGTGCAGAAGTGTTTGCGGAAGAGCTGGGTCTTTAGTCTTTTCTTAAAGATTGAGAGGGACTCTGCAGATCAAACAGAGTTTGGTAACTCGCTCCACCACCGGGGCACTACAGAGGAGAAGAGTCTAGCTAGTGACTTAGGGCCCTCAGGCGCCTTTCATTGGCAGAGCAATATCCTTCTCCTCCATCTTTTGCTGTGAACATGCAAATCAGAACATCTGCATTTGCATCTCACCTGTCTAAACAAGAAGGAATTAGTGGAGACAATCAGAACACACGAGGAGTGAGAGATGAGATGAGAACGGCACCTCTCCCCAGGCTGATAAATAATACAGCACTCTGGCTTTTTAAATAGAGTTCACAGCCATTTATACACACACACACACAGGGGAAGTCATACTTGATCACAGGGTGAAAACCAGCTGAGATCCTGACAGATATTTGTTCATTGTGTTAAAACAGCGATGACACAGGAAGTCAGCCACTCACAGCAGGTTCTCTGATGTGAGACCACATCACATGTTGATACATGTCATGTAACTTGACAAGATCAGAACTCCCTGGAGAAGTTTCATCACAGCTGTTTCATCATTTAAAGTAAAAGTGCACTGAGCAGATTTTCAATGAACAAGTGAAGGCGCTCAACTGTAGAGATATTCAAAATGTTGCTGTCCATGGTGCTGAACAGAATGATTTGTAAACTGGGCTTATTCAATAGTTTGAAAGCTGTGTTATACATTAAAATAAAAAGCACAAACAGCAACAACAAAAGCAAAAGCAAAAGCTTTAAAAAATAACATTATTGTCATTTTGCAAACGTAACTTACATGTTTTACATACATATCAGGTGCAATGCAGGATTAACATAACCTAATTTATGGTCAACAGTCATTGTATAATACATGTTACTGGGTGGAAACACATTCAAGAAAGTGAACTTGGACAAGCTGAAGTTTACCTGAAGGATATTTTAAAACCATGGCATGGTGACCAGAACAATGGACATCCCTGCAGAAATCAGGAGGACATACGGAGGAGGTCCAGACAGCAGAGACTTATGGAGAAGAGATGTAAGCCCCTATCTCCCTTCTATCATCACAGGCAATGTCAGATTGCTTGTCAATAAGACGATAAGATGGACGAGCTAGCAGCCCTAGTGAGGAATCAGAGGGACTTTTATGAGTGTAATGCTATGTGTTTCACAGAGACATGGCTACAGGAGGATACTCCGGATCCCATAGCTACCGCCGACAGCTTTCAGACCACTAGGGTGGACAGGAATAAATCTGAGAGTGGTAAGAAAAGAAGTGGTGGGCTCACTGCTTTTATTAACAACAGATGGTCCCACCCTGGTCACATGGAGCTACATTCATACTACATACACGGGCAGTTCTCACAAGCCCCCCTCTGCTAACCTGGCAACCATGTGTGATGTCACCCACTCTGTTATGACAACACTCCAGACTCTGCACCCCAGTGGTTTCTTCGTGATCTCTGGGGACTTCAATCATGTGACACTGGACAAGACTTTCCCCACTTTCACTCAGTTTGTGGACTGCAATACCAGAGAATGCAGGACCCTGAACCTGCTGAAGGTTAATGTTAAAGAGGTCTACAGCGCCAGTGCCCTCCCCCCACATGGAAGATCAGACCACAACCGGGTCCACCATCAGCCCAGGTACAGACCACTGGTCATGTGTCAACCTGCTCCCATCAAGACTGTAAGGAGGTAGTCTGAGGAGACATATGCTACTTTACAAGACTACTTTCAATGCACTGACTGGGATGTTTTTCTCATGCCATATGATGAGGACATAAATGGACTGACAGACTGTTCGACTGAGTACATCAACTTCTCTTTGGCCACTTCTGTTCTGGTTAAAACTGTCTGCTGTTTTCCCAACAACAAGCTGGGTTACCAAGGACATCAAAGCACTCCTGAATGAGAAAAAGAGGGCATTCAGGTCAGGGGACAAAGAAGCAGGAAAGTGGGTACACAAACATCTCTCAGTGAATATCAGAGAAGGAAAGGAGACCTTTAGGAGGAAGCTGGAGAAGAGACTGTAGCAGAACGACACCAGGGAGGTCTGGAGAGGCATGAGGACCATCAGTGGTTACAAGCCCAGCAGTGAGATGGTAGATGGGAAAATCAACAGAGCAAACGATCTGAAGCGTTTCTTCAATAGATTTGACATGCAGTCTCACAATGACCACTTTGACAACCAGCCACCCAGCAACAACAACACCTCCAACCTGCTGACTATCTCTGATGACCAGGTGAGGTGGGTGCTGAGTAGACTCCACCCAGCAAAGGCTGGTGGTCCTGACAGCATCAGCCCAAGGGTGCTCAAGGCCTGTGCTCCCCAGCTTTGTGTCATACTCCAGCACCTCTTTAACGTCAGCTTACATCTGGAGAGGGTCCCTGTGTTGTGGAAGACATCCTGCCTGGTTCCTGTACCGCCCCAGTGCCACTAGCGACTGCAGGCCAGTAGCACTGACCTCACACATCATGAAGGCTTTTGAGAGACTGGTCCTGGATTCCCTCCTGCCACTGGTCAAGCCTTCATTTTACCCCCTCCAGTTTGCCTACCAACCAGATGTTGGAGTGGATGATGCCATCATACACCTGCTCCACCATGGCAACACCCACCTGGACAGGCCAGGGAGCATGGCCAGAATCATGTTCTTTGACACCATTCAGCCTGCCCTGCTGGGGAAGAAGATGACTGTCATGCAGGTGGATGCTCCTCTGGTGTCCTGGATCATAGACTACCTTACTGAATTCCCTCAGAACTATGTGTCAGCCACAGTGGTGAACAATACTGGATCTCCACAGGGGACTGTCCTGTCCCCTTTTCTCTTTACCCTGTACACTTGGACTTGGACTTCAGGTATGACACCGAGATCTGCCACCTACAGAAGTTCTCTGATGATTCTGCAGTTGTTGGATGCATAAAGGGGGAGGATGTGTCAGAGTACCAGAGGGTGATGGACAGTTTTGTGGACTGATGTGAGCTGAACCACCTGCAGCTCAACATCAGCAAAACAACAGAGATTGCGCTGGACTTCAGGAGATCCAGAACTCCTGCTGCTCCTCTTTCCATTAGGGAAGAGATGGTGGAGATGGTACAGGAGTACAAATACCTGGGTGTCCACTTGAACTCTGCGGCTCTCTACAGGAAGGGCCAGAGTCTGCTCTTTTTCCTGCGGAAGCTGTGGTCCTTCAACATCTGTGGCACCATGCTGTTGATGTTTTATGAGTCTGTGGTGGCCAGCACCATTTTCTATGATTTGGTCTGCTGAGGCAGAAGCCTGAGGGTGGCCAACACCAACAAACTCAACAAACTGATTCAGAACTGATTCAGGCAGGAGCTGGACCCTCTGCATGTAGTTGTGGAGATGAGGATGTTGCCAAAACTCCTCTCCATCATGGACATCTTGGGAGATGTCCCTCTTCACAGTGTTCTGGTTAGGAGCAAGTTCAGCCAGAGACTCAGAATGACTAAGTGCTCCACAGAATGCCTTCCTCCCCTTTTTGCTGAAGTTGATCATTTTTTTCAACTTAAATTACTGTAAATCACTTACTTCTGTACATCTACATCAGTACTGTGCTGCTAAACTACTGTTAATTTACTGTTGATCCACATTACACTTTTCATTTGTTTACCTTTGTACATCACAGTTAATTCACTGTTAAATTACTGTTAATCTACTTAGCATGTTTCCATTTTTGCACTTTTGTCCATACTGTGATTCTACCTTACACATTACTTTTTGTAAATTTGCGTTTGTACATTTTTCTATTTTTATTATTATTACTATTTTGTTTTGTAGTAGTTTTTACCTTTTTACTTATTTACTTCTACTGCATGTCGAGAAACTGAGCAATTGTAACAAAGCAATTTCTCTGCGGGGATCAATAAAGTTTTTCTGATTCTGATTCTGATTCCTATGTTTATCAATAATTGATGCAGGTGATGTCCTTCTGTCTTAATTGATTTTTTGGCCGCACAACAAGCTGTTAACACAACATTTACAAATTATCACCATATAAAGTTGATAGAGCAAACGTTTTAGCAAACACTTGCTTATTTACACATTCAGCACAGAGTGACATTAGCATTCATTATGAGTATTGTTTCCACCTGATTTATTTATTCACCTGATATTCATTTCCCTGATAACTTTGGTCCTCACCAACTACTGTGGCTGCAACAGTAAATGCTCCACTTTCCTCACCAACTAATTTGTCTGTTTGCTGTGTGGTGTAGCATACAGTGGGCTAATCAGAGCTTTTCACTGAAAACAGCTGCCTGACAAGAGTTGTGGACTGTAAATCCATAACAATGAGCTGGAAGAGGTTAAACACTCCATGGAGCTGCAGAGTCAGGTGGTAATTCTTTGAGTTTGTGACTACTAGCAGCCACTTTCACAAGTGCTCTGCACTTTCCCCTTGCTAATATAAACATATTAATTAGTGAAGCTTTAAAATTCCTCTGAGACTCAAAACAAAAAACTTGCATACATAAACATAGTAGAATAAAAAAGATGAGAAGATGGAAACTGAGAAAAAGAAAAAAACGTCATTTCAACTTGATGAGATGGATATTACCAAGCAAAAAACAAATAAAACAAAAAACAAAGCAAAACAAAACAACTTTACAAAGAAAAAATGGCAAAAATGAATAAAAGTGTCAGAAAATTCTGTAGCTTACAGATTTATCAACTTACTCCACACTAAATCTGTTGTTGGATGGGCACATAGAAACCATGTGCTTCCTCCAACATGCACCGAGTCACCGGCTGCTTCTTTTCACCTGCCAGCGCAGAGCTTCACTGTGAGGGCGTCTGTTACAAAGTTATGTAATGAACTACAGAACAAATGACTGTATCAATATGAATTTGCCAGTACTTATGATACTCATGTACATGCTTTATAAACTAGAGTTTTGGCGAGGCAAACTGTTCTGTACTCAGCCAGAAAGTGATTCTGATTCTAATTTGAAATTGAGATCAAATACCCCTGATGTGCCCATTGGCTGTATTGCTGAATGACACTATAAACACGTTGACCTAGATATAGCCTTGAAAAAAAGCGCCCTGCACCTTCAGACTAAAGCCATGTTTCAGTTTTAATTAGAGGGGAGAACTTTATCTCCCTCTCAGCCTCTTTCTGTTCCCCTTAGCCACCTGGCCGAGGCAGCAGCAGAATGTAAATTGGGTTCTGGGCTTTAATTGGATACTGTACATGCTGGGAAGGACCATGTACACACAACCACACACACCACACACACACACATACACATGTAGAACTGCTGTCTTACATTGAAGGGTTGAACATGGACACATGAAGCTGTGCAGTTGGCAACTGGGTTTCAGTGTAGCCATGCTTCCATGTCCAACCTGGACTACTTCTCTGCTGAGAAGTAGTCTCGGAACCAGTAGAAGATGTCTACAGTTCAATAGCTTATCACCAGTCAATAGTGGTAAAGAACATAACATAACTCCAGTTATAGCATATTTATAATGTAAAACTAAAATGTTTCATATCATGTTTGGAACCGTTTTTTTCCATTTTCGAATCTCCACATGATAATGCTTAGCAGTACACCGGTGGGATCATGGTAACACAACAGAACAACAGAAAATTGAAAAAGACTAAGACAAATAATTCGAATAAATGGAATGGATGGAAAGATTCTGGTTGTTTGTGTCCTTTTGTGCAGGACTACCAGCTGCACATTCACAAAAGTATCAATCCTAAAAAAAAAAACAAAATTTCATTTTCCACTTTTCCCAATTGAGAGAAATAATTTAGTGAACCAGTGCTACATGGACTCTTGTTGAGTGCCAAGTACATTACTGTAATTCAAAAGGAAATAGCTCTCTGACACAGAATCTAGCTTGATCTTACTTTTTGAGGAGTAAACAAGCTTCTTGGATAAGCTCAACAAATTGGACATTTGAAAACATGAAGTCAGCTGCTTGATGAAAACTGGTGGTAGAATGGAGCTTAAAAATCTGAGTGCACAAGAGAAAATAACAAGCTGAAAGCTTCTGTGTATGTTACAGTCAAGATCAATGAGGGATAATTCAATCCTCGCTGGAATACCAGTCTATAACAAGCATAAAGAACAGAAACTTAAAGGCTCTCTCAACAAAGACTGACCCTCAACAACATCTAACCCTTATCCTTCACCTGGACCCACAGTCTTGAAAAAAGAAAACCTTCACTGAATCTCTTTCATTAAACACAAAATCTAAAGCCAAACCTAAACCAACATCATCTTACTTTCCATTTGTACTTTAGGTGTAGTCAAGGACAGCAGATGAGTCAAACTACAGACTGTTCATAGATACAAACATTACCCACTGACTGAAACTGTAGAGGAACTGTACAAACAGGGTTTTGAGATGCAGGCATGAGCCAATTTAAACTGAGAATGAGCTCCAGTAAGCAAGTCTCCGGCCAGCTTTGGACTATATCTTTGGCTGATTGTGGCGCGACATTCATCACAAGTCTGGCTTGAGATTTAGGTTGCTGTTTTGACAAGCCATTTAGCTTCTTGGGTAAGACTCTAAAAGAGACACATTTATAACCAAGTCCACTAAATTAAAGAACAACATTGTTAAGTGTTTTCTGATCTGACTCCCCTATTGAAAGGACAACATCATTTATCAGTACCTTCCAAAACATTACTAAAAACAAGTCTTTTGTGATCTAACACCATTATGATTAAAGTTTCCCTCCAGTCAAAAATGTGTTTTTCTTATCGTTACTTCACGTGGATGTTTGAGCTTCATTGTGCCAAATGATGTATGTGCAGAGTTTGTTTTCATATTCATCTGATCAAGGAGGAAAGTTTCTCTGTGCTGACTTTAAATCTGAGTTTAAGGTGTGTATCTACGAGCATGATTTGTGACATCACAGTTTGGAAGCCAATCGTGGTCCACTATGCAAGTGTGATGTGACCTCCAGTTCACATACACTGAGAATGGACTTTACAGTCAAGAAGGAGACATCCTGTGTCCAGCAGTTAAACTTCTGAAATGAAATATATTTGCATATTCATAGATTGGGATTTTTCAATGAGGGAGATATAGTAGAAGTAATTTTAAGGATCTTTCAGTCAACCATATTAGACACAAATTATTATTCAAAGCAGAGTATCCTAAAACATGTCCAGAGGAGATTTTTAAGGTTTGGTTAGTTTTAGACACAAAAACAACTTCATAAAGTGTTAGTGAAAGTTCAAACCAGTCACACATCCTTCAAAACGCCAATATTGACTGTGTGTGTGTGTGTGTGTGTGATCTTTTTCTGGAACTCATACTTGCAAGGAGCCAGTTGCCTCTGTGAATTTAGTAGTTGACACTGACAAACTGTTGTTTATTCGGCATTTGTGTGTGTGTGTGTGTGTGTGTTTGTGTGCGCTCTACCTTAGCTTATCGACACACACACCAGGAGACATGCACACCCACTGGGAGATGCTTCAAAGCGTGGCATCGCTGTCGGCTGTATTGCTTTGTGTTTCATGTGTCCTCTATTTTTCCACCCAGCACCCTCCATCCCTCCCCCCACCTCCCCCATTCTTTATTAATGGCCCAGATGTGGCGGCGGCACACGGGGAGCTCATTACACAGAAGACAACACAGAACGGTTGTATCCATATTCAAACATTTTGGGAGGAGGCGCTTTCATGTAATATGTAACCGAACTAGTGTACAGCCTCTAAAACTAACAATGTTGCTTGTTCGACACTTTCCGCTCTGCATTTGATTAGGTTAGGAGGTGGAAGAGGAGCAGGAGGAAGAGGAGGTAAATTCATGCATTATGTAACTATGTGTAGCTGTGGCTTGTGCAAGATTTTCCTCCGCCTTGTGTTTAAGCAAGGAGAAAGGAAAGGAGGAGAAAGAGGAGGAAGTAGGAAGGAGGAGATGAGAAGGAGATGAGGACTGATGTAAAGAGGATGGGTTGGAGGAGGAGCGAATGGTGAAGAAGTTGGGAAGGAATAGAAGAAGTTGGTGGAAGACAAGTACAGGGAGGAGGTGAGGAGAAAATAAACGGGAAACGTGGGGGAGGAAGAGATGAAGAAGTAAGGTGAGGAGAAAGATGGAGTTAGAGAGAGATGCAGGAGATAGGATTAACAGAGATGTGATGAGGACTAAGAGAGGGAAGACAAGGAAGAAGAGGAAGAGAGAAAGAAAGGATTAAAGTGAAGGGGAGGTAGAGAAAAGGGTGGTGGAGGAGGAGGAGGAGAAAAAGCAGAGAGATGGGACAGAGTTTAGGAGGAAGTGAGGAAAAGGAAGTGAGGAGAAAAGTTAAGGCCTAGAGATTAGGAGAGGAAGACGAGGTGATGAGGAGTAGAAGTTGGAAGAAGTGAAGGAGGAGGAGAAAAAATGGAAGAGGAAAGAGGGGAGGAGGAAGTACATGAAAAGATGGAGGTGAGGGGGAGGGAGATGAGAAAAAAAAAGATGGGGGATATAGAAGATGGGGGTTGAAAGAGGTTGAGGAGGGAGGGCGATGAGGAAGACAAGAAGTGGTAGAAGGGGAAGAGGAAAGAAAAGAGGAGAGAGTGGCAGAAAAGATGGAGGCCAAGAGGAAAGAAAAATAAAAGAGAGGGATGAAGTGTGGGTGGGAAGAGGTGAGGAAAATAAGAGGTGAGGAAGAGGGGAGGTGGGCGTCGGGAGTCAGAGTCACTTTCATCAAAGAAATTTGTTGTGTTGATCGGAGGTGTGAATGCAGCAAACCTGACAAATCTTCTCTCACAAACCCATCCAAAACACAAGGTGACTGTGTGTGTGTGTGTGTGTGAATGTGTGTGTGCGTCACACCCTAGGGGACAGTCAACCTTTCCAGTGAACAGTCTTTATCAGCCTCCATGTTTGGGTTTGTATCTTCACCACATGATCTGCTGTTATTCACCTCCTGCTATTCACCATGTTGCTGGGAGGACAGGAACAGAGATCCTGTGTGGACACCAGTTAAATGACTGCAGACTGATTTCCATATGTTTCCTGCACCATCTGGCCTGTGGAACAGAGCCCATGATGTAACATGGCACAAGTGTTTTATCTTGATTGGATGTTGCCTGTCACCTGCTGCCCATTCAACTAATTCAGCGTGGTGTTATCCTTTTTTAGAATTATTTCTCTCTTGAGTGTGAATAAATCCTTTTATTGCACTGATCTTTTCATGGTGGATCCAATAAAAGGTTTTATTTCTGCGTGAGATAAACTTTGGCCAAATGTGTGTGGACACCTGCATATGACAACCATACTGCATGTGGTAGCTCATTTTGTTCCAAACTCTGGAATTAATCTGCTGCTATAATAGCCTCCGCTCTTCTGGTTTCAGGCTTTCCACCAGATGTTGGAGTATTGGTGAGGTCCAACATACTTGTTGGGTGATAAGGTCTGGCTCACAGTTGGTGTTCCAGTACATCCTAAAGGTGTTTGCTGCAGGATTAAGATTTCCTTTTGCTGGAACTAAGAAGCTCAAACCATGAAAAACAGCCCCTGACCGAATGTACACAATAGTATGTGGACATTGGTGTCAGCAGTGATTTATCCTGGTCTCTCCAGCACCCTATGGATGCAGTCTTTGAGTTTTGTGGGAGTGACTTTATGCACTTTATGCTTTGAAGGGAGTTGTTCTCAGCTACTTTAAACACAACTGACACAGTTTTGAAAGAAAAGCTCAAATCTGTCATAAACAGAGGTCCAAAAATGTCCAAACTATAGTCCCAAAAGTTTTAAACAGCTCTTAAACATTCACATCTCCTTTCAGGGGTGACCTTGATGATCTGATCAAAGGCCAATAAAAACACTGGCTGTGTCTGAAATCACTTCCTTCTTCACTCATTCACTGCTCCTTTCATAATACACATTAAATAATCTACTCAGTAGTGAGAAGAAAATCAAGACTTCAGACACTTACTAGTCATCATCATGTTGCGTCATCACCATCAGCTGTAGAGTCGCACAACAGTAATTTTCACATCTATAACACGTGGAGCATTGCATTGTGAGAGTGTTAGCAGAAAGTGTGTGAAAGTAGTGTGCATGTTATGGACACTATTTTTTTCTCTGCATTGTGGAATTTTTGAGGGAACTATATAATTGATACATTTACACACTCAGAATTCAGACACTCAAATAAAATGGTGAAGGGTAAATATAGTGCACTATGTAGTAAATAGGAAGTGATTACAGACACAGTGTACCTCTCGAATTTCTGACATTGGCTGTCTATAAAGAATTACATTTACAATACATTTTTAACCAGCCCAAATAATATAATTTATAAAGAAAAGTTGCTTTTCTGTATGTTTTTATTCATATTTTTCCGCCTGGTACACACAGACCCTGCTCTCTGTTCAGGCTACTTGCTTCCTTCCAGCAAGTAGAGCTGCTCAGCTGCGCAGCTGTGAAGTCGTGCAGAATTGTTGGTTGTGTTAACTGCAGTGTGAGGTATGAATAACCAATTTCAGCTCACGCCATGAAAACAGTTTGACTTAAGTGGAATTAATTTGTAGGTTCCTTGGAGCTTCAGAATGTCCCTGTTTAACGTGACTTTTGCATCAGTGGTTTGTTAGCTTGTTGTCCTTTGCTATTTAGCTAAGTTATTGTTTTTGTCAAAAAAAATGTACAGTACTCAAATGTGTCCTTTAAAACAAGGCATGGACACATGGAGAATTTTTTTTACAAAGAGTCAAGGGTTATATAGTGTAAGTAAAAACAGTAGCTACATGTACTGTATGTGAGCTTTCTTTACTTAATTCTAATTATTTGAAAATTCTGGCTAGCTAACCTGGCAACATTACTCCTAAAATTTTAAAGCTTTTTTGCTAACATTTTCTTGTTCAATATGACTAGTAAATGCCATTGGACCCTATTGTAGTGTTTTTCATATACAAATCTAAATCATGTCAAAGTCAGTTACCTTTTAGCACTGCTCGCCCCCGTCTTGCTTTTTCACATTTTCCCTCTAAAATGTGCCCTGTTTTTTACCTTGTGCTGGTGTTTTCACATTCAGCCTTTTTGAATGTGCCAGCGTGTGTACATGTGTGAACATGTGTCCAAGAGTGTGTGTGTCTGTGTTTGCATGTCTGCTAAGGTATCATGAGCAGCTCAGTGGATGCTGCTGTATCATGAGCGGATATGAGGTGAAGAGACCTGCTTGTTTATTCAATCTGTGGCTCCACCGCTTCAAATCAAATCTCCTGTAATTAACTTCATCATGTGTTGAAGTTCAGGGCGTTCTCAGTAGGCACTGTGTGTGTGTGTGTGTGTGTGTGTGTGTGTGTGTGTGTGTAACTGGAAAATGAACATACTGTATGTGTTTGTGTGTGTGTGTGTCTTATGGAGGAATACTGGTGATGCTGATTTGGATGTCTGTGTGCAGAGATGTTTCCCGTTATACCTGCGCTTATGCCACAATGACGTCATACAGGATGGAAAGCAGTGATGAGAAATTTCCATGTTAACAATTTAGGCTACAAGAGTCAATGTTTCCGGACAATGCAAGACAGTTCAATTGTGGTGTTTGTTATGTAAGGGTTAAAATACACTGTGCATTGTCAATATAACACTGTATCCATTGATGGAGTGTTTAATTTCCTTGAAACTAAGGCTGACATGTTTCTCTGTGTTATTTATTGCCAAGTCTGCTTCTCTTGTGCCTCCATGTTGCTCAGTGTTGCTGGTACATGTACGTTTTCAATCATGCCTGTCATTGTTGACAGCCAGTATTTTACAATCAGTTAGTCAGGTCCACACTGAAATGTGCAACTGTTCTTTTTTTTTTTTTTTTTTTTTAAGTCTTCCAATCTGAAGAGCATTTTCAAAAAGCTCCCATTATTGTGGATTGAAGGAGAGAAAAAGGTGCAATTTTGAATGTATCCACATTAGTGTGGACATAGCCTCAGAGTCATAATGACATGAGGGAGGAAATCAGACAGTGAAGTGCTGAAATCTCCCTGGAGATGGATGGAGAGAAAAGGAGACAGTTTCCACTTATTCCCCCTCGTCTGACCCTTTCTTCAACCCCCTCTCCCTCTCTGTCTCTCTCTCTCTCTCTCTCTCTCTCTCTCTCTCTCTCTCTCTCTCTCTCTCTCTCTCTCTCTGTCTGTCTGTCTGCCTCTCAGTGCTACACACACACATTTTCAGTGTCCACACACAGCCCCGACATGCAGACACATATAGCCCACAGCATGCTGGGTAAATACATGACAAGACACAGAATAGAAACTGAGCATGAGGATGCATACAAGTTCACAAACACGCACACACACATACACACACAGGCACACACGCACGCACGCACACACTCACTCACATACACACACATGCTGTCCTAGGTCACTTTTTGGGACATTACATAGACTTACATTAATTTCCTGGAGACTTACCTTAACCCTAACCATAACCACTGACCCAAAAATCAACCTTCTCCCAGCTGGAGACACAGCTTTTGTCTCCATTTGGACAAGCTGTCCACAATTAATTGGTCTGAAATTTGTCCCTGAAAGGAGCCTATGAGACACACACACCCATACACACACACACACACACACACACACACACACACACACACACACACACACAAACACACACATACAGTTTTGTTAGCAACTGTTTGTGTATGTTTAGATGCTGTTTTGGGCTTAGTCTGAGAGATCTGAGTACACTTGGTACAAATTACAGGAGTTTTATCAAAAACCACAGGAGTTGTCATGTTGGGCCAGATCTACTTGGCGTGTCATAGTCTTCATATTATGTTGCATTATCTGAGATTCGTTTCTTTTTCACTGTCTTCTTCTTCCTGCGTTTGCTCAAGTGAGGCCCAAATGAGTGTTCAGACTTAACAGCAGACTTAATGCAGTTATATACAAAGTCAGTGGAAAGATGAGAGTGTACATGAGCTCACTCTGGGTAGCATCCACACCTGTTAAAAGAAATTCACATTTAATGAAACATTTGTGCTTATATTTGACTCCACTTTGTGAACATACAGATACAGGCTCTGTGCAATTAGTCAACTGTTTGTGATGAACAAACATGGACGACACCACGTCTAATGGTCAAATTTGTGCAAACTTGGTCGCTATGCTTGGTTGCCAATAGTTTGGTCCACTGCAAAATATCTCAACATCATCTGTACTTATGATTCTGACAACTTCTGATCTGTATTTTTTATAGTCATGGTCCCCAGAGGAAGATTCTGAATGAGTTTGACGACCTCTTCCTGTTCTCTTGTGCCACTGTCAAGCCAACCAACTGTTTGACTAGATTTGTCTGTAACTTACTATGTATAAGTGCTCAAACAGTCGATCAACACAAAATGATTCAGTCCTTAACCCAACAGGTGAGGTAATTGTTAGAAAAAAAGTGATTTATCAAGTAAAAATGCCAAACGTTCTCTTTTTCCATATTTGAGGATTTGCTGCTTTTCTCTGTTTAATATCACTGTAAACTGAATGTTTTGGTCATGGCTTGTTAGTTATACAAAGCAGGAAATCTGACGATGTCATCTTTGGCTATTTTATAGACTAAATTAACAATTTTCCTCTGGTGCCACCATGTGGCAAAAAAATCCACACATGAAATATCAAAATCTAGCGGGCAGATTGACCTGAAAACATTCATGCTCCTCAGAGGATGAACCCTTTGAATCATGATGATCCCATGATCTTCCTTACAGCACCCTCCATTAAATGTTGCATTTTTAGAATTCAAATGTAGGATTTGCATTTCAATTTGTATTTTATTTATTCATTCAATCACTTAGCCTTGTTTACGTAATTTAGAAAAAGTGAGTCAGTGCTGTCTTCTAGCCTCATCAAGCTTTACAGCGATTCAGAGTGGAACCACAACTACACTGTCAGGCAGTGTAGCTTCTCTGGTCAACCACAATCCTGTAATGTGGCTACATGAGGCATTGAGGACACAGAGCATTTTGGGTCTAGTGCCTTGCTCAGGGGCACCATCTTACTGACTGAAGTGAGATCATTACTTATTCATTTTCCACACCCATTTTCCCACAGACAATTGGGAGATTTTACAGACTTTTACATTTTCTTCTTTCTGCATCCTTTCTTCTCTTTCCCCACATCACCTCCATTTTCTGGTCTTGATATCAAATAAAGATGAAGGTGTCGCTCTAATTGACATTGTTTCCAATGAATCATTTAGCAGTGTTAGTCTAACATCCCAGATTCCAGGTCAGTGCGTCTCACTACACATCCCGCTGCCAGCAGGGTTTAGCCTGGTTCGGCCTGCCTGCTGCAGACTGGCATTGCTGTGTCTCTGCTGCTGCTGTTGCCAACCAGCAAACGCCAAATGTTTTTTCTGCCCTGGCCATCCCTCGGGTGCAGAGCTCTGATATGTGCAGGCATTTTCCCTGGAGCAGAAAAATGCTGAGGGGGTGGAATGTTTTAGAGAGGGGTACGCATTTACCCCTCCTGTTGGGTGGGCAGGATTATTGTTGTTGTCAGAGTCTGATTTCTAGTTATTTGGATTCACACACTGGCAATGTTAGAATCTGCGATGTGCGTTTTCAGGAAAAACATTGCACATAATTAAATAATAAAAGGAGAATTACATTTCTAATTCCTGCATACTCACAAAAGTATTTGGCTTGCTTGCAATTTCATATCTGCATAAGCTTGACTGATTTTCATGTACAGTATACAGCACTTGCCCGGTTGTTAGTAGGCATGCAAAGCACATTCACAAGTCTGCAAAGTGAAATTCAAATACAACTTGTGCACATTCTAATGCTATCAAATCATACAATTATGTTTTTATTGAGCTCCATACCTGTCTTTCACCTGCCCCTTATTGCTTCACAGTGTTAAAGGGTTTAAGTTTGTGTCTGCGTCTGTGTGAGAGGAAAAGAAATATTTGGAAGGATAAATGTCAGGTTTCAGAACATGACTGTGCTTGTGTGTCTTAGTGTGTAATTTTTTTTTACTGTTATGGATATGATTATTTTGGATATTTGAGTCCATGCGTTTGTGTGCATGATTCTGTATAAGTCTTGTGTGTGCGCGCTGCAGTGTAGCAGTCAGTAAAAGTAGGTCAGGAGAGAAGGGCTCCCTAGAAGACGATGTGAACTTGTCACCTTGAATCGCGTTAGAAACTGCTGAGGGAGGAGAGAGGGAGAGACAGATGAGAGGGAGAGGAGGAGGAGGAGAGGGGAGGACCAGAAAGGACAGGGAGAAAGAGAGGAGGAGGAGGTGCAGAGTGTGGAGAACTGACGGAGACAAACAGCAAGAATATTGAATGGGAGGCGAAAGAAAAGTCCCCCTGATTGTCACATGTGTCTGTGTCCTCTTTATTCAGTTTGAACACAAAAATGCCATCATAAACAATGTTTCATATTACAGCAAAAACACATCCAAACTGCTATTGTAGGACTTTGTTAAAGGGGACATGTGATTTTCTGTTATTTATATATAGTTATGATGTTGGATATCTATTTTAACATGTTCATAGTTTCAAAACATGAGGGTAACATATGTAGAAATGTTGCCTTCAAGTCAAAAGTCCAACCTGTTCAACCTGCTCTGAATGCTTTGTTTTCAATGTTTTTTTTCTTCCTTGTCGATGAGCTGATGTCACACATGCCCAAAAACAGACAACTGGGTTGTTACTAAGGTTTTTCCATGTGTAGTTTACATTGTCCACTCATATTTTGGATCGGATTCCAGCTCGAACATTTATGGATGGATTTGAGAAGGAGAAGTGAACTTTTTGAGTAAAGAATGAGAAAAAGAAGGTAAATCCTACTACTTTAGTTTGTTTCATGGTTTGTTGATGTAGCCACCGGAGCTGGTGGAAGTCTTTCGAGGAGCAGCTTCTACAGCTGGCCAATCAGAACAGAGTGGATTCATTCATTTGTAGACACATGCATGCATCAGAAGTGATACTTTTGACTTTTTCTTATGTGGAAGAGTGGCTTGTTGTGCCAAACCAACTGAGAATCATCACCACTTCTGCAGCTTTTGACCTCTTTTAGCTAATTATTTGGTTCTCCAGCACATAGACTGTATATGGTTGAGTCTTATGGCTCTCAACAACCCTCCATACATAATAAACCAACTATTAATTCAGTCAGCTGATTTTGAGTTAGGTTTTATCTTTTCTCACCAACATATATCTTTTAAGTTGCATTTTAGTAGATAAAAAAACTTTAGATGTACAATTTTCAGTGTCTAGAAATATAAGATTTTATTTGTAATATTGTTCACTATTATAAGTTCTATTTTATGTAATGTTTACAGTAACCTTTCAACAAACCTTCAAAAACTTCCAGCAATAAACTTGATGATGATGACAGTGATATCCAGAAAAGTTGACCCGTAATGAAGGCGCATAAAGAAAATCAGGACTCAAAACAAATCAAATTCAGAAATTATGCCAAGTGATGGAACTAGACACTGTTGGTATTTGTTTATCATACGTATTGGTCCTGGACATGTATAACTGCTTCACACTTATTCCCTCATAATATCATATTAATATCATATAACCATCATAACAGTAAAGGTAATCTATTTGTTTCTTTTCATTACTCTCTTCCTCAATGCTATTAACATTTTGTACACACACTCTACATCAGTGTCTTTCACTGAAGTAATGGTCAAAGAGTCAAAGCACAACAAATGATGGAAGATGGAAACATAATAACACATGAGATCATAACTGACATCTTTTAAGCCCTTGATAGCTGAAGACAGTGTTGAGAGAAGTAGAAGGGGAAACAGGACATGGATGGAGGGATGAAGGGAGGATGACTGAGACGATGAGGGACAGATGCTCATCTGATCTCAAACACACTGAGGGATTTATTCAAACTTTGAAGTGAGGGAATGTTCTGTGTAAATAGCAAAGTACAGGAGTCACCCAGGGGCTGCGCACAGCTGACTGGATTTTACATTTGGGTATAAACATGGTAAATCCATTAACGTTAAGGTCACTGGGTAATGGACATACTATGTACAGGAAAGCTCAAACGCTATGGCTGTCCTCAATGGACAGATTTGGGTGAAAGCACCAAAACTTTTAAGATTCTCTGCAATTCAGCTGGGGATCAACAGAGGCATGGTACCACATATAAACCTGTATGGTACTCATCTTATTGATAACATACTCTAATAGCTAGACACAGTTTTTTACTGGAATAAATTGTGAAAATGTAGAAACAGCATTTGATAAAACATTATAAATTAATGATAGTGATTACTAATCACAAAAAGATGACATACCATAAACAATTGTTGAGTAGAGTAACAAGAAAACTGAATTCTCAAAAGTATAGACTGTCAAAGTAGATACATTGACTCTCATGGCAGAAACACCAGCGGAAAAATAACAGTCCCCATAATAAGTTTGACACAAGTAATTGATCTAGTAACCATATGCAGAGTTCACATAGAGTAACAGTTAGCTTCAACAGCAAATTAACAGTTACTTAGAATGTCATATTAGCAACACATTAAAGTGGCTGTATACTCCTTCAGACATGCTTGTCAGACGGTGGAAATGCCCATGAAACCATTGGGGAGGCTGTTGTTCAAGAGGTACAGTACATCCATTAGTCACAAGGTTGGTGGTTTAATCCCTTGGTTCTTCTGTCTACATGTCAAAATATCTTTGAGAAAGTCATTCAATGCTAATTGTTCCTGATTGCTAGGTCAGTGCCATCAGTGTGAGTGTTTGTTTGTGTGAATGAGAGGCACATTGTAAGACACGCTGGTATAAAAGTGTTTTTGTCCATGACAAATCCATTCACCACATCGCTCATTTGAGTTGAACTCAGCTCAAAAGTTCAACACAAATAATTCATTGCTAAAATTATTCTACAGTTCAGTTTTTATTTCAAATCTGTAAACGAAAATTAAACAAAAATGTTCCATTCACCACTTAATCACTGATTGGTTGGATTGTACTGATATTAACTCCAGTGGGTCACCAGACTGTCAATGCAAACAAGCCAGACAGGACACAACTTCTGTTTATTGTTACCATGGTGATTAGTTACATTTAGACCATGTTGCTGAGATGTACATTGTCACAATAGTACAGTTTGAATAAAAAAATCTCTGTACATGTACATTAAGGAGGAGGGCTTCTCTTTATTCAGGTTAGAAATTTGGAGCCATGGCTGAGGCTCTGCACTAAATCCTGGCTTAGTGAGGCTAACGAAGAAAGCCCTAAACCCCTTCAACCTGCTCAGCCGAGAAACACGATCATGTCAAATTTAGTGAAGGGAGAGAGAGAGAATGGCACAGAAAGAGAAGGAGGGATGATGGAAACAGAAGGAGGGAGAGGTGTGTGTTGTGAGAAAGTTCAGTCCGCCCTGCCTGTCACAAACCTGACCTGCATGTCTTTGGACGGTGGGAAATATCAGAACGTCTGGATCAAATATGAGGAGAATGATTCTGAATATTTGACTTATTTGGTTATGGGGGTATAACCAAATGCTGTTTGTTTTAATGCATGCTATGGATTTTTCACATTATGGACAATACATTAATACCAACTTAATAACATCATTATGAGACATGAGGTAAAGCTGACAGATGACATAGCTTTTCTGGGGACAGTCTGGAGAACAAAATCATAAAAAGACAACATAATAATAACATATAGCAATAAAATAACATAATACTAACAAAATAACCAACACCAACATATGATGGACAAAACTGCATTACAGTTAAAACAGCTGCAGACATTGCTGATTACATAAAAGCAAAGGTGAGCTCAGGCAAAAGATGTCACTGCTCATTGATCCTCAGTTCTGAGCCGTGATGACATTCTGTGATAAAACTGTCTGATCCTTGTTCCTCCTTCAAGATTCGATTTTCACTTTACTGATGTTTCAAATTGCTTATACAAGAGAACTGTAATGCACATAATAAAACCTGTACAGCAGGTTTCAGGGAATGTCAAGTTAAAAACATGTAAAGGATGCAATAAGCCAAAAATCCATAAAAATGATAAAAACGAATAGCTTTGCAAACAGCCACTTATTTCACGTATCCATGCTTGAAGGTTTTTAGCAAACAGATGTAGCAAACAAGATGAACACAAAACATAAAACACAATAGAAAATAAGATTTGCATGTACCCTTTCAGTGGAAAAACAGATGTGAGCTCCTCTGCTGCTTTGTCTCTCAGCCCTCCTGTACATGCAGTTGCTGTGTTGTGGCAAGCTGCAACAGAAAATAACAGTAATTCAGGTAATGATAGTGAAATAGTAGGATGGGAGAGAGCGGTTTAGCTGTTCCTTAAAACACAGGCTGCAAAAAACAAGAAAACAAACTGAAAAAATGAAGGGAAGGTGAGAAAGAAAGAAGAAAAGAAAAATGTGTCCAGTGCTGTTGAGAAGATGTCAAACAAGATCTGAAATGATTTCTGTTTTCCTGACCAGGACGTTTCAGGTCTGGTTGCTCTGAGCAGACATGAAAGATGGGGAAACTGCTGTCTGAACGCTTTTATCAAATCATATGACAAGGCCTTCTCAGTCACTTTGAGGGAAACATGATAGGCACACCTATTATTAAAACTGAAATTTCTGCGCTCATGTTGCAGGTAACACACACCCAACTGTTGGCTTTGTTTTGCCCTAACAGAATAAAATCTGGGTCCCACTTCATGAGCTCCCTGCAGTTGTTTCTTCAAAGTCCTGACCTCCATCACCGCAAAGGTTGGAGTAACATTGTTATAGCACAAACAAAACGTTGGGGAGCAGGTCAGGTTGGACTTTGACACCAGTATGCCATCACCTGCCAGTAGTCATTACTGGTTTCATTTAACCAGAGATCAGATCCAGGCGATATTTTCCAAAACTTAAACCAAATAGCTTGCTAGGTGCTTAACCAAATCTCAACCATGAAGAAGGCAGATCAGAAAAAAGTTCATATAGTTCAGGAAGGTACTGACAGGAAGACTTGCTATTCATCAACATTATCAGTAAGTAAAACCTGTAAATTTCTAAAATCTGTAATATGGACTGAGGTAAAAAAAAAAAAAGAGCTGTTCCAGGTTTTACTGGGTGTAGTTATCCAGCTGACTTAAAGGAAAATTCCAGGTTAATTCAACCTGATGCATTTTCCATACATTTTACTATTGTGGCACCATGGAGATTCAGGGAAACAAGGACTTGCTCATAACGATCCTCCTAGATTTCCAAATAAACATGATTTTTATGTTTCTTGTTAGATTCAAGTGTTCAATGGGCAAAAATACCTTTTTACACATGGCTGCAATTGAATTTCAAGCAAGTGATGAAGAAATGGCTGGCAAATAGTCTCTCAGAATTGGAACCTTGAACTGAGAGTTTCCTGTTTATGTTATTTCTATAATGTGATTTCCATTGTGATCCCCCTTAAAGGATCACAATGCAAATAAGCCTGTGGGATTTATTCTGTAATTGAATCCTCAACAGTTTGTAAGTATATTGGGATAATTGTCTTCAGGTGAAGCAGTAGTATATGTATTTAATTTTAAATAAATCTATCTATCCATCCATCCATCCATCCATTCATCTACGTGAATCTTTTCAAACTTTTGTCTTTGAGTTTGACTGAAAGTAAACCCAGGAAGCAGCTGGAACAACCAGTATAGCTAACTGCATTGGGATACATCCAGGAACTCATCAGCTAACCTAACAACCCTGACTATTCATCCACACATCCAGCTTTTTTACATGTATGAGGCTGACTTTCACTGCAGTTATACTGTCTTCTAAGGAAACTCAAAAAGCTAAGTGCAATGATTATCCTGCGGACTATGAGGAGGTCGATTGCAGGTCATTACACTTTGATGGCCAACTGTGCCGTGCTGCTTTAGTTTGTTCTGTCCTGTCATGCTCCTTCTTATTTAAGTCTTTCTTAGACATGTTGAGAAATTTGCTGCATAACTTTGTTTGAACATCAATAACATTAAAAGAAATTCTAGCAACAACCAGCTTGATCAAATTTGAATGAATGCTGTGAATGTGTAAGTGCAGTCTGGACGTTCAACAATACAAAGTCCTTCCAGTCAGTTCCTGGACCGTGAGAAAGCACTACCTCTAGAGAAGCATTTTTTTTGATCCAGCAAATGAAAACTAGAGCAATGTTCCTGCTGTTGAAATTCAGGTAATAGTCCTAAGTGCCTAAAACCTCTCCTGTGGAGGAAAAAGCCCTGAGAGAACATGTATATACACTTTACTTGCAAGAAACCTCCACACATCCTGGTTCCATGTGTCTGAGCACAGACTTTCCTTGGTGGACACAGTTCAGGCATTTACTGCCTTCAGTCCAGGAAGCACTGAGAGTCATCTGAATCAATAGGACAGAACCTGTTACTCCCCATTAACGATGCGTTGTATGTGTGAGCACTAATTAGCCTCCATTACCTTGGATAAGAGCTGCAGAGAGAGGAGAGCATCAAAATTTAATGAGCCTCTTGTAGCCGCTCTGAATATTAGCTGTGTTTTAAGTGCTGCATCTAACTCTCTCTCTCTCTCTCTCTCACACACACACACACATGGCTGGTGCATTCAGATAAATAGGCAACTTAGTCAATACAAGTGATATTAGGTCAAAGGAAAACATCATGTCCACTTCAGAAAGGCTGCTTGTTTCTGGCTGAGAGCCATCTGTAAGATACATTTACTTATAGAAACACTCTGGTTGTTTGGGGGACGGTGTACATGTTCTCTGGGTGTTGCTTTACAAAGTAGATTCTCAAAAATAAATGATGAACTGTGGATGGATGTCCCAAGGTGCAATTTGGCTCAGTCAGTTTGTGGAAAAGTTACCTATCGGCTGTTTCACAGCTTGCCTTCCTCGTTACAGGTGAAGACGATGTGTAAAATGCAACGTGGACTCATATGTTCCTCACTTAAAGAATGTTCAGCACATTCAGAGCATAAAAGAGAGAGTGACACACTTCACACACAAAATATTTTAGTATTGCAATTACTATTTATTTTCATTATTTATTAACCTTCTGATCTTTTTGAATGGAATGAATTTATAAAATGTAAAATAAAATTGGGAGGAACGGCCATCACATTTTCCAACACTGGTATCTTTGAATTGTTAAATTGTATAAAACCCAAAGATATTCAGTTTACAATGATATAAAACAGAGGAAAGCAGTAAATTCTCACAACTGAGAAGTTGACTGAAAGATTAATTTATTACCAAAATTGTTAGGGATTCATTTTCTCGTGATCGATCGACTAATCATTTCATTTTTCTTTATTTTGTCTTTTAACCAAAAAGAACCATAAAAAAGTAATCAGCTATGACAAATGATTGTTTACAGCAGCTGGAATCTGTTTTTGTATATATGTTCATCTTTCTTGTTCTTTTTGTCAAATATCTGAGAATCAGAATTGTAACAATATAAAAGATATTCAACCCTAGAATGATGGCATCTTAAGCAGCTTTCTCAATTTTCAAGGGTTTGAGACATTTATTCTAACCCAGTTATGACATGTACAGATATTGACCAAAACTAAGGTTACTTGAAACACTTCTCACAAACTTCATAATAATAGTGACATTTTCCATAAGAGGCTGCTGCGGAGGATTGTGCTGTGTTTGATGAGTATCTGATAAACCTCAGACAGACCCGCACACACTTCAGACAGACAGAGTGTCTGCCTCCTGGGCCACTAATGGACACAGAGAGCAGCGAAGATCAATACAACCAGACACACAGCTGCCTGAGAGAGAGAGAGAGAGAGAGAGAGAGAGAGAGAGAGAGAGAGAGGAAGTGGTCTAACTGGAACAGATTAATGGACCTTGCTGGTGGCTTTAGTTTGTATTGCAAGTTGTGTCCTAACTTACTGAGGGAAATTAGGATGCCCATTAACGTAGTGTAAATTACAATACGTTTCACATTTCAGAATAATTAAGGGTTAAGGGTTTGTCATCGGCTGCCTCTCTTCAACACCATCTGATAATAAGTAGATATAAGAGTTAACAACTTTAACTCCGTCTGTGGATGCCAATGAGTGGAGGCTGGTGTGTAAACAGCTGACTTCCCCAGGTACAAAAACGTGGCACTCGCAACACTGTGAAAACATTGCCACTGAATATAATCCACACAGCCCGCAGTTACATTTTCCATCAAGTCATATTCGCTAAACTAATGAGGAGGATATAAAAGAAGTGGAGAGGCCACCATTGCCTCACACTAAATACCACATATAAATAAAAAGAGATATAGATACAAACTCACCACTTAGTGAGAGCATCGGCCCCGTTTAAACTGTCACAGCATGGAATGATTGATATCAGTGTCAGACGTAATGTACTTGCTTTTGTTCTGTTGTGTTTTTGTGGCTGTCAAAGGCAGGTTTTTACTGCTGATAGACAGAGGCTGGAACACTCGGCTCTAATGCTCTGCTAAAATGATGAGACACAGGCCGCTGAGCTGAATGCACACTTAAGTGCACTGTCATATCTAAAGTCAAGTCGTCTGGTCTTGTGCTTATTGCTCCTGCTGACAGGAGGTGGCAGCAGGGGTGAGTGGATGTCCGTTTTTGCCAGATAATAACTTTATGGCCTGGTAGCCAACACTGCAAGGACGGACATCAGGTCACAGCGCGGCTGTTGAGCTGCAGTGGTGTAGCAGGGACAAGGGGGGGAAGTGCCCCTGTGGCAACAAGCCTGGACCCCCTCATGTTCCCCCTAAAATGCAGTGGGCTACTATGTCAGGAACCAAGAAAAGCTATATATATAGATATATATAACTATCACTGTCATTTTAATGAAAAGATTTCATAATTTTCTTTGTCAAATAACAGGCACTTCTTATCTCATCTTTGACGCCATATCTTTAACATTTTTCTCAAATGAGTTTTCTCAAATGAGTGAAACAGTGTCCCTCTGGGTTGTAACTGCTGGTAAATAGCATACAGTCTGTGTGGTCAAACATGATGTTGCAGCCTTTCCGAAATCTACGACAGTGAAGAAAGGAGAAGTTAAGCATCAAACAGTCGAATGCAGTCATTGTCATGTCAGTGTGAAACTGTAAATGGCCTCACAGCAAACAATAGAAAGTTAACAACATTAATGAAACAACCAGGAGAGTAAGCTTGTTTTCCAGTGTTGCTAATGGTGTTTTAAGACTAGTTAGCTAGCGGCGACATGGTCTGTCAACAAAGAAAATGATCATCACAGGAACATATGCTGAGATACTATATGACATGGATACCTCATCTGCATTAATGGAGACATATTATGCTTTTTGTGATTTTCTGTCATTCATATATTGTTATGATGGTGGATGTTAAACATGGTCAAAGTTGCTGCTCCCTGCAAGTCAAAACCCAGGGCGTCAGCCTGCCCTGAACACTTTGTTTGGAACTTTTTTTCTACCTTGCTGAGGAGCATGCCCATAAATTGGTAAGGTTGTTGCTAAGGTTTTTCCATGTGTTATTTGCGTTGTCCATTCTGATATTTTGGATTGGTTTTCAGCTCAAACATATTCAGATGAGAAGTTGACATTTTGAGTAAAGAACGCAAAAAATTAGTGAAATCCTACTTTTATAGTTTGTTACACGTTTTTTTGACGTAGCCTCCTGGGTTGCAGCAAGTTGGCTGAGACGCAGCTTCCAGAAGTTAACCAATAACAGAGTGGGTCATTGGGAGGGGGGCCTTAAAGAGACAGGAGCTAAAATGGCCTGTTTCATACACAGGCTGAAATGAGGGGCTGTATAAAGGGCCAGTATGAGGTGAATAAGGAGTTTTTTGAACTGTGACTAATGCAAAGATATTTCATTAGAGCATCAGATTAAAATAGACCTGGAAATGCGCAGAAAGGAGAGAGCACTTTGATGTCAAATAACGTGAGTCAGATACACCTTGAGGACAAACTCAGACAATAAAAAAAAAGAACTATGAACAGCATTCTGTGAGCCTTGTACACCACAAAGTTCTCCACAATCTGCTTCTTCATTTTCTGTGTAACCAGACTACTTAACCTCTCTCGTCTCACTGTGCTCCTCAAAGTTTTCAAAAATATTGAGCTGGATGAGCACTCAGCCTACTGCAGCCACACCAGCAGCTTCTTCTCTTCTGCAGCTGCTAGCTTGGTGCCTTTCCTGTCTTCCATTCTCACATAGTATATCATGACTTTATCATGTGACTTTTGTTCTTACTCTGTAAATGATGCAACTTGAACTGTAGCGAGTAAAATTACTGACTGAAATAGTACTAAAAAAGTACAAGTACACAAGAAACTGACTTTGTTACAGTAATGAGATTAAATGTAATTCATTACTTCAGCCTGGCATATTTGCACTCTACTGATTAATTATTCAAAAGTGACTCATCCTTACTTCCTCATGCACCTTGCAAAGGTGAAGTTTTGCCAAAACCTCCACTCTAATTCTTAAAAGGAATGACTATTTGATAGAAACTGTTACAGACATGGCTTACCTCACACATATGTTGTATACATATTACTGTGTTACTACAGTATGCAGCAATGTTATCTGCTGTGGTTTGGGTTTCTGCATCATATAAACAAACTTTACATTACTGCTGAACATTTTCCAGAGTACACTGTGTGCTTTTAAAATGATTACTATTTCCTTCCAAGCAACCAATTAAGTAAAAGTCCCAAGTTTTAGAGACTTAAAACTTGCCCTTGACATGTAATCCATCAGTTAAAAAAAAGAGAGAAACTCCCAATTACCCTTTTAATAGTTTGCTAACTTCCTAATTTAATTTGTTTGTTGAGGAGACGGACACTTATAGGAGGACTGAGGCTTTGAGCAGCGATGACACGTACAGTTCAGCAGGAGTTTTTGACCACTACACTATTTTCTGGTGGGACATTCATTATCTTCATATACCAGTGTCCCCTCCTGTTTGTCTTATCTATTACCATCAGTGAAATGGATGAAAGTCATTACTTTGAGTGATGAGTTTGTGTTCGCCTGGTTTACACAGGAGTTCAATTACAGCGTATAGATCTACTTTCAGCTAATGATTTCTGAAGACAAACAAACCTCCAACTTAATGAGCAGCTCGCTAGAACAAATTTGGACTAAATTGAATTAGACCTCGTGCTGATGCTGCCCATTCGGAGTATTCTGCAGAGTCGGTCGTTTGTCAGTGCCACAGAAGTGATGATGTTAACATGACTTAAAAACAAATCTTGCTGTGTAACAAGCTGAGGACCCAGTTATGAAATGCACAATGTAATTACAAGTCATTTCAAGTCTCATAGGCAATTATTGTTAGCTATTATCAGCCACACAAAGCAGCAGTCACTTCAGTGATGGACTGGAGACTGCTTCCATTTGTCACTGTCTAAGACACAAACACACATACACACACATGCAAAGGAAACAACAACAGACACAAACATATACACACTCATATACAGCACCAGTCAAAAGTTTGGACACAAGTATGTCCAAAATTTTGACTGGTGCTGTACATATAGTTACAAATAACTATAGTATATTTTGTTTACTGTTTCTTGACTTATAAGAACAACTTACAAGAATGACAAATCTCAAGTTATCATAGTTTTGGTAATGATGACATCAGATATGTGGCTAACTGCATGGCAATGCTATAGCAATGTCAACCAGTCACTCAGTCAGTTCCCCACTTTGGTCCAGAAATATCTAAACAATTATTAAATGGTAGGTCATGGAATGAATTCTGTACAGACATTCATGATTTCCACAGATTGAAGCTTACTAACTTTGATGATCTCCTAACTTTTCCACTAGCACCACCATGAGGTCGACTTTTTTTTGTCAAATATCTTAATAACTTGGATGAATTTCCATCTTATCTATGATCCACAGAGGATGAATCCCAATGACTTTGGTGATCCACTGACTTTCACCTAGCACTGCCATCTGGCCAAAATTTTTATTCAATACCTTGGTTTATGACTTGCAGAATTAATTTAATCAGCATTGAATACATTTTGTGTTAGCAAATGTTAGCTTATATTGCTATCATGGTAATTTTCTACACTTGATGATGAACATGGTAAACAATACCTCCTTAACATAATTATATTAACACCATCATTGTGAAAATGTGTGAACATGCTGATGTTTCAAAACATTTAAATATTTGAATGTATAGTTATGGCCAGCTTCAGATTAAAATATCATTAATCTGGTTGTTATCTGGCAACACTGCATCAAACAAAGTACTGGTGCTATGGTTACCTGAAGCCTAATATACTAATTTAGTCTGGTTCCCAACCTCTGAATCACAGCCAACATCTCTGGTTTTATTGAGTAAATTGGCTGGTGTTGCTCTCACTGACGTCTGTCAACAGGAATCCACCAATCTGAGCTTTATGGGTGGGATTCAGAATGGCAACGCCATACATAGCTAGCTAGCTACTTAGCTATGTACACCAAGCCTGCAGGATCAAAGATGGGCTTTTAAACAAACTTGTTGTAGTTGCCACACAAAATGACTGTCTCCCATACACAATTATTACAAAGGAACAGCTGTAAAATGGTGAACGGTGAATTTTCCTGATTGTCACACACAAAAATGTCTTTGTATTATCAGAATATGATCCATTTAGTCAGGAAATCTCTAATGCTTATATGCTCTCAATTCACTTGCCTGAAGAAGGATCCTAGTGCCTGCATGTTCAAAAGGCCCCAAAACACGGAAGCCTGAAAAACTTTTTTGCCACAAATAGAAAATGGCAATTCAGTCTGATTATAGCACTTATGAACGGGTGACTAGATCTTTGTTTGAGTTTCTGGTTGTACAATTTAACAGACAACTGCCAGTCTATAAGAAACATGTATTTCCTGTGTCCACTGCATAAAAATTTTACATAATATAATTTGATCTGGACATGTTTGTGTTTTTGTTTTGTTTTGGTTTTTTTACCTGTGTTCCTGACAGGAATTCAGTCAACCAATTCACTTACTTAACACACACGTCTGATTGACGCATTGGATTGACTTGGAGGGTGTGCTGGCCCCTCTGTTATCTATCACCTATCCCCTATCTGCAATCTACGATTACCCATAAAACCTTTCTCTTTGTAGGATTACAGAGATGTTAACATGGATCTCTAGAAAGCATAATTCCAGTTTAAGCTGATTAAATCTGAAAAAGCTGTTAATGTGTGAAAACGATGTTCATTTTCACTGAAAGACCTAAACAAAAGGAAAATGGTTCAATCTGTTGTTTGTCCTATTTCAGTCATTCAGTTACTACAAGAAATGGGACAGTCTGGTTACTCTGCTGATTAACCTCAGCTGGGTAAACCTCTGTTCTCTCCCTTCCTGCTGTGATTCAGTACAGCCAAGCTCATGATTCAGTCTTCATACAATTTACATAAAACAGTTTCTATTGTCAGACAATCAAATGAACAGAAAACAGTTACGATTGCAGCCCATAAATGTTACTCTGCTAGCCTGGCATTGCCAGACCAATCTGCAAATGCATTAGTCTGGAACTTCTCAGTTCATTTTCGGTTTCCAAGGGGCGTTATCAGTGGCGCAGACCAAAATGTCTCTGAATGCAATTGGATAGACCTACAACCAATCAGAGCGACAGAACGTGTGAAGTAGTGCTGAGCACTGATTCAGATAAACAAAGCCATACCAGGCTTTGTCAATAGACATGGGTGTACACGATGTAACGCAGTAAATAAATGATAATGATAACTCAGTAATATTTGAAGTGTGGAATATATAAATGACCTGTGTGGGAATTCTGCAGCTTGTCTGAGCTGTCAGGAACTGATCTGGAATCTTTCCATACTGATACTGACACAAGACGGTAGTTAGTAGTAGTTAGTGGTAATTCTTTTTTGGAATACACGTGCACACTAAGATTTCACTAAGTTATTGACCTTTTACACTGAAATGTGTTATTTTCATTTCATTTCTCCCATTCTTACACCTTACCCCCTCATCCTGTCTGTCTCCTGTGCTCTGATAACAGGCTGCAGGTTCAGGAAATCCAGATTGCTTCAGTTTTGCCCTTCTCTGTCTGAAATCAGTGCAGTTCAGCTTCATTCAGCTGCTGAAGAACTATGAGGCAGCATGTGGAACAGCAGGAATGATTGATATGTTTGTGAATGCATTAATGTATTTTATATCTGTTTCCTTGTCTCTGTTTTTTTTTAATTTTATTTAGCCTGGTAAAAGCTGTGTCTCCTTGAACTGGTCTCATCTTTAATCCTTCAGTACATCATTGCAACATGGTGAAGAATGAAACTTTTACTGCTGTTGGTTGATAAATATTCAGTTTATGTTTATCATATAACATTCAGTCATACTGATTTCTGACCCTCCAGAAGAATCTGTCCAGACTCTTCTGGTCGTCCTCCTTCACCTCAGACCTCCATACATCTCTCCTCTGGTCAGACTGCAGCCTCAGCCTCCTGCTCCGACAAGACTACAACCAGCCAGACTTTTTATTTGCCATGTCTGTATTCACTTTGTGTATTCATCAACATGTGCATAAGCAATATGTACATAAGCCAGTCATATTGGCTGTGTTATGTATGATTTAATCAAATATATTGAATCATACGCCCAATAAATGTCTTGAATTTTACTGTATGAGTGTTTGAAACATTTGAAATGATCTGATAAAGAGTAATTTGGACATTTTGTTCATTACTTTTTTTGCTATTGTTGCTGTTATCAAAATTATATTTACACAGGACGTAGTGATAATGGTTAATTAAAATAATTCAGTGACTATAGGAGTAAACATTTACATAGTTACTATAAGATGGTGCATGGTAGCTATATAAAAAAAACATTAGAACTGTGTTCCAGACGAGATTCTGTGCTCACATGAGAAGACAGCAAGAGCTTACCGTCAGTCATGGAAACCCTCTACGCCTATCTGCAGCTGGCCGAACCCAACTTAACAATGGTAAGATGAGAGGAGGAGAGGAGAGGAGCCACACAGTGTGAGGTGTTACAGGCTGCAGCCAAGCCTTATTGGAGCCCTGACCAGTAGGGCCAGTTGGTAAGTGAAACCTTTACCAATTCCTGTCAGAAGTACAGCAAACATGTCTTTCTTATCAACAAAAGCTTTAAGTGCAGTTGTTTGTTGTTCCTATACAGAAAATATACTATCCAGTTTGTTTAATACTGTCTTAATAGCAGATTCAACAGACTGCTCCACATCAGCGGTAGCCATCTTGGTTGTTTACGAAAATGCCTCAATGGCGCTCCTCTGTACAGTCATCATATCAAACCCACCCTATATTAGATAAACAGTTGTGATTGGCCTGACTCGGGCCAGGTTGGATGGAAATCTGTCCGAACGGAAGGGGGACCAGATGCATCTGCCAGAGCAAATAAAACATGAGCGCGTAGATTCATCTGGTTCCCAGGCTATTACTCTGCTGCACTGACACATCAATCAAATCACTATTTTATGATCGAAAAGTCTTCAGAGAAATGAAACATATGGTAAATAAGACTGCAGTTTGATCTCCTGGTGGTCTCCTCTGGCGTATCCACCATCTCCTTTCTCTGGATGTCACCTCACAGCCTCTGGTCCCCCAGTGTCCTCTCAGTCCCGATCTGACTCTTCATTTAAAAACATTTAAACAAACATTAGCTGTAGAGACCATATTTGTATCCTGGTGTACTTTTTTCTATTCATTTCTTTATTTTATTTATTAATTGAGATCACAAAGCAAGCACACAAAGAAGCCACATTTGTAACTGCATCCATGGATACTGTCGGCAAGGTAACAAGGAAAATGCTTCATTACATTACTGTATTGTGCATTACAGAAGAGAGACACACAAACACACTGAAAATGAACTGCAGAAAACATCCATCTGAGGATGTTTAGTCTTATATTTAGTATCTCTTTTTTGTTGACACAAGAAATAAATTCTGCCAGTTTATGCTATCACATAATTCCAATGATTACTGATTCAGTTTCTGTTTCTTCAGGAATTTTCTAGAAATGAGTGTCAGTAACTTGGAATGAAGAGGATGTTTTTTTTATCCAAAACAAAAGAAAAAAAAAGGAAAACCCTTCAGCTTTCAGGATGATCTCTCCATCACTCTGTGGTCTTGCTCCCTCCAGACCTTCGCCCCAATGTAGTTGGATGTGTGTGTGTGTGTGTGTGTGTGTGTGTGTGTGTGTGTGTGTGTGTCGGAGGGGGGGTATTTTTGGTGGGGGGTACATTCACCTTCACCCACTTCCTTGACCCACTTTCAGTGTTGTGTCTCTGCTGCACCTTTTTAAAGCTGAAGGAAAAAGAAATCCCATTTAAATCCCCCCAACATGTCTGACCTTCTCTGCTGCCCCTCCACACATACACACACACACACACACATACACACACACACACACACACACACACACACACACAGCATGTTGTCCTCTTTCTGCCTGGCTTCACCACAGAATTTGGGCAGAACATTTGAATTATTCAGTATCATCCCTCCTTCCAAAACACACACACGCTCACACACATCCCTGTCCCTCCATCCTCAGGTCTTCCATAGGACTGGAGTAGACTGAAGTAGAGGTAGAAATTATAAATCACTTCACAGATTGAATTGTTTTTTTCTCATTTTTCTTTCATTTTTGACTATGAATCTATTTTTCAAACATCACAGCAGCAGGAGTCTGGTTTGTTACCATCCTACAGTGTCAGCACATAACTGTTACTCATACTGTATGCATTAAAACTAAAGTCAGTTTAGTTCAGTATATCATCCTGCAGTTAAAGTACATCTGTTTGTAATATTTTAACAAGGTAAAGGGTTTATATATTTAAGACTATACATGCAAAAATTACGGTATGCAGGCATCCTACATATAATTTCAAGCAACTGCAACAACAGTTTCATTTGAAGAGAGTTGTTATTACCTAGAGTGACTACTTTACATTTGTAGTCAGGCCGACAGGGTGTAGGGTATGTGTGCTGCAGGGAAGGCTCTGGGAAGTATTTAGTTAGCTGTTGGACAGGTCTCTTTAAACCAGCCTAGTTTGATTATAATCCTGTGCTGTTTACCATGGGCATACTAATTCTTAGCCCTGATGTCCACCAGAGATGGCTGCATCATGTTCTAGCCTCGTCAAAGCTTCCAGAGACATTCTGGTGTATATTTCTCTCCCTCACAGTTCATAAATAAGCTGCAAATGTGTATTCAGTCTGCTTGGCAAACATGTCGGCAAAGCAACTCAAAATCCATCCATCCATCTATCCATCTATCCATCCATCCATTTTCCGCTGCTTATCCGGGACCGGGTTGCAGTCGCATCAGACTGAGTAAAGAAACCCAAGAGCGAAGGAATAGCAGCTCTACTCCGAGCTGCCTCAGATCTCCAAGCTCCTCACCCTCTCTAAGGTTGAGCCCAGACACCTTCTGGAGGAAACTCATTTCGGCCGCTTGTATCATTTTTTCAGTCACTACCCAAACTTGTGACCTTAGGTGAGGGTTGGAGCATAGACCAACTAATAAATTGGGAGCTTTGCCTTCTGGTTCAGCTCTTTCTTGACCACAACAGACTGGTACAATGCCCGCATTACTACTGATGCTGCTCTGCCTGTCAAACTTACGCTCAATCTTACCCTCACTCATGAACAAGACCCCAAGATACTTGAACTTCTTCACTTGGGGCAGCAACTCACTCTCAACCCAGAGGGAGCAGTTCACCTTTTTCTGGCAGAGCACCATGGCCTCAAGTTTGGAGGTGCTGACTCTCATCCCAACTGCTTCATATTCAGCTGCAAACAGTCCCAGTGCCTGTTGGAGGTCATAGATATTAAACATTAGATACGATGTGTCATAATGAATTGCCATTCTGGGATGGAATCAGCTGCTTAGTGGTCAGATGTTAGGGTAATATTAATAACTTTGTTATAAAAATACCAAACACTACTTTTGAGCTCTAAGTTAGTGTAGCTAACAATAAAACAATGTTTGCTGGTTATAATTTATCTGTTTGGCTAATAGATCAATGTTGTTGAGAGCTAGCAATCAGTAATAACTTTGACTTAGAACTCAGCTGGTCTGTGACTTGATAGCTAATGTAAAGTTACTAGTTCACTAACCTTTTGTAGTTTTAGTTGACCCATATGTAAAACATAAATCTCTCATATACTCAATACTGACGTGTGGAAAGTGATGACAGCCTCCTGGTCTCTTGGTCCTTTTGGTAAAGCATTTAGTTGCTGCACAGCTGACAACCATAGTTGCTGCCCATAGGTGGCGACTGTAAACAATACTCAGGTAAGATGGCGGTAACACCTACTGAGAACGAGTCTGACTTACTGTCGGGAATGCGGACACAGCTCTCACTGCACTTATATAGGGATGGAATAGCTCACAGCAACGGCCCAGGGACCTCATACTCCTGCAGCACCGCCCACAAGGTGTCCCAAGGGATACGGTTGTAAACCTTCTTCAAGTTCACAAACCACATGTAGACTGGATGTGTAAACTCCCATTATCTCTCAAGTATCCCTGCAAGGGTGAAGAGCTGGTCCACTGTTCCACGGCCAGGATGGAATCTGCATTATTCCTCCTGAATCTGAGGTTTGATCAGCCGTAGCCTCCTCTCCAGCACCCTGGCATAAGTTTTGCCCCGGAGACTGAGTATTGTGATCCCCTGATAGTTGGAGCACACCCTCTGGTCCGCTTTTTCAAAATGAGAACCATCACCTGGTCTGCCAGTCCACAGGCACTGTCCCCGACCTCCATGCAACACTGAAGAGGCATGCCAGCTGTGACAGTCCAACAATGTCCAGAGCTTCATCGTCTCAGGGTGAATCACATCCACACCCAGCACCTTGCCACTGAGGAGCTTTTTGACTACCCCAGAGACCTCTGCCAGAATATGAGTGAAGCCTCCCTTGAGTTGTCCAACTCTGCCTCCTCCACAGAGGGCATGTCCCAACAATGTCATGAGTCAAGGCTCGCAGTTCTCCACCCCTGCTGAGAACAACCTGGGCTAAGCCCTGATTCCCCTTACTGAGTCATCTGACGATTTGCCAGAACTTCTTTGAGGCCAATCGAAGTCCTGCTCCATGACCTCCGTGAACTCTTCCCACAACTGGGGTTTTACTTCAGCAGCCATCCCACGCACCCATCGCTGGTGTCCACTAGCGGGTTTTCAGGTTGCTTCCCCGACAAGCCCCTGCATTGTGTTGAGAGCCAAAACCCTAAGCAGCTGCCTCCACAACTGAGGTCCTGAGCATGGCCCACTCGGATTCCATGTCCCCAACCTTCCCCGGGATGCAGGAGAGATTCCTCTGGAGGTTAGAGTTGAAGATCTCATGGACAGGGGTCTTGGTTAGATGTTCCCAGTCCACTCTCACTGCTCATTTGGGTCTACCATGTCTGTCTAGCAGCCTCCCCTGCCACCTGATCCAACTCACAACCAGGTGGCAATCAGTTGACAGCTCTGTTCCTCTCTTTATCCGAGTGTCCAAGACATGCAGCTGCAGATCTGATGACACAACTACAAAGTCAATCATCAATCTTTCACCTAAGGTGTTCTGGAACCAGGTACACTTATGAACAACCTTATGCTTAAACATGATGTTTGTTATGGCCAATCTATGGCTAGCACAGAAGTCCAATAACAATGCATCTCTCGGGTTCAGATCAGGCATGCCGTTCCTCCCATTCAGCCCCTTCCAGGTTTTTCCATCATTGCCCATGTGAGCATTGAAGTCCCACACCAGAACTATGGACTCGCCGGGCTGCGCCCCCTCCAGGGCCCCACCCAGAGACTCCAATAAGGCTGGATACTCTGAACTGCTGTTCAGTGAGTATTCACAAACAACAGTCTTCCTCCCAGCAACACATAGCCACAAGGAGGTGACCATCTCATTCTGTAGGGAGAACTCCAACACTGCAGTGCTCAGCCAGGGACTTGTGAGTATCCCCACACATGCCGCCTCTCACCCCGGGCAACTCTGGAAAATATGAGAGTCCAGCCCCTCTTCAGGAGTTTGGTTCCAGAGCTGGTGCTGTGCAATGAAGTGAGCCCAACTATATCCAGTCAGTACCGCTCCACCTCCCGCACTAGCCCCAGCTCCTTTCCCACCAGGGAGGTGACATTCCACGTCCTTAGAACCAGTTTACGATGCCTGAGATCAGCATGCCCAGGTCTGCGCTGCTGCTTGCCACCCATTTGGCAATGGCCCAAAGCGCGGTGACTCTATGTTATTTCTTTGGGCTGTGCCTGACCGAGTCGCATGGGTCAAGGCTCAGCCACCAGATGCCTGCAAGCAAGCTCCCCTCCTAGGCCTGGCTCCAGCAGGGTGCCCCAGTCTCCCTCTTCTGGGCAAGGTTCCTAGATGCCTGCAATGCTGCTTCATTGAGGTCTATGAATTGTTCATGGTCTGGACCCTCACCTGGGACCAATTTGCCTTGGGAGACCCTTCCAGGGGCTATTGTCCCTGACAATATAGCACCCAGTGTCACAGGGACACTCAAACCCCTCCACCAAGATAAGGTGATGATTCTCAGAAATGTGGCTGTTGAAGTCTGCTTGATAATAATGCATACATAGTCCATAATGCAACTGAAACAAACAACAATAACCCATCTAGTGGACATCTGAGGTTATCCACCTCACACAGTGTCTACACAACAGCTTCAATCTTCTGCCTGTATCACGCACAGTATTGAGTGTAGATCACCCACATCTCAGCCACATTAGTAGTGTAGCTATACGCATAAATGGAAGAAAATAGACTTGAAATGTAAAAATACTCTTCAGGTTGTAGACACACATATATAGTGCAAGTGAAACGTTAGCTGTTACCAACCTGTGTAGACCCCTGTATTAAAGTAGAAGCATATCTCTTCTGTCAGATGTGACTGCTTATAAAGAAAGACACTGTGCCTTTAAAATTTTATTTTCCAATCGTTATTTTCAGCTGGAAATTTAGATTTTTTTCCACATGACAGGCAACGAAATGATTTTAACACTTCTGGACCGAATTATACTTGTACATAACATAGTGCTGTCTTGTCATCTTTGTCCCTCAACATGCTTTTTCTCCCTTGAATGTAAAGTGCTCTCTCTCTGTCTCTCTCTCTCTCTCTCTCTCTCTCTCTCTCTCTCTCTGGGTTGTTATTTTGGTTTGGTTTCTCCCCTAAGGCCAAGCTTATCAGACAGACCCTGAAGTACTGACGCCAAAATCCCAGTCTAGTTTCTATGCGCTGCTCAGTAGGTGGCTGCGCACAAACACACACACACACACGCACACACAAACAGATTTCAATGGTGGAGTCCTAAGGGACAACAGCGAATAAAAAAAATAATACCACTCTTGCCTTGGTTCATATGGAATTAAAGAGCTTTCTGTCTTCTGTTTCAGATTCTTCTTTAACCCCCAGCCATCCTTCCAACAGGACAGATTTTGTAGCCTGTGGTTGATCACAGCAGGCACACACACACACACACACACACACACACACACACGTATACATGTAATAGATAAATCCTTGGCTTCCAGGCACTACAGATGTCACCACTGGGCTCATGAATGTTCAGTCTGCCAGCTTATAGCTCAAAAGTAATACATTCTTCATACAACCAAATATTGCATGTTGTAAATTCGTAATGCACAACAACTTTGAAGTAGCAAGACAACAGAAGCTGTGTTGCAGCTCTGGCTCTTTCAAAGGTCACTGTTGACACAGACAATGAGGACTTGAAGGGTAAAGGGATGAACATGCTCCTGTTCCCAAAATGAGACAGTCTAACATCAGAGAGCAAAAGTGATGGCGTGTTAAGCCCCTTAATGTGCACCCTGCTGTGGCTTTATATCGTATTAGTCCAAGTGACTGAAGACCACTTGTAGACAAAAACCTGGTATAACTTGGTTGGGATATTTCCCAATATCACAAGCTGACAAAAACCAGTGAACTGCTAATCAGATGACTTGTAGGATACTGGGGCCTTAAAGGATTTTTCAGTTGTGTCCTTTTTCAGAGCTTTTGAAGTGTGACAGACTTTGTTGACCTGACTCATGTATTTGATCTTTAAATGGAGACTTTAAAGTAGGAGACACCTGAATTTGGACACAGCTTATGATTCACTATCTACTCAAGCAGGAAATAACATGAGACACTCTCTGTGAATAAAATTGTTTCATCCAGACAATATCTTGAGGTCAAAGGCAGTCCAATTTGCAGTTTTTGTCTTGAAGATGTTTCACCACTCATCCAAGAGGTTTCATCAGTTCTACTAAATGGTATTAGTCCTGATAATTGGCAATTGAATTGAATTGAAATTCTAAGAAAATTCTGCCACCACTGCACATGTATGTGATGTTCCCTCACATGCATCTGAGGGAAGAGCAGCAGATGGTTGTTTTATGTCCTGATAGTGTCTTCCTTCAGCGTTCAGACATGAAGACAAAATCCAAAAGACCTGTGGCAGATATTCAGACAGTGATATAAAAAGTAGAAGCTATCTACCTGTGGCATTTATTCAAATGAATGGCAGATGGTGCAGAGCAGATAGCAGAGCAACTGAGAGGGGAGATAAGGAAACTCTATTTAGAGTCTGTTTGGTGTCCTGATCTGAACACCTCAGTGTGTTGATGGACGGTTCAGAGACATGAACCTCTATGGTTTTTCAGTACTGTTACACTGTAGAGGAAAGCATTACCTTTAAGCAGCCCCACCTTTTTGGTCTGTTTCACCACCTTTTATCATCATTCCAATTTAAGTTACAAATGTTTGTTGCTATCATTTTTTTCTGATACGGTCAAGTCCAGGAGCTGCTAGATGACCTAGCAGAGACCATTATATTGAATTAGACCCACCTTCTCTGCCAGTCTTAAAATTAGAGCAGAAGTGTACATTTGGAGAACACAAAGCTATTTCTAGTCCGTTTTTGTATCCCTACCATTTGTAACTTTGACCCAGCCAAGGTTGATGAAACCCTGACTAAAATTTCAGCAGCAATACCCAATCTATCACCCTTTCTCTTTCAGCAGCCTCTGATGGCTCTCCTCTTTGCCACCCTGTGATACCCAGCAGCATAAACTCTCTGCAAGCAACCAGCTTCTACATAACAACTCCATCCAGCAAGCTCTCCATCCCTGCCTCTAACACTGCTCTACCAGTCCCCCTATATTTTGACCTCTCTCGCTCATTGGTCTCTTTCTTACAATCTTCCCGATGCACCTTCAGCTCACGTTCACCTGCTTTGAGACTTCTGACAGAAGAACCATGTTAGGCGTCAGTGATGTTGGTATAATAGTGTTAAGGAACTTGAGCTACCTGCCCAGGTCCATGTGCAGTGACCAAACATTTAATGATATTGAGAACATCTGTGTTTGTATTTTCATTGTGCCCCTTTTCTCCTAATTGTTATTAACCTGTCCAGGACTAAGAGACAATGTAATCAGACCAACCAGTAGGACTCACTAGTGCTGAGACAAGGACATGATCCCTCACCAGCTTCCCACCCATACTGCTGATTGTGTTTGATTAGACCCAGTTTCTTAGTCATAACTTAGTCAAAACAGACATCATACATATACTGCTGGAATCACAGCAACTTGCTCTCTGTCCTCAAATCCAATTCAAAATCATGAAAGATAACAACTATGGATCTAGCCTTTTAACTATCCAGGTGATTATTGTTTGTATGTCCATGGTTACAATGCAACCAAGAACTAACTGTGACTAAGTGACAAAATTATATTTCTTGTTTGCATCAGTGTGGTGGCTGCATCACAAGTGAGCATCAAGTGTTAGTAGTTTCCTTTTTAACACTGTTAACATGCAAACACTTTAAATAATGACAGTACACATAGTCTTTTGTTTTCATACAGCACACACTTCATTATTGAGAGCTTGTTTGCTAATTGAGTGCATGCATTTTGGTTAATATTCTGGCAGTAATATTTCTTGCTTGCATTACATCATGCTTTACCTTTGTCTTTTTCATGGATCTGGTGAGTCCTCCCTCTATCCAAAAGAATTGACGCTGATAAAGATGGCCTCTTGTACTGTGGCAGGCAGGAAGTGGAAGGGGCCAACTGGGTGTGCCAGAGGGGATTCTGCTTTTCAGGATCCAATTAACTTTAATTACTTTGGGACTTTAAGTTTTGTTATTTATCTTGCTTTGACAGTTAGTTTGGTTGTAAATGGTTTCTTGATTTAAATCTTTGTTGATATTAAGATTAATTTGTGATATAGAGTTAATTGTTTGGTCCAGCCCCCCCTTGTGTGTCTGTTTAGGCTAGCCTGTGTGTATATAAACCCTCCTTTTGTGTCATTTGTCAGGTCTGTTATGTTTAGTTCAGTTTAGGTTGTTGTTTGTTTAGTTGACCTAAATTTGAGTTAAAGGGCCCTAGTTTTTGAAATTACTTTTTTCCTGTTTTTGTATTTTGAAAAATATAATTTGTTAAATTGAAATGAAGTTGTAATAAATTACCATTTTTTTCTTAATACACCCACCTGGTGTTCTTGAGCCTCACTGCTTGGTCCCTGATAATCAGTCAATGCATGATAGGAATTGTAGCTCCAAAACATATTCACAAATGGAAATGTTTTTGGATGTCTTTTATGTTGCATTCATGTTTATCACCTTGAAACAGTAGACTTTAATGTCACTTCCAAACTTCTCTCTCCTTTCTTCTTCCTCACTGACTGTTTCCATCTAACTTCCTTCCGTATTTACTAAACGCAGAGGCACTAAAAGGCCATGTAAGAACTTTCCACAAGTTTTTATCCCCAAGAGATACTCTCATGCCAGCACCTCACAAAGCAGGAGAGGGGATGGGTGGATTGAAGGACGGATAGAAAGATGGAAGGATAGATGGAGATGAAGTACAGACAGGAGGTGAGGAGGCGTAAAGCAGTTTGAGAACTTTCAGACTGCACAGCAGAGATTTTCAGAAGTGGAACCGGGCATGTGTGTTCACGTTGTGTCTGTCCATGTGGGAAGCTCATAACTGGTGTGTGCGTGTGTGGGTGGATACAGTACGTGTGATAAGGTTTCTAGTTCACAGAAGTTTGGAGAAAATCACCAGAAGCACAAACTAGAAAACTGCAGTTTGGGGGATTTTCTTTCATTTAAAACTCAAAATGTAGCTGTTTTACACAACCACACACTCTCTCTGCTCTCAGGCTGCTTTTGGCTTCACGTGACCTTCGCTGAAGAGGGAAGCAAAGTCTTCCAGTAACATGATGTCATCTCTGAATAAAACATGTTGGAGTAGAGCAAGAGTTCTCTGTTGGATGAATGATCTCATCGTTTTACAGGAAAAATCCTCTCCTGAGCACAAAAAGATTTAATCACCAGTGTCATCACACCATATCTAAAAATATACTGTGACTTCATTTAAATGGATGGGTATATGCATTTGCACACACACTGCCCCTTTATACACACACACACATACATAGGATGACTCATAACCCATCATCAAATCTTAAAGATACAGTCCCTGATTGTGTTAGATTTTTCAAGCGCTGCACCAAATCCCCAAATTTCCTCCCACTTGTGAAGTTTCAAAACTCAACCAAGAAGAACATTCTGCACGGAGCTGAGTGGTGAATTGATATACAGCATAAAACATGTTGTCTCACCATGTTCACACAAATTCAATTGCTGGATACAGCAGTTTTCAGTTAGTTGCAAACACAATGAATGAGCTCCAGACTTCATCAGAATGTTTAATTCTTTTTGTTGTTGTTGTTTTGTTCCACCAGCTTTTGTCAAGTTTTTCTCCGTCTGTGCATCACACAACCCTGATTAACTGCAAATTTTTCACCCAAGTTGAGCAGAAAATGTTTAGACTCCATTAGCGCACAGTGTTTTCATAAAACAATAAGACAATCATGGTGATCAAGTGGGTGTAGAGTTAAACAAGAATGACATATTCAAAGATCTTTGAATATCTTATCTTATCTGCTTTGGCATCTGTGTTACTTTCCCATGCCATCAAAGCATGGGAAAGCAAAAAGGATGTTGAGGTGGTAGTAGGTAGAGATAGTAGAAATCCACCAGTAGGAGAATAAAGGTTATAGGAGGAAGAAATTCCTCACAGAAGTTTTACAAAAGATTCATTTTGTGACACCTACAACAAATTTGCCTCCATTCACTTTCATTCGTCTTTGCATTGACTTTATTTGAAATCAAGTTGCCATCAATTCTCTCAGTCCTGTGTTTTATGTTAAAGGAACAGTTCATGCTTATTTGCTTTCTTGCCGAGAGTTAGATGAGAAGATCAAGGCCATTATCATATCTGTCCATTGTCTCCTGACTCCAGCTTCATAGTGAACAGACAGACATGAGAGTGGTATTATTTTCTCATCTAACTCTCAGCAAGAAAGCAAATAAGTGCTCTTGAACTATTCCTTTAACTCAGGTTTCCAGCTTGCATTGCTCTGTTGCCCCGCTTCAAAAGCTGCAGGTTTGAAAATGTCAACAATAAGCTGGGAGGAAATTTGGGGATACTGTGTTAATGTTTGTTTCATGTAGTCTGATCTGATATATGAAAACTGAACATGGTTTTTTACATGGTTTTGGCTGTGGGATCTGAGAAAGTGAATTGAGACATTTTTAAAATCTTTGGCCTGAAATTACACACCAGTCCTCATTGCCAGTACCAAATACACACACACACACACACATACACACACACACACACACACTCAGAGAAATGCAATAATGACCTTGGAAGCATGATGTACAGCCAGCTCACTCATTTCAATTTGGCACAACAATGGTACCATAAAATGATCTGTGAGTGATGTGAAATCACACTGGTAGCCAAGCTGTACAGATGTCAAAGAACTGAAATGCTAACATCGCCTTATCAAAACAAACAAAAAAAGGTCAAGAAAAACAGGAAAAAAGCCAATCGAACCAGAAAATATGACAATCAAACCTGTTCAATCAATTTCACTGCTGATGATTTTCCTCAAGCAATCAAACTAATGAGAGCAAAGAGGAGAAATTGAACATGCAGTAATTACAGGAGAACATCACCTCCTGCTTACACACCCCGGGCACAGGAAGTGACACGTGAGAGCAAAGAGTGGTTAATTACTATTGGCCCTCCACCACCATCCCACTGGGCGTCAGCCTCAGTTGATCCTGATACTAAAATAATTAATGCTGTCGCCGTCATCCCCGGTCCCTGTAGCCATGGCGATGAGAAGATTTTCCCCCAGGTACCCCCCTGGTTGTCAAGCAGCAGTTAGCCAATGAGAAGAGTCCATGTGTGCGTGTAGAGATTGTACTGAATGATTCAGTCAGTTAAGGTTATCTGTCTCTCAGATGGTATATTTCCTATGAATCAATGTAGACAACATGTTAAACAAAACAATTCACAGCAGCTTAAAAGAGTATCCAGACCTTTTCACCACTTTATACTGTATACTTCAATTTAAAATTAATTTAACACTGCTTTTGTAAATTTAGTAAAACTAACAAAAATCCTTAAAACAAAAATTTGTCATTTAAATTCTATCTTTGGAGTCTTTGGAACGTTCAGCTTTTAATTAAGTCTTAAAAAGTGATCATCACTTTTGATTTTCATTCATCTGTCAGAGTTTAGTTTCATTTCCTGTCTCCTAAAAAAATATGTTTATATACTAATAATGGCTTGCCAAATATATTTTGGAGGAAATATAATATATTGCCTGGATTCTGTTCATGGTAACATTTTTTAATGATCTTGTACCACACAGGGAGACAGTTATGGTAAATAGTACTGTAGGCGTACAAAGGGCAGGACTGACAGCAGAGACTGGGGATGTGTAACTAGGTTCCTGCCACTGAAAAGCTGTGTGAAAACTGGGGAAAGATTGTGATTTTGGTTAAATATTGAAAAAGTAAATATACCACCTTGTGCTTCAAGTCAGCATTGATCTTTTCAATATGTAACCAAATACTTAGCCACAGTCTTTTCTGTACTGTAACAAAGTGCACAGAGTTGCCTAAATAACAACCATGAAGGTTTAAACATGCTTTAGTTTCCACAAGCAGATATTGTAGAAAAACAAATGAAATACATTGTCACCAAACGCTTAGCAGATACGATATGAACATTATTATTTTGATTAAAAAAACAATATGTTTCTTTTGAAATGTATTTGCTAGAAGAATATGAACATCGTTTTTAGGAGACAGAGTTGATGGTGAAGTGTGAAAGCTGCTGGTGAACTCAGGTGGGATCCGGAAAACAAAAGAAAGTTGAATAACATGATTGGTTGAATGTGCCACAGTACTGTCATCGGGATATTCAAGGACAAATGGATGAATCACAATCCAGACGTGTGAAGAAGAGAAAATGTGTTGAATAAAGAGATGTTATATAATCAAGATTTTTTGTCTTTTTGGTTTCAATTTGCAAAAATGAAAAATAATTGTATTTCATGGGATGCAGATGGCAAAAAAATGTGACCAGATGATACTCGGTACACAAAACACAGAAAAAACGTGAGACTGTTATACCAGAAATACAGATTTGATTTACAATGCAATAAATATGCATTAAATATTTCTCTATTCAATTAGGTAGCAGCAAGGTGATTTCAATAGAGGGCCTAAATGCAGACCATAATAAAGGATAGGTAGAATAAGCTGTTACAGTGAGTACTTATATCAAATAAACAAATAAACAAAGAAAAAGAAAATAAACAATGTGGGGCTAGACTGGATTGTCAGAGAGGTTAGTATAGCATTATGCCAAAAGACTAAAATTGTCACAAAATATATAGGTGAATTATGAATACACCACTATTGCACACAAACTAGTTCCAATCAAAAGTGGTCTACAACACTCCAGATTTACCTAAAGCTGATGTGACTCGGACCACACAATAAAGCATACATGTCTTAACACAACATAAAGGTACAAAAGGTATACAAAAATCTAATGATAAGCCTGGCTTATCTAGTAGTGTTTTGTTTGAAAACTAAACAATCTCAAGTAACATTTTACAAAAGATATGTAGAGTAAAACTAAATAATATACCTTAGCTGGAACATGGCCCCCCTCCAGTCAGAGACATGCAGGTGACTATAATCTATATTTATAAAGAACCATAGCTTAATATTGTATTAACTATTTGAAAACATCACCATTCTGTACGAGTATGAACAAACCAAAACATGAAAAAACAGAAGGAGTCTGAATGCATTTTGTTCCATAATTTAATCTCTATCATCCACAAATGGGTTTGTGCACTAACAACTCTTTCAGTGCCACTCATGGGAGGCATTAGTCAGAATATTCTCTCTCCATCACGCTCTCATTTCACTGTATGTTACTCATGTTTGCTAGTTTCTCTTTACTTCAGCTGCAGTTAGAGTTTTGATACTTAGGAGCAAATATAAAGCCTCCTTTTCTTCGTCCATTTGCCTGATCAATAATTATCAAATCATCTCAAATGACAAATCTTTCTTGCATTCACTAAAACTTTGGGGGAAAACGTTTGTTTTACTTACCAAGAGTTGGATGAAAAAATAATTTAATCTCGATGAAACTATGTAGACCCTGGGATAAGTATTACACCCATGTGTGATAGTTGAACATGTCATTTTAAAATCTATTAGCATAAATCTTTTGCCATAACAGCCTCCACTCATCTGGTTTCAGACTTTCCAGCAGATGTTGAAACCTGTCTGCAGGGATTTGCTCCCATTCAGCCACAAGAGCATCAGTGAGGTCCAACACTGATGTTAGCCCAAATTGGCTCCATATAAGGTACAGAGGTGACAAATAACTATGAGCACTAGACCAAACTAGGACATTCCAAGACCAAAAGTACATAGACATTGGTGTCCACATTGGAGAAATATATTGCAACAGCTCCACAGTAGATCATCCTCAGTCTCATGAGCCACATTAGCAGTTCTTGTAACCATTTCAGATCAAATTGATTTTTGTTGCTGTTTCTCCTCCACATGCTTTCATACCTGACAACTGCACTGTCTTTCATGGATTGAATTGCAGTGAATATAAGGGCAAACAATTTGCAAGAATGCACTTGAAAAGGATTATGGAATACTTGACATTTGTGTGTGTGTGTGTGTGTGTGTGTGTGTGTGTGTGTGTGTGTGTGTGTGTGTGTGTGTGTGTGTGCCCATTTGGATCAGAAGTTGTGCTGGTGGTCCTCTGTTTTCTGTTGGACCCTCTAATCCTTTTAAATCAGCTTTGTTAATCCCACTTTCTTCTCACAGCTGCTGGGGTTTCCTGCAGTCAGACAAGAATTCTCAGATCTTTGTATGCAGACAAAATGGTTTCTATTCACAGAACTACTGTATGAACAATTTTCAGCTTCCTTCAAAGGAACACAGGCATTTTTGGAAAATTCTTGTTTTTGTCTTACTAAAACAGATTCCGTTAGAAGATCAATATCTGTTTCCTCTCTGTGCATCCAGAAAGGTCCAGGACTTGTTTAGCTCAGTTTGGCCCTGGAGGCAGGGAAACTGCTAGACTATTGGACCTTGATAACAGTTGTCAAGTTAAAGCAAAAAAAAAGTTTAAAAAGTTATAAATTAAGTTAAAACAAAAGCCATTACATTTATGTAAATTAAAAAAGTAAGCACACTTCTTTGTCAGTGTTTTTGATAGATGGGCTACATCTATGTAGAAAGAAAGTGAGAAAGCTTACTAAGCATAATGTCTTAATCCAATGATTAAAAAGAAAAAAAATAAGCCCATGAATTGCTTTCTCTTTGCTGATGGCTCACTCTTTCACCCTGTGTCACTGATTTTACACATCAAAGTTTGGGTCTCCCAGAGTACTACTGCATATGCCAAAAAAAATGTATAAAGCCTTTTGTGGCTCAAGAGTAAGCTGCATAATAAAGTGCTCTTGAAGACTACAGGTAACCAGACCTCTGTAGCTCCTCATCTCTGCTCAAGGTTAGCAGGCTAAGTGTGTTGCTTGTGTTTACTTTCCATATACTAAGACAAATTGGGATCCGCTAATTGAAACATTACTTACATACTACAAACAGTGGGATTTTAAATGTGGTTTTCTTACCTCTGGAACCAAACGCTTAAGTTCTGGTTTCACAAAATATGTAGTTGTTTTATTTTGACAAGGAAGAGGAATGTGTGGAATAAAAACAGATGCTCTGTCATTCCTCTCCTACTGCATGTTGGAGACAGTTTGAAATCTATTTATGGATTTAGACAGCTTCTCGGCCATGATGCTAGCAAGCAATGGGTTCATGGATATATAGACTGAGATATCACATTGGTTGCTGCTAGTCATTGTATCGATGTGTCAACATGACCGCCATATTGGAATGTTGTAGCCAGGCCTCCTTACAATTATATCATGGGAAGAGGTCTATCGGCTCTTACAGCTATCATAACTCACTGAACTGTCAATCTATTTTACAGCGGTTTGTGTTTCACAAAATTGATTAGTGACATTGATGTAGCCAACTATATACAGTATATATGTCATGACCTCGAGCAAACTGCTTGTGGTAGAAGAAAGATGTTGTCAACAAGAACATAAAAAACCAACAGATCATGATCTTGTTATTCAATTTTTTTGTGGATATTGAAATTTGAAAATGCGTGTTTTTTTGTATTTATCTTGAACATGTCTTTAAAGATGCATACGGTTTGTTTGTGAATTTACAACGGTTTTGTTAGCGACTCAAATGTAAAATGAATGATTACATAAATAAAGTGGTGTACATATGAAGCAGGAGGAGAGAGGAAAGGAAGGATACGTGAGTGTGAGATACAAAAGCAACACAGCTACTCCTCCTGTGCTACCACTGGGATTTCTTTTTTGTTTTGCAGCTTTGCCCTTTTCTCCTTCACCTAATCTCTCTCAAATATTCTTTCCAACTTTCCCACCATCCCCCTTCCCAGAGATGTGTTTATGGAGGCAGAGTCTTTGAACCCTGGCAGTCTTTATAGTTCAGAGGCTGTGCGGTGGCAGCTGCTAATGTCAATGCTAATGACGCTTTCCCAACCTTGTGCACACTCGGAACACCTCTGCACTGCCAAGGTGGCAACAGTCCTGAATTCTCATTTCAGAGAAGGCAGGTGGAGTGAAGATTTGGGGATGGTGGTACCAAAAAAGGAGTTGTTGTCTTTTTTTGTTGTTGTTTTTTTTTTTCCAAAATGTGGGGCTCTATGAATTTATTCATGGAAAACAAAGATGAAATGAGACAAAAACAGCCCAAAGAAACAGAGTTGCTAAACTAAGAAGTGAGTAGAGAGGCTGCCTTCTTTAGCTAGCATGTCAACACCAAATTAGCATCACAGCTGGAAGCCCTAGGGACAGAAACACTGGGAAGCCCCTTTTTTTCCCGCAAAAGAAAACCTGACAAGGGAAACAAAGCTGCAGACAGAGAGAGGGAGAAATCATAATGAGGACTGTTCTTATACAGAGTGTCTGCAGCTGTGTCCCATTTCAGGCTCTGCCTCTTTCGAAGGATGCAGCCTGTCCTTAAGAGGGCTGAAGGTCAGCAGGCTGAACCTGCACGTCCTCTCAGATTAAACAGTCTACAGAGGATTCACTATAGCGTCATCTTCAGTTCATGCCCCTCAGCACTCTAGACATAATCAACGATATGGGGTGCAGAGCACAGAGCAGAGGCAAGGTGTAGAGGAGGTTTATGTCACCAACATGCCCCAGGTAGGAGCAAAATATCTGACTGACACTCAACCATGGTATGGTCTTCTTGCCAAGATCATGGTGTTATTTTAAGGTGCTTTTATACAGTTCTGGGGACTCTGAAACACAGAGAATGAGCTTTTTGTTTATCACAGGCCACATTCACAGACAGACTGCATCTCACTGGTTGAGCATTTAAAGGTCACAACAAATGAGGTCAAATGTGAAGACAATTGTACTTCGTTTGCAATGGCAATGTGTAAAATCAGAGTGGCACGCACGCCCAAGGTAGCATAGCTGCAATGTTCGGTATCTCTAATCTCTCCATAGGAAAACCTACGCAAAGCAATTCCTCATGCCACTGTCATGACACAGGCAGTACTGGTAAAATCATTTGTTTTTAGATATAGGAGTATTGATTACCACCAAGCCCTCCATCTATCTACATTCCATGACATATACTGAATACCTTGATTGCCAACAACGAGAAAGGATGCAGGCTTTACCTGAGCCCCAGTGAGCTTGACTTGCTTACCGCAGTCTCATCACTCACCCCCCAGCAGAGTCGTCTCCCCCGACTAGGTGGTATGAGCTCAGCCTGTCGTTCTCTTGCATTGCACAACCATGCGTTCAGCTCGGTGTTGGTTTCTTTAGGTCAACATACAAACCCTGATAGAAGAACCAAAACCAAAATAACCAAACACCTCAGGAATCACTGTAATGAGTTATAATTAATCGTCTGTCACCATCTCAACAAGTTTCTCACTATCAATAACACGTCCCGCTCCTCTCCTCTTTCTCACATCTCCTCCTTTCATTTCCCCTTGACATCACCTTCTTGGTGTTTGTCACACAATCAATAAGACAAATGTCAACCTGTGACAGTGACATTGTGTTCATGTCATGGGAGTAACCATGATTACCAATTTCCAACTTGTAAATCATTCACGTCCACATTCAAGTTGTTCTTATGACTGAAAGCTCCAATATATTCAGCCTGGTGCTTAATTATATGAAAGTGCCTGAAAAGACAATTGCATTATGTCAAAAACAGTCTATTGTCCAAGTTTACTGCTCTGATTTGATACTATAATTGTTCCTGTATGGTACCATCTTAGTGAAAATGTAATTGCTTGAGAAGATTTTTTATAATATTGCAGCTATATGACATAGTTGCAAACTTATGACATGGTTGAGTAGGAAAATTGGAGCTTTTACTCAAGGAAAACACACACAGTGCATTGAAGTGATATGATTCTCCAGCCATCTCAGTGTCCTTTTGTCTATAGACCAATCCATGTCTCCTCACAGCTACACTACCTGTACCCTTACCTCTTTTTACACTTTTCTGTGTCCACTGTCATACTCTTTTTTTTTTTCTCCTTACCCTTTATGCTCCCATATCCCCCTTCTCGTCACTGGCTGCTCTGTTCTGATTTGCTAGACATATGTTCAAACTTTCATATTCATGGGGTTTCATATGAAAAACTTGAATTCAATGTCAACTGCCGGCATCTAGTCATCTCAGGCAGCACATATATGTTAATTCAACTCAACCTCTTGTACATTGCTGATGCATATTTATATTTAGTCCATTTACGCTGTGATTTAACCCAGTTTTCTATTCCCATGTTGGCTCCACTGTTCTTCCCAATTAGCATCCAACACTAAATGGTTCTTAGTTAGCAATTAGTGTCCACTCCCACAATAAAACACTCCTGTAATAACTGCAGGTCTCTTCCATCTCTTCTGTTGAAAAATACATAAACACATCAAAGCAATTCAATTAGATGCCCACAAAAAACAAAACAGAGATTACAATATTAAGCAAATGAGGATGGAATGAGCAACTGAGCTCAGCTCAGATGAGTTCATTACAAACACTCTGGATTTGCACAAAGATCTGCCAGCAGAGGGCATTGACCACGAATTGCAAAGTAAGCTTTCATTAAGTGGTACTTTAACAAACAATACTTAGAAAGAAAGACAAATGTACAGAACAGTATGTAAACAATACAGTAGACACAAACTGTAAAAATACATTTATTATATAGCCATCTTTAAAAAGTCCATTTCCAAAATGGTTTTCAAAATTTTGTTCTGATTTGGCCTTTTACAAACTTGCTTACTCTGACTGACAGCAGCAGCACAATCAGATTAAATTTTCAAAGCAGCAACAGTTCCTGCTCTGAGGACATTAGGTCCCTTCAGGCTGCACTGGGTGTTCACCAAGGATGGAAGTAACAAAGTAAGAATTACAAAGTCACATGAAAAAGTCATGATAATCCGTGTGAGAATGGAACAAAAGAAAGGTGTCAAATCAGCAGCTGCTGGAAGAAGCTGCTCGTGTGGAGCACAGATCTGCATGTCATTTAAAAAAAAGGAATCATTTAAAATGGCTTTGAATCACAGCACATACAGAAACATTAATGAAAGCAATTCAGGGTCACCATGCAGAGTTGCCCAGTATCAGTGTTCTGTTTGATAGATGGATTCTATTGATGACAACATATTTTTCATTGCTCAAGTAAGTTCAGTAGATTGATGCCTTTTTAATGAAATGAGAGCAGTTTGAATTTGGCTGCCAATATGCTTCTTCAGAAATGCTTGTCGGATGATCAAACATCTCCAGAAACACAAGTAGCTTTTGTGTCAAGTTTTGTGTGTACAACAGAGTGCAACAATACCCATGCTTACCAGGAGAGACTGTATAAAAATATACACCTTTATCCTCATGTTTTAATGATTATCACATCTCAGCCTCTATGACTGTCGTCTTTTCACTCCACCTTCGAGTGTAGCTGTTCAGAACAACTATAATCACTTTTGCCGTCCGACGTTGTCACACAACACATCATTTCAGGCATCTTTTCAAGCATAACCCAGTTCTTACTGTGATCAAAAGGCATGGCTCAATCAATGAATCAATGATTAAACCATTTCCTTTTTCCTTGGTGTAAATAAAATGATTCTATACAGTTTTACTATAGTATGTCTCTGTCTCCACTTGCTTTTCAACCAGGGTGATCACTGGCAGTGAACACTCATGCCACAAAATATCCTGCTTTTGTCTAAACACATGAATGAGACAATCCCAGTGAAAACTGGTGCATTCTGTGTGATGCTTTCAGCTCATTCATTCTCAGTGTCCCGGCAGCATTATGTGTTGTCTGCTAAATTTGAGTCATTGTCTTTTATGCAGAAAATAGCAAATGAAAAAAGATCAAAACATCTGCACATATTTCAATTGCAAAAACCCTATTTACTGTCAACAGTGTGACCAGAAGCTTAGACAATAAATTGGGTGTGCATATATTTTCCTTTTTTTCCCCCTACTTTTTTGAATTTTTTGACTTTTTGGAACCAAACATAACATTTGATCAACACTTGAATGAAAACATTACCTTTGTCTATCATGTGACTGTCCAGCCTTCATGGTAAGTAAAACATGTCAGTTCTGGAGAATGTGGAATAGGTAACTCGGGAAAATGTGGGACTGAAAGTAGGAACAATTTTTGTTGCCTTTTGTTCATTTTTATTTTATTTTATTTCACACATATAAAGATAAAACACATGAATGAAATATAAAAAGTATGTGTGATGGTGTGGTAGAAATCTATAATGGCTTATATGAAAAGCACACCCAAAAGACATACAGAAGGTAAAATACAAACATACAAAATCACCAATACATTTTAAATATGTGTTCAAAAAATTGCACCATAAAATAAGTGTAAAAGTATTGTTAAAAAAATGCAGAGAGACCAAAGTATTGCCATATTAACAGTATGATCAATAACAATAAAGGTCCTAATATGGATCCTTGTGGTACACCATATTTTATTGTATTTGTTTTTGACTCATGACCATTAATAAAAACACATTGTTTTACTGAGCCACTCATAAACATTACCATGAAAGCCATATCTATACATTTTTGAAAACAAAATAGCATGCTTAACAGTGTCAAATGCTCTCGAAAGGTCTACAAAATATACTTATTGCATATTCATTATTAACTAAAGCTGAATCAATTCTATCAGTAAGTTCTAAAAGTGCCATATAAGTTGAATGATTTTTACAGAATCCAAACTGATTATTGTACAGAATATTGTATGAGTTCAAGTGTTCCAGGATTCTTTTAAATCTCTGAAAAACATGGCAATATTGAAATTGGACGATAGTTTGTAAAGGATCCTGGATCACCTGTTTTAAATGATGGAATAACTTTAGCCATTTTTAGGTCAGAAGGTATGATGCCAGTTTCCATGGATAATGGAAAAATGATAATGAAGGGTAATGATAGGAGTAATGACTCCTTTGATTAGGGAGGTGCAAATTCCATCATGACCTGGAGCTGATTTTTTAAAATTCTGATATAATATCATTCACCTCCTTAAAGTCAGGCAGATCAAAACTACTAAAAGGTGGAAAAGAACCTTTTATATAATCTAATGGATTAACTTTTGTATCAACTATCTTTTTGGCAAGAGATATACCAATACTTGAAAAGAAATCATTGAACCCACAAGATATATCAAAAGGATCAGTGAAAGTAAAACTTCCATCTGTAAAGGTTGAAGGCAATTGTGAGGAGGCTTTTTTTCCTTTGTAGTAGCTGATTAATAAGTTTCCATGTAGCCTTCAGATTGCTATCAGATTTTATAAACTGGTCTCTGAAGAACCTTTTCTTGGCTGTCCTAAGGAGATGAATGTATTTGTTTTTGTACTACTTATAAATAGCTAAATTTATGGGAGTTGGTGATGAAATATTTTCTGTAGAGTTTGCTTTTTATTATGGAGGACTTTTTCAATCCAGTAGAAAATAAAGCATTGTTATATTTTCTCCCAGTATCAACAAGTTCATGATGGCTGTCGTTTCACCAGAAGTTCATTGATTCAATCAAACCAGTAGCTGGTGTGATAGCCTGCAGCTTTTGGTATCAAATTGCTTTAAAACACACCTGGTCCAAAACACACACACACACGGGCACACACGTACACACACATGTAATTTACAACATACAGTGTAGAAGCTGCTGCAGCAGACTGATCTTCTTCCCACATTTTAATGAATTAAAATGAAAGAATACATGTTGTTTACTTGTTTACCCTCACTTTCCTAATTGGTTGCACTTCATTTCACAATTTGTGCAAACACATTGATTAAGGACCAATACACCTGACACATCAATGTGGCAAGTGAAAATCTTTAGGCATGCTTATAAATTAGTATGTTGACAGCTTCCTGTTGAAAATCATTTGGGTGAATGATTATAAAACAAGCAGTGACCTTTAAGACGAGTGATTTTCTATATTTTTCTTATCGTCAACAAATCTCATGTGTAGACCCAAACTAACGTTTTATTGATCTACTAACAAATATTGTGTGTGTATCCAAAGTCTGATATATCTTATATCTGTGTCATACAGCTTGTTAAAAACACATCGATGAATCACACTGTTGCACTGGGCGACATGTTCCTTTATTACCATGAACTCATACACTGTAGTTTATTTAGACTGAATGCCACACAAACCGTCCTGCTGCCAGAAATACTCCCTAGACCACCAAATGTGGATTAATTCACTGCTGAAAATAGTCCCCACAAAATGCACTATTACCTCCTGTTTGAGTAACGTTTGCTGAAAACTACAGTGCCCAGCTGTTTTCTGAAATTCCCTTAAACCTTAGTCTACCAATGAGGTTTGAGGGTAGACAAGTCGGACAGTATTGAGAGACAGATTGACATATTGTTGGTTTTGGTCTTTTCATGGAATTTGTCACAATGACAACAAATATAGAATAATGCAAATCTTGTCCTTTGAAGTTACTGAGATTGCATAACCAGCCATGTCCTCAAAAACAACCCGATATGATGCATTTTAACTCTCTCTCTCTGAAAAATATAAACTATATGTAACTCATTTTCAGAAGCAATTTACATCCTCTGAAACATTTTTAATTTTTTGACAGCTTACAGTAAAGCACATAAACGAGCCATACCGTTGCACCAGGTTCATTGTAATCAACATGACCAGCATGGTTTATTCTTAGACAACTGTGCGACTCCACATTCAGCGTCTGAACCACAGCTCTGTGTCAGGCGTCACTGAGCACGCCCAGGCATGTTACCCATATGTCACCCATTACAGCAGTGTGACTCTTTCATTTGTTTTTAATAGTTTTTAGACAAGATTAGATCATTCTGGCACAGAGGAATAAGATATATCTAACATGTTCTAAAGGGACCCTTCTTCACAATGAGTAATTTCACATCATTTTTATTTGTTCATGATTTTTTCACATTGCATTTGTTGCAAATATTTTTGCATGGTGTTTTTTGTAATAAGTCAAATTTGAATTTACTTTGTAATGGAGTGTTAATGCTTTTGCTCGAGTGAAGGATGTGAAGGCTTGTTCTGTCTCTGCAAACATTTTTATACACAGGTGAGGTGCACAGCAAAGGTCTGAAAATAATGATCACCCTCTCAATATAGGCCACATTAGCATCACATTAACATTTAGGAAGTGTGTGTGTGTGTGTGTGTGTGCGTGTGTGTGCGTGTGTGTGCGTGTGGGTGTATGTGTGAGCCAGGGTTAGAGGAGAAAAGGGTCAAATTTTTTTCTCTACTCCCTCCATCCATCTCTCTTTCTAATTCCCTTGAAGTGGATGTCCTGTACACTCCTCATTTTCTTCCTCTCCCCTTTTCCTCCTTCATCTGTCTATCTTTAGCTTTTATGTGTCTCCTGGCACAAGTAAAATCAGTGCAACACAAAGAAACACTTCCTCTGCTTTTCCTTTGCCTTTTATAAGACAAACAACTACCACCATAAATGAAAATCAGTTGTTTTCAGAGATGCATTGTGTAGGATTTTTCCCAAAATTCTCCTTTAACTCTGGTATATTAATATGATACTATATATTAGCAGAATTAATAAGTTATGGTTGTGGAAAAGATTAGGTCATGTCTTATGTGGACATTATTGTTTTTATTACATACATTATTTATAACACAACAGCTGCAACAACCAAAAACCTCCAACACCAGCCTCTTATATACCCTCGCACTAACTAATTGATGTGGATTGAACCTCCAGTGGGGTGTACTATATACAGCATGCATGTAAACAGACAATTAACAGACAAATATATTTAAAATTTATGTGGTGCTGTTCACAAAATACCGAGCAATTAAAGAGCAAACCCCCTGCAATCAAATGGAGGTTGTGGATCATGTTGTTTTTGTTTGTCCAAAATGAAAGACAGTTATTGGATGGAAACAATTATTAAAAGGCCTGAAAACTTTTTCTTGATCAGTTTCTTACTATGAGCATGTAAACATAAAATGTTTCTTACAAAAAGTCCCCTGGCAGATTTTTTTACATGTGTCTTTACATGCAAAAATGTTTTTATGCTTCTTGGTGTATCAATAAAAACAAGATGTAACAAAGAACAATGGAAACAGACTTAGTGAATAAATCATGACATACATGAAACATGTGACTTCAACGTCCACTGAAGCTTCTGCTCCACTGAAGAGATGAAAAATAGCCGCTGACGAAAACATCAGATCTGCATGGAGTCACACAGATCTGTCAAATTCATACATAAATGCCATTTTTCCATCATGTTTTCTACATTGTTTTTCACCATTTGAGGTTTGACTGGCATTCTTTTAATTATGTCATCTTGTGCACTCTTCTTGACAACCCAACTCTAAATATTCACATGACAGCAATGGATGAATGCATGATAATGCTAATTTTCTTAATTTGTTTAAAAGTTGCTCTACATTTGGATGGAAACCTGGATTTGAACCTGTGCTCTTCTCACTGGTATAGAAGTGGGCCTAGCTCAGATGCAAAAAGGTGATGTCACATACTTCTATGCACCAATCAGAATATGGCTAAACTTGAATCAAAATGTAATACATAAACAACATTATATATGTTACATATAACAATGTTTGTAAAAATTTCAACTGATTGTTCTTATGTAATCATAAATATTTGATATTATTGAGACTTAAAAAATAAAAAAAATAAACCAAGTTTTCAGGGGTTTTAAAGGTTATTATTTAACATATGGAGAAGACATGGAGGCATACAAGATACAGCACTGATAACAAGGATATAGGAACATTAGTTTAACATTTGTTGGCTCTGTTGCAATTCACCATTATGTGAAGATGATTTATAAATCATTTTGCCTGTGAATGAGAAAACAGGTGAATAACCAGGTAAGATGATACATCCATATCCCCAGTGTGTTAACAGTGTTTAGCATACCTTTAAACAATAGATAAAATCTCCATCTCGATGGTGAATGAGCTTAAGGAGGCTTAACCTCCATTCCAGCTTTTATTTCTGGAAGGTTTTCTGGAGGTTTTCAGCAAACAAAGCTCTGATAACTCACTGTACATTACTGGTGAGGGCCAAAGCTGAGCTACAGTACATTCATCAAGTGAACAAAAACGCCACTTCTTAATGAATGACAGTATTGTTGTGTGTCTGCCGGATGTGATAACAGGTTATTGTTTTGCTAACATTGCAATCAGAAATTGATAAGCTGATATGTCATTTCTGCATGTCCGTTAGTTTGTTGTCGCTTTTTAAAGGAACACTACTGAAAACCTATTTTTGGCATCATACGGCTCTGAAAAGTTTTTCACTTGCTCCTTCATGAAGGACAGCAGCTACAATGGATTCCAATGGTGTTTCACTTTCAGGATAGAAAAAAATATCAAAACATCCATAGAAATACAGCTTCAGTTAGCCTGTGCTGTCTGTTGTTCTTGATCAGCCACCGTTAAGCCAAAAGAGGGTGAATGTCATCACATAGGATTTTGGTGAAGTATTCCTTTTAGACATTCTGTTAATACATCTTTAAAAACATAGCTGGGGATTGTATGGTTAAAGAAGCAAAGTAAAAACTCAAAAAACAAGATTTTTAAATGTTATTTATGTCTTTGTTTGTGCTCTTTCTTCTTCCTTCGTCTCACTTCTCTCCCCTTGAAGAGTATTACACCTCCCCTCTCCCCATCCAGCTCAAAGTCACACTCCAGCCTGATACATATAAACACACTCACCAAGCAGGGGTGAGTCAGAGTGTTTATATCAGTGTGATGAACTATCCTTGTGTGTCTGACTGACAGCTTCCTTGCTGTCAGTGAATGTAGGATTAATGGAGTACAGTAAGTGGCCCTGGGCACTGCAATATACTGTATATATTTATATTTCTGTGTGTGTGTGTGTGTGTCTTTCCTCACACTGTGGCTGCTTATATCATAGACTGCTATGGACTGACTGGATTACCAGCCAGCTGCTGATGATTCAAAAGCAGGGGGAGCAGAGTGTGACAGCTGAAGCATTTAAAGGAAAATGCCGGCAAATTTGGGAAAGGTCTTCTCTAGAGTCCTATGAGAAGATCAGTATGAATTTCAACACTTGTCCAGTACAGAGAGAGGTGCAGGACATGTTAAACCAAGAATGGAGGAATGTGGAAACTCTGTCAAAAATAAATAAATACGAAAATAAAAATAAAAATAATAATAATAAGTCACCCCTCAACAGCAAACTGTCAGAAACAGAACAAAATAGAAATCTTTCACCCCGGCATCCCCTCCAGTTCCTCCTGGGGGATCCCAAGGTATTACCAGGCCAGAGGAGATATGTAATACCTCCAGCGTGTTCTGGGTCTGCCCCGGGGTCTCCTACCAGTTGGACGTGCCTGGAACACCTCTAGAGGGAGGCGTCCAGGAGGCATCCTAACCAGGTGCCCAAACCACCTCAACTGGCTCCTTTTGATGCAAAGGAGCAGCGGCTCTACTCCAAGCTCCCCCCAGATGTTCAAGCTCCTCACCCTATCTCTAAGGCTGAGCCAAGACACTCTCTGAGGAAACTCATTTTGGCTGCTTGTATCCATGATCTCATTCTTTCAGTCACTACCCAAAGCTCGTGGCCATAGGTGAGGGTTGGAACGTAGACCGACTGGTAAATTGAGAGCTTTGCCTTGAATGGAGACATGTTTTCATTCTCCAGTTGAATGGCTTGATACAAGGACTAACACTAGACAACAGATAAATATTAGTTTTTAAATTGTATTTGCTGTATTATGTGGATGGAGAAGGTTTGTTGGTGATGTTTTAAAACACTGGAGTATAACAGATACTCATTCTGAAGTACTATGGGTTAAATATCATATTTTCAAGAGTGTATGTGAATATACTCCACAGTGATTTGGTCAAAAAAATTACAGATTGGGCCTAATACAGTCTATATAAAAAACTCCAAAACATGTTTATCCACCCTTGTGACACAGGTCTACACATCTGGACCAGATACGCTCCTCATCTGTGAGACAGATTACTAGTACTGTGTGTTAACATAAATTAATCTATACATCCATTCTGCAGCACTGTACCCACCAAATAAAACAGCTGGGAACTGAACCATTACTACTATCCAACTATTGTTAAGATAAGGAAATCAAATGTGGCTAACTACCAGCCTGGTCGCCACAATAAAACGTTGGCACTGTACATTTCTGCAAACCACACAAACGTTGAATATCTACGTTTCAACATGTGAAATACGTAGCATATTAACATGTCAACAAAACGTATTATGTCAACATTTCAACAAAACGTATCATCTCAACATTTCTAAAGTGACGTAGTTCACATGTGATCTATATGAGTTGATCTATCCTATATATATTTACCCCTTAATAATTCTCCACTTTGAGAGGTTTGTCACTTAAGAAGATGGCAATGTTGTAATTATGTATCTTTGGTGAACAGAACAGAGGCAAGACCAATCAGAGAGAGTTTACAGGAAAATACATGGAAATACTCCTGTCTTATTCGCTGGCAGGTCTCTGTCAGTTCTTCAATTGATGGGGTTACTATGCCAAACGCTAGCTCACACAGTCAGTCAGTGTGAGGACAAAATGGACATACAAAGATTTTTTACAGGTAACGGGGTTAAAGCTGAAGCAGTGGCAAAACATCCTCTCACACTGAGCCAGGAAAACAAGGTGTGTAAATGTCTGTATGAGTTCCAAGTTACGTGAACATGAAATGAGCATGCATTCATTTCTCCTCCATTGTTGTTGTTGATAGATAGATAGGTACCTTTATTTATTTACTATTGGGGAAACCTATTGAGAGCAACTCTGCAAATACACAACCAAACAAGTCATATAACAAAAAGTGTAAAAAGTATAGAACCAACAATCTTATACCAAACATTAATACAGCACAAACACGAGACAAATGACTTATAAAATACAAAAGAACAAAAAGAAAATGACAGTAATATTCCTGTGTAATGTACTTAATATTAAGTACATTACACAGGGATAAAACAGACACATTAAGAAACAGGAGCATCCATTATATAAAACATCGTCCAACAGAATCTTAAAATGTTCTAGGGATAAAAATTTGTCTTATTTAAGGGAGTCCTGAAGCTTATTCCATCTATGTGGAGCATAGTAGGTGAATGCAGTTTTTCCCACTTCTGTATTCATATAGTGGATATCCAAGGTTCAATCATGGACATTCTTGTGAATGGGTATGGTATCCCATGTTTCTAAGTCTTAAAAGTGATGATAAATAAAATGGTAACTTATTTAGGACAGCTTTATATATAAAAACAAGTTATTCAGCACTTGTACATGTAGGATGTGACAGTTGGTCTTTGTGGTATTTGTCCAGCGCCTCCTCCACTGTGATTGGACGGCTGGGTAAAAAGTGACAGTGACAAGCGTAGCATTTTACCCAGACTTGAACATTTTTCAACTCTCGGTGACCAAAAGCAAAATGCCAAATGTGCAGCACCCAGCGCAGAATAGACACTCAGCACCTGGTCACACTGCTGGCATTTGTAGCATAGTGTAAATATGCAGTGCTCCCATTGCAAACAATTAAAAAAATATGCTGGCCTCAGGTATAAACACTTTGGTGTACACACTACCTTAGTCTCTGTCCCTTCTCCTTCTGTCTGCTGTCAGTGCCAGACAGTCCCAGCACTAGATGAATGTAACTGGCTGGGCATCTGGTTTTTATGGGTGGGCATTTGGTTTTTTATGCCTCCCCAACCTGGACAAACATCAGCCATGCTTTTATACAATAATGCATCAACAATCACTAATGACTGCAGTTTAATTTCATGACTGTTGTGGCACCAAATAGTCATATAATCATTATAAGCCCATAATGAAGCATACATATACAATACAGAAATTGCTTCACTAAATTGCATGCATAGGCATGCTTACACACACACACACACACACACACACACACACACACAAACACACACTATTGGATGAAAGCAAGCCCTTTGCCTAATAAGTTCAAGTGCCATAAAGTTGACATTTCCACAATCATAATAGGGAGTACTAATGTCCAAAACAAAACTCATACAACACTGGCAAGTGAAGACTGCATCAGTGTTTCCCATTGATTACCTAGACTGTGGCGGTCCACCACAGTGTCTTTTGTCCCGCCACAGTTTCATAACTAGCATAACTAACTACTAGCAGCTGCTACATGCTAATCTAACCATCACGGTTCATCAAGTTAACACAAAGCTGCAGCTTCAGTATGTCACGTTTCACCAATAAGGAGAGCAACAAGTTTATCTCAGAGCTGGCTGTGAGAAACACTGCTGCATGCATCCTTCTGTCCACTGGCATAAGTGGTGCAAGCATAACAATATTGCATGAATCAATCAATAAGCACAGGTATTATAGTCCGTTCCTACCTTTAAAACGTCTTCCTCCTGGATGAATTTATTATAACATAAAAGGTGAAGCCTGAATTCGCTCTATGATTGTGTGGACAGCCATGTGTAGAAACTCCTTCAGTTGTTCAGGTCAAAGCACTACGAGGGGATTAAAGAAATGATATCCTTACTGGAGAGCCTCAACAAGGATGTAAGTACATTTCTTTACTTTAAAATAATTTGAGGCAATAGAACTGCCTTTCCAAATCCAGTCTATGGATTTGTAATGTTCTCAAAATAACTTGTGTCTGTATTTGAGCACTTTCTGTCACTATTTACTGAGGCTTTAGATTCTATATTGTCATTCAATTTTGTTCAAATCTTGTGAAGTGAGGGGGTTATATTATATATATCTCTATATATAAAGCAAGGAATCTCTGTAAGTATGTAAGTTTGTCCTTCGCATATCTCAAGAACCATTCATCCAATCTACTTCATACCTAGCAGGTGGGTTGCTGGGGAAACAAGGAAGTGCACTGTTGATATGTGAAGTTAATTGGATGAGCAGTTCTTGAGAAATATATATTTTTTTAAAAAACTCATAAATAAGATAAATACTGTTGATTTGCTTCTTCTTCTGCCCGTGGAGTCAACGAACAGAAATACAGACAGCGCCATTCTGCCATTGCAACCCACACTGTGGTTGGAGGTGGCATTACATCCATAGTGTTAATGACTTTAAGAGACTTAAGCTCTACTATTGAACAGTGTAGTGCTGCTGTGAACGAAAATTGGCATGTAGGTGCAAGACTTAGTGCTGGATGTGGTTGCTTCTTCTTCTGCCTGTGGAGTAAACAAGCGGATATACAGACAGCGCCACTCTGCCATTGCAACCCGCATTGTGGTCAGAGATGGGATTACATCTGTACTGACAAGAACAACCATAAAGAATGAATTGATAAAGTTTAGGGAGCATCAGTAAATTGCAGCATCTACCGATAGCCTGCATTTAAGGTGTTATGGGAAAATGGGTAAATTATAGCATCTACCGATAGCCTGCCTCACAGGCGTTTAGGGAGCAATGGCAAATTGTAGCATCTACCTATGAGAAGCGTTTAGGCAACAGGCACAACTCTCTCTAGTTATTGAGAAATTGGCCCATTCCGAACAGGCACGTTTTGAACGGGCACTGCACTAGTCAATATATAATAATGTAATTATAATAATAATAATAATGAGGGCAGCAGCATTGCAGGGCCTACCATGGTACATGAAGGTGAATCCATCTACATTCATGTGTAAGGTAAGTGGCAAAATGTCATTCAAAAAGATCCAAAGAAAAAATCACAATTAGAAGGGTTAGACTTGTCGTTTTATGCGTCCTGTGTGTATGCACTATATGGCAAAGCATTTCTAAAGCACAAGTCCCTTTTTTGTTGTTTTTTGTTTGTTTTTGCATGAAGCCAACAGATCCTGAAGAGGATGTCATCGAGGGAATGGTGATTGAAATCCATTTAGTCGTTGTAGATATGAAGGAAACCCCACCCGGCTTCCTACAACAATGTCGCCCTCGTGATCAAGGAAAAGATTGTCATATGTCACCTATGTGATATACCCAACACTTCTTTGAACCTGATGGGATTGCTGTACATGCTGAACCTTGACCATCCAAAAGACTTGGAATTCATTTTTCATGTTCTGACTGATCTCTATTGCTCCGTTTGGAGGCAATATGTCTGTAAGACACTAATGTGTATTTTGAACAGAGTGGACATATGAGAAATGTTTGAAGTATGTAGTATGTAGTAAGTAAGTTTAAGGTTCTAATTCACATTTGAGCAAGTTTCTCAGTTAGAGAGATCAATTTTTTCTACATATGTCTCTCTGCATTTTACTGCAGCAACTCTGAACACTCACTCTTCTGTTTAACAAGTCACTTAATTAGAGAGTTGTTTTTTCCCCCAAAGGAAGGATGCTCTTCTTTTTACGTGAGGGACACAGTGTAATTTCAGTTTTTGAGCAGCCCTGAGCAAGAGCAAGGATGTGTGAGAGGGCGTGAAGGCTTTTTTTTTTGTCTACATGTCCCAAAGGAAGGACTTTTTGACGTGTAAAGATCCATTGACACACTTATTTTAATTTTTAAAGCAACACTGAACAACCTCTGTCTGAAACACGTTGTTTTAGCTCCTGTCTCTTTAAGGCCCCCCTCCCGATGAGCCCACTCTGTTCCGGAAGCTGCCCTTCGCAAGACTTCCGCAGGCTGCGGAGGCTACATCAACAAACCATGAAAGAAACTATAGTAGTAGGATTTCACTACTTTTTCTCATTATTCACTTGAAATGTCAACTTCTCAAATCCATCCGTACATGTTCGAGCTGAAATCTGATCCAAAATATGAGAAAACACAACAATTTATGGGCATGTGTGATGAGCTGACGTCAGCTCGTGGACAAGGTAGAAAAAAATGCTGTTAACAAAGTGTTCACAGTAGGTTGAAGCCCTGGCTTTTGACTTGCATGCAGCATTTCTACATTTGTTCACCTCAAGTTTTGGAACTTTGACCATGTTTAACATTGGACATCAGAACAGGATATAAATAACAGAAAATCACAAAAATGTGTATATGTCCCCTTTAATGACATTTGTTGTTCTTGTTGCATGATGGGTGGCACATCAAGTAATAAAATCTTTGTTGTCCATTACCTGCGATGTGTCAAAGCCATTCAGCTGGATATGAAAAATTGTACTTAACTTTTGTTAAGTTAACTTTAACTCAAGTTTAGTGTATTTTAAGTTAAAAACATTTTTAAAAAATACAAACACACAGAAAACTCAACTACAGTGAGGTTCAAGTGACCCAATGTTGCTTTCTTAAGCTCTACCCAAGAGTGCAATAAAAAAATGTATACTGTGTGTGTGTGTGTGTGTGTGTGAATGCATGTATGTGTGTGTCCATCTTCTCCTCTCTCTTCTCCCTCCCAGTTTTAAGCCCAGTGCTGAGCCACTAATGGAGGACAAGCCTGTTAGAGCAACACGCCACGCTTTACTAGCAGCACACCAGGGACACAGCCTGCTACACACACACGCACGCACACACACACACGCGCGCACACAGACAGAATGAAAAACTCACACATATTCATGTAAAAATATAACAAATAGAAATACACCAAAATACAGAACACATACACACAGATGAATACTCAGGGAAACAACAAGCACTCCGTTTCCATAATAGGCGACTCACAAACACACACGCCAAACACTAAACACACCCTCACACACATCCCAGTAGACACCACCACCATAGCAACAGCCTGCAAACAGCTAATCTATTCAGTGATGCAGCAGTCGTCTCTCAGGGTGAGCAGAGCCTCCAATTATACCTTCATTTGTTCGTCAGTTGTTTTGAAGTCAGCATGAAGAGCAGCAGAAAGGCAGCTCTACAGTTTACAGTTTAAAACAACATCAGACCTCAGCATCGCGCCTCAGACATCATACAGCACTGCTTTATGCTGATTGGTTGGTTTGTGTGGTTTGTGAAAAATGTGGGTTTTTACAGTGGTCACATAGTAGGAATATGGTGGTAAATTTTTGACACTAATAGACGCAGGTTGCCAAAACTCTTAACCTGTAGTCTGTAACCTTGTCTCACAGCATCATCAAGCACCACTATGTTGGCAAACAAAGATTTCACCACTTCTTTCACAACTGTCAACGTTTGTCTGAGATAGCCCAGTTCTTAACAGTATATTGGCCACAAAGGGGGTCAATTATCTCTTCCAAACTTGGACACAAAAATGGACACAGTACTGCAGTGTCTGTAATAAACTCAGTGCTGACAGTCTCTTCCCAAACTTAAAACTAACTTGTTATCTGAAATACATCATTCTATACAGATCCTCTTGGAACAACTCAAAACTCAGGACTAATTTTAGTATTACTTAAATGAAATTCTTAATTTGTTTCAATTTATTTAAGGTCTCTTTCTAATTTTAAATGCTGCTGTTTTGGATGGTTGGATTCTTAATGAAAACTTACATCGAGCCTTTGATTTCTTAAATGTGTATGTCCTAGACGTAATATTATTTAAAGCTCCGGACAATGCTCCAGACATGTTTTAGGACATAAAATTCCTCTGCTCGGAATAATAAATTGTGTCTGACATGTTTTTTTTCCACAAAAATGTTCAGTAACCTTGTTTAAAATCCTTAAAATGACATCTACTTCCCTCTCCTTTTGTACCACCATCACTGGGTAGAGATGGGTTTGGATGATGACTGCCTTCTGTAGGACTTCTAATGACAGCTCCAAGGATGGGAATGCAGGGTGTTTTGGAGGAGAAAAACAAAGCCCAGGCGAAATTTATTTCTGCCTATGGCACTATTTTGGGCCCCAGGGTTATACCATTATTTATATCACTCAGATGTAGCAAACTAGATGGTGAAAAAAGGGAATAGAGAAAAGAGTAGAAGGAGAGATGCTATATGAGAAGAAGGAAGGAGGGTTTCAGAGACACAGCAGTGTGTTAACCGGAGCCAACCATGGCAAATTGGACCAAATTTTCCGCCTGTGCGATTTCAATACACAAACGCGGGCGTACATAACCATGCTTAATAAGTGCCGGGCTAATTCATTGTATAATCTCCTCTAAATTAATATGTTAGACACAATTGCCTGGTAATTAATTCCTGTCACAGCATATCCAAATGAGAAGATTTATTCGGATCTGTCAATCATAAAACCCTGGAGCCTGGGGCAGATTATTCCCAGCACGACGTGATGCTATAAGGGTGACGATATGGTTATGTGTGGTGGTATATGTCTGGTATGTATAAACATCCATTACCCGGGCCTTTAAAGAGCCTGTGACGAGGGCTGGTCATCAAATGAAGGTCATTGTGATGACAGCATGAAGGGAAAGGCAGCAGTCTTTTGTTTTATGGCTTCATAAAGAACATAATGTCTCCACGGGCTCTTCAACCATCCAGCATCCACCTGCACCATTCAGTTTCATGGGTTTTCCTTTCCCACACTTTGCTTTCCCCTTTATTGTTTCTTTGGATTCCCTTTGGCTAAAACTGTTTCTATCTGTTCAATTGAATTCTCAAATGATGAGCATTCTCTAACAGCAGTAAGTAAACTGTAAACTCATTACTGGTAAGTGGAGCTACACAGCTAAATGAAGACCATGAAGATTTCTAAACCTGAGATGTGCAGTTTTGGAATGTGAAGTATACAATTTCCCCAAATGTTGTGGTTTATTTGATGTCATTCTTTAATGATAAAAATATTTCTTTTTGATACATCTTCACCAGCACAGTGGATAAATCCTTTATCTAAACTATCAGTAACACCACATAAAAACATTACATGTAAAGAAAGCAACTTAAGTATCCACATTTTCTTGCTTTTGTATTAAGTGAGAAATGGTGTGTTTGTTCAGTACAAAGTTTAAAACTTTCAGCATCTAAAACATGTTTTATGATTCCAGGTAAAGCTTTGAAACAGATAACTGCAGGAGCATGGCTATGAGGTCATAAAACACAAGATTTGAAACCTAAACATTCTTTAAAGGAGGGAGAATTTACTGTACATTGATTGATATTGCTGACATTAATGTAAATTACTGGATAATTTAACCTCTCCTCAAGCCTCTAAGAATTATTCAAATAAAACAAAGAAAACCTGCTCATAACCCAAAAACTGACCCCACACTTGACCTTGTCTGGTCTATTCAGGCTCCAGCCTGATCCAAAGCTCAAAACCTAGATGTAAAATGTTAAAACACTTACTCTTTCGGTTTGCTTTCCAGTCTCTCTTGTGCACATAAGTTATAAGCCTGTTCATGATGAAGAACTAAGTAACTCTTAATCCAAAAATGTTTTAGTAGCTCACATCACAACCCTGTCCCCCAAAATTATGTTTATATGCTACTAATTTGCAACAGAAAATATGTTTTGCAGGAAACATGATGATGTTTTCTATCAACATAATGAGAAAATGTTGTTATTAACGTATTAGGCAAGTACTGAACACATAATGAAAATGTTCAGTAATAATGTATTTAATTTGTTTTCCACCAAACTATCTGATCTTGCAGTTCAATATAGTGTAATATGTTATTATTTAACATTTAATCCAAACCACAATCTTTCATCAATGTTAACCAAAGTGCTTTTGTTGCCTAAACATAAGCACAAATTAGACTCAAGATGTAAACCTCAATCTCTGGCGCATTGGTGTGCCTGCTATCCACCTCAACCTCCTCCGTTTAATTTCATTGTTGTACATAAATGTAGCACTTCATTTACTCAAAAAAAGAAATTGCCTGTGAATATAATCCAGGCGGGAATTACGTTTGTCAAAGTAACGCAATTGGGAAAACAATGTAATAGTATATAAATGTAATTTCTATGAGACACGGTTGCACACAAAGCATTATTTGGTTAACAAGGCTGCAGTGATTCTGCTATAGAGACAGGAGCAGAGCACAATAATCAATGTATCAGTTAGTTTCACCCCTATTTAATTGTAACTAAGTTTGAATTTCTCCTGCTGTGACTATATCACACACACTCACACACACACAGGTTTGTGCAGCCATCCTTCTTAGGACATTGCACTGACTTCCATCCATTGTAGACAGCTTAACCCTAACCCTAACCATAACCCTAAACCTAACCTTAACCCTAAACCTAACCTTAACCCTAACCCTAACCCTAAACCTAACCTTAACCCTAACCCTAATCCTAACCCTAAACCTAACCTTAACCTTAACCCTAACCCTAACCCTAAACCTAACCTTAACCCTAAACCTAACCTTAACCCTAACCCTAAACCTAACCTTAACCCTAACCCTAACCCTAACCCTAAACCTAACCTTAACCATGACCTCAGAAATGACGTTTTGCCTCATTAGGACTGGGCTTTGGTCCCCATGAGGACTACTTGTCCTGACAAGGTCAGTGTTTATACCAAAAAAGGTCCCAAAGAGGTAACAAAAATACACACACACACACACACACACACACGGATGTTCAAACACACATAATACATACACACAGTGCCAAAAGGTATTTCACTTTTCAACAATTTGCTCATGTCTGGCACTGGTTTGAAAACACATACACACACACGCAGGCCTGCAGGCGTGTGTTTTTTCTTTATTAAAAACCAGAAAGCGCAATTAGCTGAAGAATATGCTTAACCCTGTATCGCTCCCTCAGCTCGAGGATATATTGCCTCTTCCTCTCCATTATTAAAAATATCACAGACATGAGAGGAGGAGGAGGGGAGCACGCAGGAAATATCACAGCTACATGTTTAGCCAGTGGAGGCTGGGAAATGTGCTCTATTTAGTAGAGGGAAGGCAGGTGTTTCTGTGTGTGTTTAAGTGTGTGAAAGAGAGACTACATGTGTCTTCATCTATATGCTCTGTGTGAGTATGTTTGGATGTCAGTAATGACAATTAGTGCTGGACCGCCTAAGTGATGTGAAATATGTTCCTCACTGACTGACACTCTGTTCAAATGTGTGTTTGACTGTGACAGTTTTTCATCCTCAATCCACTACCATTAACATACTATAACTTTGACTTGGAATGGTAGAAGGGTATAGGAGAGATACAAAACCCCTTTAACAGAAGATATTTTTTTCCAAACTAAACTTTTTGTAATCATTTTAAGTTTATCTTATTTCATTTTTTGCAGTCTTTTCCATTCCTTTGCTATGATGCAGTCAGTGGTGTCTGGAAATGTAAGGTAATGATAGAGTGTGTTAATGAGGGAGATGGCTGTTAATGTAACCTAGGTTTAATATTTGAAGGTGAAAAGAGACTTTTGCTGTTAATCAGCACTCCCTCAGAATGCATGGTCAAGGTACAGAGAGGTAATAAAAGACCTACTGCACACTATACTGCTGATTTTTTCCAGTGCTGTTTTTGTGCTGTATGCAACGTTGCTCCAGTCTTACTTTGAGTCCTTTGGTTCATGTTGCTCATGGTTCACAGCTTGTGGTTTCACCTCTGGTTCTCTCAGGCAGACAGAAATGTTCTGCTGCATCCTGATATCCAGTTCAGTGATCCAGCTGTGACTCTCACAGCAGAGCATGGTGTCTGTGTCGCCTCCCTCTGTCAGGGCCAGAGAGACAGAGAGGTTTTGTGCAGTGCTTGGTGTGTTGTCCACTCTAACTCAGGGAGTTTACTGCTGTGCATTTCACTCTGCAGGGAGGAGGACTGTGTTATTGTGGAGTAGTTCTCTGGAGACAGGAGAAAGCTCAGGCATCAGGTCTGCGTTAGGGTCCCATGTACCATGAAAAGATGAACTTTTATAAGATTTCTCTGACTTGAACTCAATCTGCATTTTTTCTCACTATACTAAGTATACTGTATACGCATACTAATATCCAGCAAGTCCTCCAAATTAAACAAAAGAAGAAGACAGAAAAAAATGACAGGATTAGTTGTTTATTCAAGTGCCCCAAAACAACATAAATCTATGTTCTAGTGACAATTATGACAGGAACAACGGAGGAAATGAGATGATGTTATTATAGCCTGTTGTCACATCATATAACATATTTATTTTTCAACTGTGTTTTGTAACGGTTTTGGAAGGCACAGACAAATGATGTCTTGCAGCCAGTTCCTGCTGATAGTGGTGTCAGATTAGAAAACGCTCTTATGTATTGTTCTGGAGTTCATGGACCAACAATGCATTTTGTCATTTAATTTGGTGCACTTGTTGCTATCAGCAGTTATCAGCAGGACAACATCATTTGGCTGTGCCCTCCAAAACTGTTGAAAAATAAATATGTTTTACGATATGACAATGCATATAGTTAAGGTCTGCTTATGTTTAGGCACAAAACCGCCTTGGTTAGGTTTAGGTAGAGCTCATGGTAATAAAAATAACCACTCAGGGGTTAGAGGACCATCATCATCAAAACTCTGATTTATTTCTGTCATCACAGTAATCCTTTACTTGGAATTAAGCAGTTTCTTTACAGCTCATAGAAGTTGGAGTATAGTACATAAAGCTGTCTTGCATTAGTATCCTGGACCTAGCCCCATCATCCTGATTACAAAGCCTCCAGAATGCCTCAGATCTCCTCAGTCAGTAGCTCACATATTGTGTCTGAAGTCTCTTTCCTCCAACAGTTGGTTTTCTCAAGATAGAAATAATTAAAATAGAGTGCATGATTAGTTAGAGTCTCTTGGACAGGCAGTTATATGTCTTCAAGATTTTTTTTTTTTTTTTTTAAAAAGGTAAAAAAAATTCTCCTTTAATAACTTGCCTTGAGTGAAACCTTATTGGTCTATTTATTTAACTGGTTATCTTTGCTTTGACTGTTCTTGCTGTTAATGAAAAAGAAAGGAACACGCATGATTTGGATGGAGTGCATGTGATGGGTAAGGATTTGTGACAGTTTAAACATCTTAAATTCCAACCCAATGTTATTCATAAGAGAAAATGTTGATTATGCACTTAAGCACTTAAGCAAGGTAAGTTTGACACATTGATTGGACCAGTTTCATACAAATGTGACATTTAACATGATAAATTGATTTAAGAGTAACATGGTCATTGGCTTGGAGGATTAACTGAAGCATTAATGATCTTTATATGCCAGAAATATTAAGCACTTGTTTTGTGGTTGATTTTTCCAGCCGTTACTTTTGTCCCGCACCTGTGTTTCCAGCCTGATTACATCTGACTCATTTATCCAAAATTTTAAAAAATAGTTGGTATTGGTAGAGGACATGTGAATGTTGTACACAATAAAATATGGTTACTCTAAATAAATGCATCTCTGTGCAAAGAGGAAATACAAAAAAGTTATACTTTCATCCCAGCCCTGCCCTGTCAATGCAAGAAGAAATTTCATCATAATTTTCATCCTCCCAGCCTCCAACATCCTGAAGTTCCAGCTGTGATTAGATAATGGCAACACAGCGATAAGTCTTTTTCCTTCCCTCAACCCATTTCCCCTCCTCCCATCTCTCCATCCTACCCCTTTCTGTGCCAAAACAACACAACACAATAATAAGATTACAACACTGAGTGTGTGTGGAGCTGGGCAGCATTGCCCAGATTTTAAAAGGTTGTGTGGCAGAGAGTAATGCAGCCCACACCCACACACAAACACACACAAACACAAACACACACACTCACTCACGTACACACACACACACACACACTCACACACACACACACACACACACACACACACACACACACACTCACAAACACACACACACACACACACACACTCACACACACACACACACTCACAAACACACACACACATACACACACACACACACACATATGTTGTCCTAGGTCACTTTTGGGGACATTACATAGACTTACATTAATTTCCTGGAGACTTACCTTAACCCTAACCATAACCCAAACTGGCTTTTATGCCCAATTGGACAAGTCATCCCCAATCAACTGGTCTTTAGTCTGAAATTTATCCCCAAAAGTAGCCTATGACAGACCCATACACACACATACACACACACATACATTGTCCAAGGCCACACAAGCCATCCCCAATCAACTGGTTTGAAGTCTGGTATGTGTCCCTGAAAGTGACTTAAGTCACCACACACACACACACACACACACACACACACACACACACACACACATATACAGCTTGTATGTTTTCTCCGCTTATTGTGTTTGGTGGTTTTAGCCAGAAACTGAAAACATTGGAATTACACTGGAGATCCATTTTTCTGTGAAATTCATTCTCTCTGTGTCTCCCCTTTGTCTTTTCTCTTAATCCTCTTTCCTAACCCTTTTAAATAATTTCTCTCATTTTCTTCTTCTCTCAACCTGTTTGAAATACCAGAGGAGGCAAAGAAAGAAAAAGGCAGAGCTGAGGTTAAAAGAAGAACAAAAACAGTTTGTTGTGAGAGTAGTAGTAATAGTAGTGGTGGTGGTTATAGTACTGTAGCAGCATTAGCAGTAATAATGACAGCAGTTGTTGTAGTAGAAAAAGGGGTCTGTAATACTGGTGATGGTGGTGGTATTGGTACGAGTAGTAGTAGTAAAAAGAGAGTTTGTAGTATTAGTAGGTGGTCACCTTGCGAGGCAGCTGGATTCACAAGATCGCAATATCACGCAAGAATCCATATTGTCAGGCTTCAAGTTATGCGCTTGTGTCCAAACCATCGGTGGTTTGGTCCAATTTGTATCCTGTGAGGATTCTCATGTGATTTTATGATCTTGTGATCTCGTGAATCCAGCTGCCTCGCAAGGCAAGATGGTGATAGACAGTGATAGACAGGTGGTTCACCCAATCACCTGCCGAGTATTTTTTGAAAGTGCCTGCCCTTTTCCAAACAGTTTCCAAGGACGACTTCTCACATGGTTCTGGGTAACAAACCATCTTCTTGTAGTAGTGATAGCAGTTATAGTAAGTAAGTAAGAAGTAAGTTAAGTTTATTTAATATAGTACCTTTCACAGAGCAAGTCACAAAGTGCTTCACAACAGTAAAATTGTTAAAGAAATAAGACCATAAAAATAGTACACTATAAGATACAATAAAAGAAACAATCAATAAAACATAAGCAACGACATACCTTAAAAACTCACAGAATACAAACACTAGACACCATGAGGCAAGACAAAGGCCAGTTTGCATAAATGAGTCCTCAGCTGTTTTTTTAAAGGCGTCAACAGAGGCTGCAGATCATATGTCTATAAGGAAGAGTGTTCCACAGTGTTGGAACCACCACTTCAAAGGCACGATCACCTTTGGTTTTCAGTTGAGCGTGAAGGGCAACCAGTAAGCCCTGGTCAGAAGGCCTAAGTGACCTACTGGTGATATAAGGATAGAGCAGGTCAGAGATTTACACAGGTGCCTGACCATGCAGGGCTCTATATGTGAAAACAAGAACCTTAAAATTAATCCTAAATTTGATGGGAAGCCAATGTTAAGATGATAAGATGGGTGTGATGTGAGTCATTCTGCTGGACCTGGTCAACAGTCTTGCTGCAGCGTTCTGGACCATTTGTAGATGGTCCAGGGACAACTTGCTAAGGCAGGTGCAAAGGGAATTGCAGTTGTCTAGCCGGGATGATACAGAAGTGTGAATAATCATCTCTAGCTCATGTTATGATACAACAGACCTGAGTTTATTAAAGGGAAGAAACATGTATGGGTTAACAATTTGATATGTTGTTCGAAGTGTATACCCTGATCAAATGTAACACCGAGATTTCTAAGATTAGACTGTACAGCTGAAGAGAAGGGACCCAATACACTGAACAACCTGACTAAACCTAAACCTGACAACTAAAGGCAGATAAGACCTCAGTCTTACCTGTGTTTAGTTGTTAGTTGTTAGCCATCCAGTCCTTTATGGCAGTCAGAGAACTGTGCAAAACAGTTTATCTCATTAGGTTTAAAAGAGACATACAGCTTAATATCATCAGCGTAACAGTGATAAGAGATACCTTTAAACTTGCTAATAATATGACTTAAGGGAAGCATATACAGAGCAAACAGTATAGGACCCAAGACGGAACCCTGGGGCACACCACAGGAAAGAGCAGCAGTTTCGGACATGTAGGGACAAAGTGACACAGAAAATCTCCTGTCTGAGAGATAGGAGGAGAACCAGTCCAGGGCACTCCCAGAGATACTCACCCACTGCCTATGCATTTCAATCAGGATGCTGTGATCTACAGTATCAAAAGCTGCACTAAGATCCAGCGGCACCAAAACAGAGCTTTCACCCAGAGTGGAAAAAGAGAGTCAGTTACAGCAGTGTTAATGGTGGTAGTAGTGTTGCAAGTAGTAATAGTAGTAGTAGGGGTAGTAGGAGTGGTATGGTAGCAGTTGTAGTAATAGTAAAAAAAATTGTAGTAGTAGTAGTAGTAGTGTAACAACCCTGGTATTGGTAACTATTTTTAAAGGTAGTGGCAGTATTTAGTTGCTGCAGGAGTTGGGGTAGCGGTAGTAGTAGGCTAGTCCGCATAAAATACGTGTAGTAGTACTTGTGTAGATGATGTAGTAGTAATAATACTAATAATAGTGGTAGTTATAGCAGAAAAAGAGAATTTTAAAAAAGTCAATTAAAGTAGTGGTAATGGTGGTAGTAGTAGGTGGAGGCATAATAGTAGTGCTTCAACCCTGATATTACTAATTAATGATACAAGTAGGTGAAGTAGTAGAAGGAGTTGCCATAGTAGCATTCATACTTGTAGTACTAAGACTACTACTTGTAGCAGTAATAATAGCATTAATTATGATGAATAAAAGTAGTGGAGATAGTCATAGATGAACAACTGTTTCTATATGGGATATTGAATCTCACCAGATGTTGCATTTGAATCGGTTAGTCAGTATTGATCCCCCCTTCCCCCTTCTCCTCACACTGTCTCCCTCTCCTCCCTGATTCCAGCTTCCTCCTCCTTCTTGTCGTCCTTCCTCTCTTCCCCCGGTGGCAGACTGAGCTGTAAAAATCAATGGGGAAAATGTCTTGAAACAGCCGATCTAGAAGCCATCTGGTCCTTGGAGTCCTTGGAGACCAGCAGTCTGTCCCAAGGGACAAGACACACAGAAGAAGAAGCAGAGAGAGAGACAAGGAGAGGAACGTTCACATGACACAATGGATGTGTTAAGTCAATAACATGAAAATCCTCAGCGTGGGCTCCACAACATGTGAGTGTTACATAAGACAATTTTTTAAAAATTATTTTAAAAAAAATATTATGACTTTGTCCCGTATTTACATTCAATATCTCCATTCAGTGCACATGCAGAAGTAATAAGTAAGAATGCGGGGCAATATGGGCAAGGTACCTGAATGCATCGCTCTCCGGGGTTTGTCAAAATTGTACCAGTGTTGTGGGAGACATCACATTTGAGTTTCAGATTTTGACCTTTAATTATTGCACCCTTAATTAAACCAATTAATGTAATCTGTAACAGTAGCTGGATGTGTGTCGCAGTTTGTCACTCTAATAGTCTCAGAAGAAGAGACTCATAGAGTTAGAGGTAAAGGTAGGTTTCTGGGAAAAAAGTGAGAAAACTACAATATTGTAGTAAACAGCAAACTGTACAAAGAAGAAAAGAGGCAAGCAAGACAGAACTGAGAAAGGAATGAAAATTGATGAGAAAATGAAATTGAGTGTAAGATAAAGAGGTAAAAGAATCAATGAAAGTAGAATAAAGAAGGGATGAAAGACAGATGAGAAGGAAGAGGAGAATATTTCAAGAGTTGAAGATGAGGAGAGAGAAGGTAGGAACAGAGTGTGAGGAGGAGGGATGAAAGTGGATAAGAAGGGGAGAATGGGAAAAGGAAGGAAAGAAGAAAAGGGGCAGTACGATGGGGAGATGACAAGAAGAGGAAACAAGAGAGTGAAGAAGGGAAGGAAGTGAGTGACAGAAAAGCTACAGATGCAATCATCTTGTAAAAATCCACCAACACAGGTTTTGTACAAGTCAAATGTTTTGAGAGCTTGTTAGAAATGATTTCTGCCATCTGATCCCTTAAAAGGGTTTATGATTCTCTATAATAAACCTTATACAGGAACTGTCTGTCTGTCTGTCTGTCTGTCTGTCTGTCTGTCTGTCCTGAGGGGTTAGGTTTACTCAGTCATGTGATCATCATTAAAGAAGAGACCATAGAGAAAAATCAACTGTCATGACCACATTATCAAGACCCTCTACCCAACATTTACATATAATTTATAATAAGGACTTTTAGTCTTTTATTTAGCCCTAAAAATACAAAATAAAAAGTCCTAAATGAAGAAAATCCTGCTAATATAATGAGATTATTTCAACATCTTTCCAACATAAATCAGCATATTTACCAGATTTTTTTTATCACAATCAAGAACATTTTTTGAGGAATTGAGATTTCAAGGACACAATAACAAAATTATTGAAGATGCTGACTTTTTTGGCAGTGAAACCACTTAAACTTAAGCCTGTGAACACTGGGTGTGAGGGTTCATTTATATCCACTGATTAGAGGCCTTAAAGTTGCCTACTTTTTTTTCAAACAAGAGTAACACTCTTTGAAAATGGTGTTTTTGACCTCCAGCTCCTGCAGTGATGTACAGATGTACTCCAGAGCCCTGTGACATCACTGCTGGATAAACTTCACTTACCTACTATGTTATTTAATATTTCAAGCATCATATTTTCATAGCATGAACCATGACTCACCATGATGTTTAAATAAAAACATAACGACAAAAATGTTTTTTTCTGTACTGAAAATATACCAAAATATACCAAATAATGAACCCAAGTATGTTAAGTTTGTGTACACCTTTTATTATCATGTTCTGACATTAGTATATATTGCCTTTACACCTACTGTGTGTAGTGTGTAAAAATGCTGATGAAGGTTGATCATTATTTGTACTCCAAAAATAAAAAAGGGGGATAAACTCTTGAAAACTGAATGAGTGGAGCTCTGCCCTCACTGCATCCCTGCTCTCTGCGCACACATCACCACATGTTAACCACATGGAGGAGTCTCTGCCGTGAAGCTGTCACACCTCACCAAAACAACACACTATATCATCAACATTACTGCTGCTGCTGCTGACGCTCAGCTGGGTTTTTCTCCGCACACTCATGCCACTGTTTACGTCTGTTTTGTCGCCGTCGCAACTTCGCAGAATCGCTCGCGGTTTCTCTCCTCTCCTCTCTGGCTGTGCAGACTGTAATGACTGAGGCAGGAATGCTGCTGCTTTTATATAGGCCTCTAAAAATAACTCACCCCCTCACTGCCATGTAGGGCCGGACTGACAGCCTCCCGGAGCCAATAGCGTCTATGCTTCTCTCAAAGCTCCGCCCTCAAGCTCAGTCTCAGCGCCTCCTTAATTGGACGCCAGTGACATCATCAACCCTATTTACCTTATTAGGTCACGCATGAAATTGATTGACAGGTGGCTCCTCCCCCGCCTTCCTCCCCTCTCGCGCCGGTCGCCTGGATTGCAGCGGGGTCCAGTCTGCTGCTTGGAGGAGCGAACCTGGCAACCTGGCAGCTTGTACGGAGATTGGCAATCTGGCAATGCGGAAATAGATCTGGCACCCCCGATCCCGAACTGAGGAGAGAGGCGTGACAGAGCGAGCAGAGAGGAGAGGGGATTGCATTGACAAAGATAAAATAATCAACTCTTTCTTTCCTGTTACCTTTTTTCTTTTTTTTATTAAAGTGCTCAGGTGCGCTCATCTGCACCAGCTGGGTTTCCCCCCCCACCCCCCAGCATTTGTTTTTTTTAAATTTGTCAAGTCTGAGAAGAGGATAGAAGAAGTGCGTTTTTATCGTTTGGATTCCGTACTTCTTTACCGACTTCTGTTTTTTGCATCAAGCATGGATGTGTTGGCGAATTACAGTATTTTCCAGGAACTCCAACTCGTGCATGACACTGGTTATTTCTCCGCGATGCCTTCCCTGGAGGAGAACTGGCAGCAGGTCAGAGATGATGCGTTTTCTCTTCTTTTCCGGGGTCAAAAACTGGGAATAAATATCATGTGTGCGCTAGGTGATGTTTTCTGTGTGTGCTTTTAGTGTTTTGCATCAGTGGAGCGCTCCGGAGCGGCAGCAGCAGCCCCGTGTAGTTGCGTCTTTTTTTTTTTTCGCTCACATGGAGCACGGCGAGGTCCGCTGACAGGAGAAAACACACACACACACACACACACACACACACACACACACACACACACACGCAGAGAAAGAGAGAGGGAGAGGGAGGTGTGGGGGGGCATTTTCTTTAAAATTACGCACACGCCCTTTACTATAAACCAGTGATTCCTTAAATGTACCTTAAGGGTTAATTTACTCTTTCATCATAAATGTAAAAGCAGGAGCGCTGTTGTCCCGTGAAATCCCCCACGACCATTTTTACCTAAAACCTAAGAGGGATGAGATGTTCTTATGGCCGCAGAGAAAATTCACCAATCCCTAAACGACTGCAACTGCTGTTGGATGAAACTCTAAAAGGAGGGTGGTCGGGCTGAAAATGTTGCTTTTCTTATAGCTTGTCTTTAAAAGTTGAGTAGGTTATACAAGATTTGGGGGGGGGGATACAAGATTTCACCAGCCAGAGATGAAGCAACATTTGGGACTTTACTTTGGTCTGTTGAGGATCAAATTCAGCTCCTTTATTACTACAAGTGGCTTATATGTCAAATATATTGACTGTAATGTTGCAGGTTTTATAAATGGGATTTTGTCAGTTTTGTCCTGTTCATTTGCATCAGTTAGACCTGATGCTGGTCATGTATTTAATTGGCAGTTCAGATTTTGAGTGCCAGCTGATTGAAGTTGAAAGTGGATTCATTTTTGTTTTACAGTCTGAGCTGATGATGGAGAAATTAAGTATTGAGTATTTGAAGCGTGATGCTGTTTGACTCCTCTGATCGATGGACCAGTCTGTCAGCCTGATATGTTTAGATTATCATACACCCACCCACCCACACACACACACACACACACACACACGCAGGCCATGGAAGATGGACACATGCCGAATAGATAGTGACTTCTTCTTAAATAATATATCCACATCTGCCACTGTTTGTTTGCAGATAATCCTGCTGAATTATGCATTATCACTCACTATAGAACATACAGTAGACTGTGTATGAAGCTCAGAGACTATCTGACCTGTATTACCTTTATTATAAAATCCCTTATTAAAGCTAATTATAGGGATTTATACATCTGTGGGGGAGAAAAAAACATGAAATGATCCTTTTTTCTGTTTTCACAAGTCTAGTCATGGTTTCAACATCTGAAATAACAGTTTTTATGCTCATAATATGATATACTATGATGTCTAGTACCTATTTAACAATTTTAAGAGGAAAACGTATTAATGAAGGATCTGGTGATACCAATAATTTAAAATTCTCCCCCCTTGAACTTGTGAAATGGAAGCTGTTAATTGGAGACCATTTTCGGCCTGATATGTGGGAATAAGTGTGTGTGATGTAGTGTTTTACTCTCTTTCAATACTCTCACACGTTCTTAAGTAAACCAGCACGACGTATGGCTCCCTGCGTTTGAAGCTTATGGACCACGTGTGTCTTTATTGCTATTGTCCTGAATGAAGCTCACGCTACACTTCTCCTCCCTGACTGACTTACTGACACCAATTCAAGCTGCTTCATCCTATTTTTAGTCCAAACAGCGCATAGTTTCATCCCCTGTAACCCATTTTTCTGTCTGTAATCATATTGTTAATTGATTGAGAGGTTTGTTTCCAGTTTTGATGCCATGTCTCATTTTCCACAGAGTGGCTGGAAAAGCTGTTTAAATTGGTGCCTAGAGACAGGAATGTAAAGCTGGGGAAAAAGTCATTCCATCCAGTTTATCCATTTTCATTTGGACACTTCAGCCTACTGTCTAACAAAACTGCAAGTGCACTATAAGACTAGATAATGTGATTCCAGGGCTTTGGTAAGAATACCATACATGGATGACAGCACCTGTTTTGTGTGAGCTGCTATATTGACATTTAACAGTTTGTTGTTACTAGGATAACTGTAGTGATCACTGGCTACTTGGCTGCTTGAAGGGACACTTACATTTTTGGAAATATGCTTGTTTGTGTCCTTACAGGGAATTAATAAGAGGATGGATACCAGTTTCATCTCAGCACAACCAGTCCAAAGACTGGTTCTAGACATATTTAGCCAAGCTTAGCACAAACACTGAAAGCCGAAGGAAACTGCTAACCCAGCTGCATAAAAGATGGTTTCCAACACAATTAAAGCTGTTATATTCAAACATTGTTTCTTATATATTTAACAGTTGGTTCATTGATATTTTTAATATTAATTTGTGATGAGAAAGGCGTTGCTCATCACCAACTGTGCAGTGTGTGTGTCTTTTAGCCCCTAATTTTGGTTTTTACCTTTTACCATTTGGTTCACTATCATCAACCTTGTTTCCAGCGGTAGCAGGAGTAGTAGTTGGAGTTGGAGTAGTAGCAGGTGTTTTCAGCTAACAAGTTCTGATAAACCCACTGTACACCACCTGCCCAGCACCAAACAGCAGATAGACAAGTGAAGCTGATGAAGAAAGTGAAACATCTAGCAGCTAAAGATATTTTTCCCTGGAGTTGGTGGAGACCAAAGCACAGCTAACAGGAGAGTAAATTCATTCAAATACATAATTACATTCATCAGGTGGACACAACCAAGACTCAATATGGGATTTTGAGTTCTGTATCTGCTACATGTGTAAATAGCAATTGTGTGCAAATAGCATAGCTGTAACCACTTACAAAGGCAATCACATGTCAGGGCTGTGTGTCTGTCAGTTAATGAATGCAGCTTTAATGAGTGTAGAAACAGGACATACAAAATGACTCGTGGTTCATCAAGCAGTTAGTGGACCAAGACTTTTTCTTGACTAATCACAGCTGGGCACAAAAAGTTCAGATGATTTTTGGATGTATTGATAACAAGCTTGCTAGCTTGAGTTGTTGAAATTCTTTTTTTTTTACTCTAGCTGCTAGCAGTTTCCCCCTGCTTCCAGTGTTTGTGCTAAGCTATGCTAAACACTTTCTGGCATCAAGCAAGCATCCAGAAAGGTCACAATATTCTTTTATTGATGCTGCTTCATTGATATCTCCCATCATGTCTCTAAATGCTAAAAGCCAACTGTAGCATTTTGAAGTATGAATATGAAAACTCAAAACAAGTGTGTATGTGATTTTTCATATTCAGAATGGGGAGAGATTTTTTGATAGAAGCTCAGTTTTTCAGGGTGGAAAACACTGCGTTACTGCGGATGGAAGGCCAAAACTAAGAGGAAAAGATGTGTTTTATCGGCACTAGCGGGGACACAGTCTCAGAGAGAGGAGAGACAAACACTCACACATGCACACAGACCAGGCACACCCACGGTTTTTCCACTCTTGTTCCTTCTGTCTCCCTCTATCCCCTCATTCACTCCATCACACACACACACGCACACACAAACGCTTGGCTGGCATGCACTAATGGAAAGCTATGGTCTGGCAGGACTCATCCCGCCACTTTTGACAGTAATTGGCCGTTTGCTGTCAGACGGACAGAGAAACACACACACATGCGCACACACAAACAAACAACCAGCTTTGTGTGTGTCATTTATCTTTCGTCTCTGTCCCTGCATCATGCTCATGGTCTTTGTTTCCTTGAACGGGCTTCTTTTATCAGCTGCTTTGCATCATGGCTAAACATGTGGAAAACACGCACACACACACACGCATGCACACACACACACACACATATACTCTCTCTCTCTTTTTCTGTCTGTCAGCCTTGTTGCCTCTGACAGTGGGAGCTCATGCTCTGCATATAATTGCTGCATCTTTGCAGGTTTGGAATGATGAGATAGGCTTTAGGGATTTGTGTGTGTGCGTGTGTGTGCGTGTGTGTGTGTGTGTGTGTCCAAGGATGAAATTGTAAACCCAGACTTCCCAATTAGATATAATCCATTTATTTCAAAGCACAGCCATATAGAGACAGTGAAAACAGAGTGGTGACCTACGCAGGTTAAAAGTGAAGCAGAGGTTTGGGTGTGATGTGGTTATTGTGGATATAGATCTACATTAACAGCCAGATACATGGACACAACATGCAGGAAGCTAGCCTCATTTACAAGACTACTAGTGCTTTAAAGCTGCTGATTCTCTCACAGCCTCTTTCTCATCTTGTCTCTTAGTTTACATGCTCTGTGTGTCTGCAGTTCTTTTCAGGCCGATTGATTTATTTGCTGTGGTGTCGTTATAGCTCTATGCTAGATCAATCAGCTCTGTGTTACTGATATACAGTGTCTCCATTAGACCTGGCAAGCCCGCAGCCTGCAGCCCTGCGTTTTTTCGACTGCGTTTTGTGATCACAATAATGAATGCAGATTTAATCAGTCCCTACATTTTTTTTGTGAGATCTTGCAGTTGCATTATCCACAACGCAACTCAACTCGATTCACTCGACCGTACAGACTCAGGTGTGTTACGCTGGTAGCGGGTTGGAAGAAATTCAGAAATGCTGTTGCTGATTCTGGCCATAAAATTCACAGCGAAACTCATATAACATCCTGTCTCGACTGGGTGAGAGTGCTGGTTTTGTATCTATACATAGTTCAAGAGCCCTTATTACTTATTCTGCATGACACCTGCTGTGCTCTGTACATTCCAGGTTTCCTTTTTCACAAAAAAATATGTTTATACTCAGAAAATAAGGTTTATTACAGTACTGAAACGCAGATATTGTATCGCATCAAGATTAGAAAATTAGAAGAGACACAGTCCTTCCGTCATCAATAGATTGAAGTGCCAAACATATGAGTTATAATACACTCAGCAGGCTGTGCAACTTCTCTTTAAAGCATCTATTGTTTCCCGTTTCTCTGTTCTCTTCGGAACTGCGCAGACCATTGTATGAACTACCTCTCTCTCTCTCTCTCTCTCTCTCTCTCTCACTCTCTGAGTGGCTTGAGGCAGGCCCAGGGAAGTTTGACAAGATAATGAATTGCCATGCATGCTGCAGTTTTTCACATTTCACAGCCCAGTAACTCTGTATGTAGGGATGGAGGGAAGGATGTGGGTGGTGGCGAGAGGATGAGTGGAGGAAAGGATGAGAGAGAAAGAAAACACCAGAAGACAATAAATGAGGTGAGGTGAATAAATGCAGGTGAAAGTTAGACAGGAAAGAGAATTTAATCTTTCTTCACTCCATCTTTCTTTTGTCTCGCTCCCATCTGTCCTCTTTATTACCACACACGCGCGTGCACACACACACACACACACACACACACACACACACACACACACACACACACACACACACACAGACACAGACACACACACCCACACAAACACACACAGACAAAGACATACACACACAGACACCCACACACACACACACACACACACACACATACACACACACAGTTATGTAATTGTCTGTGAAGCACAGCTGCTTCCTCATAGTCACAGCAGATAAAAAAAGAGGAAGAGGGAGCAAAACAAAGGAGTAAAGAGAAAAGGAGGAAAGAGACAACAGAAAAGTGAGAGAGCGACAGAGAGAAAGACATGGAGAGAGAGAGACAGATGGAGAGATTATGTAATAACTAATCAGAATGTCATAAAATGTGCCTTTTTAAAAGGCAATTTAAAACCAAATTCATCATTTGTCCCAAATACATCAACTGGAACTTTTTTAAATGGTTTCTTCAGTTATTACATGTCTTCTGTCTTTTACACTAACATGTTTCTGGTGCTGGAACAATAAACTTTTAGTTGATTAAAAGAAAATGAATGAATACCACTTACTTCAATTCAGCTTTTTAAATGCAAACATCAGCTACTTATCTCTGCTTTGTATCCTGTAAAGTGAAACTCTTGGTCAGGCTCTGTAAACAATGCTAACCTCAATCACCATTTGTCATTACTTTTAGCTGGGATCATGGTGTGGCTCTAAACAGTGCAACATCCTTCTAACACTTTGGTCTGAAGTGAAATATCTCATCAACTATTATCCAGATTGCTATACAGACATTCATGTTCCCCAAAGGATGAACCCTACTGGCTTTGAAGATCCCTAAAGGCTGTAGCCACACTAGTAAAATGGAAATCAAGCCTAAAGTAGAGTTACACCTGATGTACAGCTCCTTAGCTGAATCAACTGTGTTATGCTTCATTTCAATCAGGAGAGACTCAGTTTTTTAAGTGAATATTATTTATTGAATATGCATGATAGATGAAAGTCAGAAGGCGATTAGACCCCATCGTGATGTCATCATATAGAAAGGGGGAGGTGAAGGCGTGAGTAGAATAGGATATCCCCCCCGATGGAGTCTAGACACTGGTGGTGGTGATGAATAAGGGGGCGCTGAGATCTTGATGGTGTAAGAGGAACAAGCTTCTGGATCTCAGGCATGGAGGTAGATGGGGTGGGAGGACAATTGCACTGAAATGACAGCTGACAGAGACATAGAAGAGAACAGATTAAAAGTTTGACAGCTAAGACATGATTGGCAGATAGAGATTTTGGCGGAATCTGATTCAATAACTAGGAGTAACGCCCCTAATCAGCTGATGCGACAGCTGGAGAAACAGGGGAGAGAGAGAGAGGAATGGGAATGAATGAATGAGTGACAGATAGTCTTCCTGCCTGAACTTTCGCTAAACTCTGTATCTGATTTTATTGAGATTCAACTGCCAGCAATGAAGGTTTTGCAGCCATTTTCCACTGTTTCGTTGAGATTTGTGTTGTTCTTTTTGGCAAGTGGGAGATATTGTAGCTGTCAGATATTCCTCATATTTATAACTTGAATTATAACTAGAACGCTGATGTGGTTTTTCCACTCTGCTGCTCATAATTATGTTCTGCACTGGGGGACCTGCCTCTTTCCCAATGCATGCTGCGACTGACTATAGTAAGGCTGCAACTAACTATTAATCTGCTGATTATTTAATGAATTGATTCATTGTTTAGTCAATGAAATGTCAAAAAATAGTAGAAGAAATGCCCATCACAACTTCTAAGAGCTCAGAGTAACACCTCCGAATGTCTCATGTTGTTTGACGAAAAACCCCAAACCCAAATATATACGCAAAGAGGCAAATGCTTGCATTTGAGAAGCTGTTATCACTGAATGATTGTCTTTTTTCACTAATCAAAGCAAGAAAATACTGAAAACTGTAAAAGAAATCATAACTGTAAGAACAGAAGCCTTCAGTCACAAACTCACAAGCTTCCACACTTCTTGCAGTGTGGAAGCTTGAGCCAGTGTTCTCCTCACTATGAGCTGCTGTAATCACTGCATTCATTCATTTTCTTTTTAATCATGCTCCCAAACACACAGTTATTGTCTTTTCTTCATAATTTGAAATCACTCGAGTCAAACACACACACACACACACACACACACACCCACTTGAGAACCCTTAATTCAGTAAGTGAATAAGGCATTCAGTCTACGGTGGCAGAGATTAGATCAGAAAGTGAACAGTCAGACTGCCGCGGCAGGAAAGCAGAACAAATAAACTGCGCGTGTGATGGAGAGAGCTTATACAGTGAAAGCCATAGTCCTGATCTTTCAAGTAGAGTGGTTTTCTATGGAGGGCAACTCTCCAGCACTATTCACCATGGAGCCAGATTACTACAGTTTACAAGGAGATTTACCCATTCATCTTTTTATGCTTCAAGCACACTACAGATATCTACAATTGTGCAGTGAGTCAAATATAATCCATCTATCTATAGATAGATAGATAGATAGATAGATAGATAGATAGATAGATAGGTATATATATATATACAAGATCAGTCTGACATGTGCTTGTTTGCTGTGTAAACTTCCATCCGTTTCAGATTCCAAATATCTCCAACATTGTCTGATTTACAGGGTACATCATCTTAGTTAGCAGGAGTTTACCCAATGCATTAAAAAATCAGTCACCTGGGTTTTCTTCAGAGGTTTTCTTCAAAGTTAAAATCACATGGTTTTGTTGCTAATTCCCTTGTCATATACTAGATAAAGAGTGTATAAGTGATGGTCAAAGCTCCAAGATCAAATGCCTGAGAGTTATCTACACATAGCATTGAGCTAAGACAAGCTAACACACGCTTAGGGTTCAGTCACACCAGCATCTTGGACCAAAACCAATTCTTTTCAATGGAAATACCGCAGTCATTGGATTTGCATGCAGCAGGAACATAATCCATGTGAAGCTTTCACATAGAAGTGAACTTTGACATTTGAATTTGCGCCACAGACCAATCGCAAACAGAGTGATCAAATACATAGAGAAATAATTGTGAAAATGAAGTATTAACTTGCAGTTGTTGAACAGACTTGTCCTTGTACCATTTTACAAGGAAGATATTAATTCTAAATACTAAGAAAAAAATATTCAAATATTTAAGTACAGGAAAGTGTATTTGAGGAGACCACCTACATATCTGGTAAATATTAGACTGGCTGAGTGATTGACAGGACCAAACCATAATGATACTTTTAAGGATTAAGGTAAAGTGAAGCCTTTATGATTGACCAAACTGAGTTCTGTTGGCTGTACCTCCACATTATGGATACAATGTATAATGAATTTTATTAGGGAAGTTATTTCAAAATACACCAGCTGAGAGTTTGATTTTTTTCAGAAATCCTCTTGCCGTTCATAGGCTGAGTTGTGTTGACACACAAGCGCACACGCAGGTGTGGTGTGTGTGTGTGTTTTTGCGTGCGTGCGTGTGTGTGTGCGCCTGTATGTGTCCGTACATCCTGCTGAGCCAGTGTTTGCAGACTGGTTGGCTCAGGGATAAAGCCTTGTGACCTGGCCTCCAACCAAACCTCTCATTCTCTACTCACCCAGCTCTCTCTCTCTCTCCCTCCTCCTCCCTCTCTCTCTGCCCCCCTCTCTCTCCCTAACATCTTTTTATTTATACCCATTTTGAATCCGTACATTTAAAACAACTGAATGGAAATGCAAGGAATTTGAAAAAATGCCTAAATACAGCAAGAAGCTTTTCCTCTGGTCTGAGGCAGAACAGTTGATAATATAGAGAAGATGCTATAAAGGCTGATGGAAAAACTTTTCCAATTAAATTATGACATTGTAGAGCCTGATTCTCCACTCCACTTTATTTCTGTCAGTATAGAACAATGTAAGAAAGCCCAGAAAATAAAGAATAAAAAGGGAGGCTGACAAAACCGTGGTGTGTTTGGACAGAGGAGACAACATAATTCAGTAAAGTAACATAAATACCAGCTACAGCGAATCTGTCTGTGAAATTATCATGATGTACCAAAAGAGTTCCTGCTGTTCTTTTATGGTGTCATCTTGTTGTGATCATTCAAGAATATTCCCACAGCTCTTAATGAAATCACACTCATGCTGATATTTTATCTTGCAGACTTTTTATGACTTTGTTTAATATGTCCACATCTCGATGGAAACACATCCTCCTCCCATCTGAACCAACACAGCCATTAGGGCATTGTGTGTGTGTGTGTGTGTGTGTGTGTGCTTTGGTAATGACATCATTCGTAGTGTGCAGAGGATGTTGACAGTGGCAGAGGAAGTGTGTGTGAGCTAGCTTGCCAAGGCCTACAGTTGGCAGTACACCATCCAGGATACACACAAACACATGCATGCAGGCACGCACGCACACATGCATGCATGCACACACACGCACGTGTGCGCGCGCAAGCACACACACACACACACACACACACACACACACACACACACACACTGACACACACACACACACACTAGTTGCTGGTTTCACAAAGATCTAGTAAACTGGTGTGTAAAGTTAGACCAGTCTTAGTTTTGCTGGTATAAAGTTTGACAGCTGCACAAATATACATTCTTACTTTTAATCTTAATAAGAGGCTGTGTGGAAGACCTCACAGTCTTGGCTCAGATCTCGTCATGCCTTGCCAATATCTTGGTATGGATGAAAGAACGCCACCTTCAGCTTAATCTCTCTAAAAATGAGCTCTTTGTCATCCTAGCCAGTCCCTCTATACAACAACAGATCGATACCCAGCTCAAATCAACCCAACTCATGCCCACAAAATCTGCCCGAAACTTGGGTGTCATGATTGATGACCGACTAACCTTTAAGGTTCACGTGGCCTTGATTGCTTGGTTGTGTCGATTTGCCCTGTACAACATCAGAAAGATCAGACCTACCTGTCTGAGCATGCAGCACACCTCCTGGTACAGGCTCTCATAATATCACGCAGTGACTACTACAACTCCTTACTGGCAGGCCTCACCACATGTACGTTCAAACCTCTGCAGATGATCCAGAACACAGCAGCACAGCTGGTCTTCAATCAGCCCAAAGCAGCACATGTCACTCCTCTGTTATTATATTCCTCCACTGGTTCCCAGTTGCTGCCTGCATCAAATTCAAACACTTGCTTACAAAACAGCAACTAAAACAGCTCCCGCCTACCTGAACTCTATCATCCAGGTCTACGCTCCTTCCCGCTCACTACTCTCTGCCAATGAAATGCCTGACTTGTGCCCTCTGAAATTGTTTGCAAGGGCACAAATTCTGTCCCGGAGTGAATGGAGTTGAGCTGCTTGAACCTGCAGCTGATGTTGTCTTTATAGAAACCTAACCTTGATCCTTCTGTTCTTAATAATTTTAGGCCAATTTCTAAACTTCTTTCTAAACTTTCTTTTTTTATCAAAAGTCTTAGAAAAAGTGGTTTCAACCAAACTTTTAGCTTTATGTGTCATAATAACATCTTTGAGAAGTCTCAGTCTGGTTTTAGAGCTTCATATAGCACAGAAACTGCCCTCCTCAAGGTAACCAATGATCTTGGTTATAGTAACTGACGGGCAAGAAATCAATTTTAATTCTCACCTAAGTGCATCTTTTGACACAGTGGATCATGACATTTTAATTTACTGTCTTGAAACCTGGGTTGGCATTAAAGACACTGCACTTAGTAGGTTTTATTCATACCTTTTAGAAAGAACCTACACAGTCACCATAGGTAATTCCTCATCTTCTACAATTCACATTACCAGTGGTGTACCGCAAGGTTCAATCTTAGGTCCAATTTTATTTTCTATCTACATGCTTCCGCTTGGCCAAATCATCCAACATCACCAGGTCTTTTTTCATTGCTACACAGATGACACACAGATATGCCTTCCCCTGAGACCTGGTGACCCAAAAAAACCTAGCTGCTGTTATAGATTGTCTCAGTGATGACAACTGTTGGATGGCACAACATTTTCTTCAGTTCAATAGCTCAAAAACCGAAATCATGTTGTTCAGTCCCCCAAACCCTATCAGTCTCATTGAGAGTGACCTTGGTCCCTTATCTGCTAATGTGAAGCCCGCTGCCAGACATTTGAGAGTACTGTTTGATTCAGATTTAAGCTTTGAACCACAGATCAAAAAGGTTGTTTAGTCCTGCTTCCTTCAAATAAGAACAATCTCCAGAATTAAGCCAATGCACCAATCAATGCTTACACTCTGACCTGGAAAAAGTCATTCACGCACTAGACTACTGTAACTCCCTCCTTTCTGGCATAAACCAAAAGTCACTCTCTGGCCTCCAATCAGTTCAGAATGCAGCAGCTAGGCTTCTTACTGCTGTTAACAGACGACTACATACATACAATCTTGGCTTCTCTTCATTGGCTCCCTGCTCCATTTAGAATTGATTTTAAGACTTTACTGATCACTTTTAAAGCACGTCTGGGTCTGGCCCCAAGTTACATAACAGAAATGTTGACCCCATGTGAGCCAGTTTGCAGCCTTAGATCCTCAGGTGGGGCCCTTCCAAAGTCAAGGCTTAAATCTAAAGGTGACCGCGCTTTTGCCATCACAGTACCTTGGCTTTGGAACAACTTGCCTGAGGAGATAAGGCTCACAGAATCAGTGACTTCTTTTAAATCACTTCTTAAAACCCATTTTTATAGACTTGCTTTTATGTGATGTCATCTTTTTATTGCTTTTACTCTTTGTGTTTATATTTATTTATATTTACATTTTTCAATGTTTTTATGGTTTATCTCTCTTACCATCTTTATCTTCCATCATCCTTCTGTCTTCTCTGTGCTGTTTTCTCTCTCCATTTCTGTGTCTTTTGTCTTCTTGTTTTAACTTTATCTTAACTCTACCTGAATTTTGTCTTGCTTTTGTTTGACCTTACTTTGGCTTTCTGTTGCTATATTGCCCTCTGAGTGTCCTGCTTTTGCTTTGTCTGTCAGGGTAAGTACAGATAATTACTGTAAATACACCAAAAGTAAAGTTTTCATGAGTTGTGACATACTGTATTTAAGTACATCAGAAAACATCTTAACTTGAATTCTGAGGTAGCACAGATTTCCACTGATGAAGTCGTGTATGTGACAGCAGTGGGTCATTTTAATGGGTTCCCTTTATTAATATGATGAACACAACCCCACTTGAAAGCACCATCAGTCAGCCATGTGGTTTAGTTTCAGTATAGTCTAATTAATAATCAAATTAGTCAGTCAAAAATGAGTCATCTTTGTGCAACAGATGACAAAGATGAAATCTGTTTGTTAGATTTAAGCTCAGGCCAGGAGGTATGGCGTTAATCAGTTTTTAATTACTACTTTCTTTGAATCATTTATTTGTCCAACAAAATGTAGTTCATCGAAAACACGATTATTTCATCATAATATATTTGCCTAAGATGCAATATAAGATAATATTGAACTATCGCCCAAACAGCCTTACACTGAGCCATCTAGTCCCTGCTGAAGAGTTTCATTAGGGATGTCACATTGTGTCAGGGCATTTGAGCATAATATACTGTGTGTGTGTGTGTGTGTGTGTGTGTGTGTGTGTGTGTGTGTGTGTGTGTGTGTGTAGGTGTGATGTCTGTGTTGAGACAGAACAAGAGACAGCGTTGCAGTAAGGACGGAGCGTGCCAGCATTCCAGTGCGCCTTTATGCATGCATGATTGGTGTGTGTGTGTGTGTGCATGTGTGTGAGTAGAGTGGGACACAGTAAATGGGTCAGATGCAGTGGAGGAAGATGACCTTGGGAATTTGTCCTGTTTTTCTTCACAAGTCTGCCGACTTGTTTCTTTGTCTCAGACAGAGAGAGAGAGAGAGAGAGAGAGAGAGAGAGAGAGAGAGAGAGAGAGAGAGAGAGAGAATGACAGAGAACTGAGAGTCAACAGATCTACTCAGAGTTAGATCTGTTAACAGGAAAGAAAGCGTCTTCTTCCAAAGTGTTGCGAGCAGGTCTCAACATTAACTTTTTATTTGATTAAAGTTGACTATGGTGTGCTATAATTTATTTGAAGAACTAGATTTACAACCCTTTATATGTAAATGACCACTGTAAACACCATACATAAAATGTATAATACTACATTCATCAAATATTCAGCTCTGATAAGGTTGTGTGTAAAGCTCCTGAAAACATGCAACTGATTAAGACAAAGACATAAAAAGAGTAGCTTCATATTGGATATAATAATAGTGGTACACGGGTGTAGAAGATTAACTGAAAAGATAAAATCTAAACTGAAAAAACCTAGCAAGAGAAAAAAACAGTCTATTTAAATATTTATTAACAACAACAGTAAATAATACAAAATAGAATAGAAATCTCTGCAGTAGAGAAGAAATTCTTTTTGACTAATCAATTCGATTGTTTCCTGATTCAGGACTGTGAGTGTGTGTGTGTGTAAGCGACCTGGCAGGAGCGAGGGGAAGAGGGGGGCATTTATCAGCTGTAGGAACAGCAATGCTCGCTGGGAGTCGAGCTGACAGCAGTTTCCCTCGGATCGATCTGCAGCACTGCTCCAGTTTATGACAAAATAGTTCACGACACGGAATGGCACCCGCCAAAGTGGCTAGTAAGAGTGACTATGTTACACGCCACTGCCAATTCTACCTGCATTTGGTAGAAAGGTGGACAGGTCCTAATGTCATGCCCTGGTTTCCACAAAGTTGGAAGTACACTATTGTTTTAAATATCATTGTATGCTGTAGCATTGAGATTTCCCTTAATTGGAACTAAGGGAACATCTCCTTTTGCCAGCTGTGTTTGAGGTCGTTGCAATGGTGCGTGTTTGAAATATTGAGCAACAGTCTGTCTCCTCTTGCACTTTGTCAACAGCAAACTGTGTGCATGTGCAATGCTGAAATGTTGTTGCTAAATGAATTGTTTGTATGATATAACTACTGCTTTGCTCTGTTGGCTCCTTCTGTTGTCATGAATGCTTTCATGTTTCCTCCAGCTCTTATTGGCCAGATCCACCTCATTTAATCACTGGATCAAACGAACTTCAAAACAGCTATAGTATTACATATCTGACTCACTGACTGGATCCGCATTATGTCATTACCTTAAATGTCTTTCTTAGTGCAGCTAGCAAGTGATCTGACTCAGTATTTTGGATGAGACTCAAGTATGAAACCAGATATATACTCGATTTGACCATTCAGTTTAGCTTCATCCATTTCAAATGACTTCTATCCAGTTACAACACTTTCCTGCTTTTCGAAGCCAATTTTCAATACCAGTCAATCTGATATTCAATATTCAGACAGCAGTAATCATAAAATATTCATCAACAATGTTTGAGCCGTTCCTCATTTGTCATAATTGCATGTAGTGCAATTATTTCTGAATCAGGCCAGCTGTGTGCTGCTTTATGTGGACAAATGGTTGTAGTGTTGTGGTGGCCCAGCAGTGTGATGCCTGCTATACTGGGATATGTGGGTCGTCAGCTATTTTAATCTACAATGTTGCCAGGAATACCTGAGGGAATAGACAAGTGCTGCAGTGTGCATGTGTGTGTGTGTGTGTGTGTGTGTGTGTGTGTGTGTGTGTGTGTGTGTGTGTGTGTGTGTGTGGATAAATGTGTTCCTGGTTCGTTGTGCATTTGCACAGACAGTGAAAGAGTAAAGAAAGACAGTGTGCATGCGAGAAAAAAAACAGAGGATGAGAAGCAACAACAACAAACAACAACAAAGCATCATCTGGTAATAAAAGGATGATTAACTTTGAAAATTTGTTTGGTGTTTGCAGGTTAAAAGTCCACTTTTTTATCTTCAACTCTTAATTTATGTGGCGATGCAGCTGATCAAACAGTACACATGTTTTTAGTGAAATATTTTATCTTTTTTTGTTTGTTTTTCTTGTTATATGATTGCACAAATTAAAAAAAAAAGTCAGTATATCAATGACAGCACCTGTATTGTGAAATCAGTTATATTGACATACACATTGAACGATCACAGAGAAAGTTAGAGGTGATAGAAAATAAGATTCTTAATGTTGTCACCAAGAATTCAAAGAACTTAATTACATCTGTTAAAATGACATTTTGGTTATCAAACACTGGCCTCCTGTAGGCCCTGAAAGTTTGTACCCTTCTCCTTCATGGATGACAGCAGCTTTAGTCAACTTATATTCACAGATTTCACTTCTTCTGTGTTGATCGGTATGTTCAGCTTGTTTTAAACATTAGTGGAGTGTTCCTTTAAATCTGTCGGTTTCCTACACTACAACATGAAGCCAATGTGTCTGGCTGGGAGCCCAAAACATAGAATAGAAAAACATACATTTTCAGATTTATGCACATCAGTGTGGACATGGCCTCAGTTTGTTTTTGTTCAGCTGGACGAAACGTAAAACTTCACTTTGATACCCATAGTAGATACAATGTGTGTGTGTGTGTGTGTGTGTGTGTGTGTGTGTGTGTGCGGGTGAAGAGGGGAGACATCTGAATTATTTAAGGTTGAACTGCTGGACACAGCAAAATGGCGATATGGAGGGGGTTTCTCTTTTCCCCCCAAGACAACTTTCTAACACAGAGAGAGCTTCATCATCAGGGCCTGGTCTGAAAACATGCATACACACACACACACACACACACACACACACACACACACACACACACACAAAGGGGCATGTATGAGTCATGTGTCTCCCCGCTTTGCCTTCCAGCAAGGCCAATGAGATCAGTGGCTTCCGCAAAATACAAAGACCTCTGGAGGAAAACAAGAGAAGCAGAGGGAGAGAGAGAGAGATAGACCCTGGTGTTAAAAAAAAGGTGTGATGACAGGAGAGGCCTCCCTGGAGTCACACACACACACAATCTTGTACGTCTGTCCTTTTGAGGGCTCTCAATTGACTCGAGTCGATCGCTACTACATAAACTCTTGCCACTTGCCACTTTTTCATTTGATGCTGTTTGTGTCAGTGATGAAGATAACTCTGTTTATTTCTGGGGATGTGTGAGACCTTGGAGTCTTGAACTGTACTGAGGGATTTTCTTTTCAATTATGAGATGAAATTTCACAGACGTTCTTTGTCAAAGATCATATTTGATATGACAGCAGAATAAAAAGTTGCAAACAGAACAATATAATCTGTCAAACATGCAAAACAAAAATATAGAATTTCCGACAGTCTCGTCAGTTTTGTTTATTCAGTTTTCTTCTGTGGACTATTCCAAGTGGCTTGAGCAGAAAACATGAAAGCCTTTTTTTTTGCCCCAACTCTGTGTGAGCTTTAGGGACAGACAGCAAATATACATCTTGGGATCTGATGTAGTGATTGTAAAACATGTAGACCTAAGGCGCTGTAGTCAGAGAAGTCGTCATATCTGTGTTAGATGAGTAATGCTGCCACTTGCAGCTGCTTCTAAATATTAAATGATTTTGGTTAATTTGTATGTTCTGAGACAATGGTTCTGTTGAGGATGTTTGAGCTTCTTGCAGTCATGGCAGCTGACATATCGTAAATTATTCAGTGCGATGAAGATGTTTTGTTTTTGGAGCATGTGATGCAGTTCATGTGTGTGTTAATTCTGTGAGTTTTAGTGTTTTCTCTTCTGTGTGTCATGTGTTTTGGAGGAAGAGTTTTCTGGTCTGGTGAAGCTGATTCAGATCCTAAACAATACAATGAAATACACCTACACCCACTCAATGTTTGGAATGGTTTTACATTTCATTCATGATTACACATTAACTGCACACAGCACAATAAGTCAATTAATCATTCCGATATGATTCGGTTGTCTGATAGATTTATATCAGTGTAATACAAACAATGAAGTGAATGAATGTAAAGGAGTGGAACATAAAGGAAAGGATCAGCGGCTGTTGTGTCTTAATGGATTAACCCTTTCTGTATTAGGCCGTGTGTGTGTGTGTGTGTGTGTGTGTGTGTGTGAGATGTGGGGTGGAGGAGGCATGATGTGAGGGATGAGGTCATTGTGTAGTGTGAGCATGCGTGACTCTGTGTGTGTGTGAAACAAAGGCTGCTGGGAGTGTGTGTGTGTGTATAAGTGATGACTTCACTCGTTATGCATTTAGTTATGATCAATGTTAGACCTCACATTGTGTGTGTGTGTGTGTGTGTGTGTGTGTGTGTGTGTGTGTGTGTGTGTGTGTGTGTGTGTGTGCGTGCGTGCGTGCGTGCGTGCGTGTGTGTGTGTGTGTGTCCTTTAAGGGAAAAAGACCAAAAAGAGAATGTATTTGTGGTGGTCTGCTGCAGTGATTTTTGACTATAAAGTCAGTATCTATAAACGCACAGATCTGTCTTTGCCACGAGAGCATCATGACTTGAACTGATTGTGAGAAATCCTCATGGTTTATTCTCCGTACAGAGATGCAGTACAGTCCATCAAATGTGAAAAATATATCAATTCCAGTAACTGCAGTAGCTTTGTTCATTGGTACATTACACTATATCACCATACAGCCAACAGTGTTATAAACTGGCATGTTGTTAAAGGTCCAGCATACCAGGTTGTAGGTGAGCAGAGCTGTGCTGGGCATTATGTGAGGTCACCAGACTCCACGCACCAGTAAGAATGAGTAATTTGTCCCACCTCGCAGGTGCAACAAAGCTAACAGGAGAGTGAGCAAGATGTCAATCAAAAGCAGTCTGCACTCACTCCCATACACTCCAAAATCAGTAAAATCGGTTTTATGTGTGTTGCCGACATATTTTACACTTAAGAAATATACATTGGAAGGAAAGTTGAATTCTTAGAATTTCTTGCATATTTGTGTCAAACTCAATAAATGTAGAAACATCTTTCTATCAGCCTTGAAAATTCTCATTGGCCAGATGGATCATGAAAATTAAAGTTTTCAGAACATCTTTATCAGTATAGTTCAATACCAAACCTGTCAGTGTAACCTCAGTGCTGTGCAACTTATTTTTTAACAAGAGCAGAAATGATATTATATAGTAAAGTTACATTTATATAATTTATTAACAACACCATCATTTTAATGTTTGTAATATATTTTTTTATAAAGGTTCAACTCCCTCTGAAAGTCTGTTTTTCCCTGTAATTAAGCATCTAGCAGCAGCATGTGTTTGCCAGGTGATGTTGTGTAATGGAGCCCTGGTCTTAGTCAGGACGCAGATGTGCACACAGATGTGCTTTAACAAGTCAAATTTGCACAAGAAAAAAGTGAGCATTTTGGCTTCTAGGTTTTGTGTTGTCTGTAGAAATGTCCTAGTGACACGTGGTGTACTCTGCTTAAAATTCATTCACTCAGATTTGAAGCTGAGCAGTAAACAAAGAATTTACTTCTTGGCTCTAGTGTTGATTTAAAGCTTCTCTCTCTGCTTCTCTTTGGTCTGTAAACAGTTCACCAAGCAACAACATCAGCTGGTCAACAATATTGTTGACTCTGATGCACATCAGCACATTCTCCCTGTTAGTTCTGCTTTTTAAGTGGAAGAACAGCCTCAGCAGGACAGCAGAGCAAAAAATACATTTGGGGCCCTGTGTACACACTATAGAAGAAGCTTTCATGGGTTCTTTGGCTGAGGAAGAGGTTCTGGACACAACCATAATGACTCAAAGAACCCTTCCACCCCGACAGCAAAATGACAGCATACAACAGCACAGATGATCTGTTTAGCATCAACACTTTTTCATTTTATTTACTTTACTGAAATCCTCTGCACCCCACTGATGTCATTTCCACTGCCTGATAGTTTATATCTGAAATGCTTGTTACAATGTTGTACAGAGACCCAACATGCCTCCTGAAGTTCATAAACAGTCTGTGGTCACTCTGAATGCTGTCCTTGATGATGATTTGCAATCAGCTGGTGGTCACACTGACCAATATTCTTCCGTCTATCTTCCTTCAGGAACACAATCTTGATATTTCTTTATTTGTTTCCGCTACACATGTCCTCTATAGGACATAATATAAAGCAAGAGTCTGTGTGAAGTTGTTGTTTACAGCGTCAAAGAGACTTCCCCTATAGTGTGGGCTTTAAGTCATGATGTTATGTGTTCTGACAGAGTCTGTACACATAACACTTTGAGCGCAGACACACACACACACACACACACACACACACACACACACTGTAACAGAGTTGTTGCTGTGACCTCACATAGGGGAAAGGTGACTCCATCATTTTCTGTGTGTGTGTTTGTGTGTGTGTGTGTGTATGTGTGTGTGTTTTCTTTTGTTCAGCCCTCTCTCTCCTCCAGTCTCTTGTCACGTCTTTGTCTCAATGTTGTTTGCCGTGCCTTCTGCTTTCTTTGGCCCTCTCATCGCTCTGAGCAATGAAGATTAGCTTGGCGAGTGGGGCACACACACACACACACACACACACACACACACACTCACAATCCAGCATCTTATAACAAGCTGTTAACCCCCGTTCATAAGTGTGGCCTTTGAATCAGCTCGGTGAAAGGGAGTGTAATCCCTGCCGGACGATTTAATGGTAATCTCCATATCCTGATTAGATTACACAAACACACATAAATGTAGACACACACACACACACACACACACACACACGCTGTTTGAAGCTATCCTAGAGAATGAAAAAAAAAGAAACATACACCTAAATGAACATCTTTCTCTTTTTTTATCTGTAGTCTTAACTGTAGTCTTCCTCTAAGTCTATGTCTCTGTCTGTGCATCTGCACACACACAAACTTTTTTGCCTTTTTAGCGTACAGTTAAGTGGCAGGAAACATGAGGAAAGTCTGTCGCCACCAGTCCTCCCTCCACCAGTGGAAGGACTGACATGCATCAGTGTCATTTATACCATACATCTGATGTAGCCAGCTTTATTTTTAGAACTATTTTATCTTGACAACCTAATATTCATCCACTGCAAAACAGTTTGTACTTTAAACATTTCACACATGCTCTCTTTAAAGTTAGACTCAAGCCCAAATTATTCCTACTGTATCTATGTGGCCATGAGTGTCCACAAGGGTAAATCTCATCATCTGCCCACCCCTCACAAGTCTTCCTCTTTAGGATGTATTCAGACAGATAATAGCTGTATCACAAAAACAAAACAGAATTCAGCCTCTTCTGCAGCCTCACTACAGCAGCACAATAGCCAACAATGTCAACAGCGTAATTCACCTACCTTTCCATTATTGAGACAATTAAATTATTACAGCTGTGATAACTTTTCAGTTATTAATTCCTGTCTGAAAGTAATATAAACCGCCATGCATTGTTTAAGTGTCTCATAAACCTTCAAACTCATGACTCAATTCATTAAACTAGACTTCTTATACATGTAGCCACACAAACATCAACCCCTTGTGATTTTGTGACCTCATACTCAGGTTTAAAGAAGGTTTTGTTGTCAGGGAAACCCCATGGAAGTCTTCATCTGCACTGCACTTTAATTGTTCGGCTAACAGGTGGCTAACAATCATAAAGAATAACATAAAACACTAGGTTTAAAAGCCCTTGAACACACTTTCAGTACACCTACACTCTAAAACTCACTGAGTCAAAATTTTACCCAGTTTGGGTCAATATAGCACCATTATTTTGAACAAGACACAATACATTTGTGACAGTTTTTTTGTAAATATTTCCTGTTACTTTTTACAGTGTAGAGTACTGCCAAACATACACTCAAGATAAGAGAAGTGTAAAAACACAGTCTCACTTGCACAACGAAATATTAAAGCATTAAAATGATCCCAGCGCTAATATCCATAATGTTAATTGTAGGGTCAAGGGTTATGCTGAACAGATGTGTTATTGTTATTATATTAATGTCTTTTTCTGCTGTGTTTTTTAAATTTAATCTACTCCATCTGTTCTCGGTAAAATATACTATCACAAAAGTCAGTCATATTTTTGTGCCGTGACCTCCACGCATGGGTACTGACTCCACTGAGCAGTGAGGAGGCTGTTGTTTGTACACATTCAACCAGCCAACTGCTGACACACACACACACACACACACACACACACACACACACACCCAGCAACCATTAAATGAATGTATTCTTCAGACTGCAGGCTGTCAGCAATATACCAGGAATACATCAGGGGGTAAAAACAGCATGTGTGCTGTACAGGGGCGGATTTAGTGATTTGGGGGCCTCAGGCAAACTCTGTCCTGCTTTATTTTTACCCTTTCTCTAACTGGAAATGTTGGTATTGGCAGTGGTAGAAGAAGTACTAAACTTTTTTCTTAAGCAAAAAAATTCATACCGCACAGTGAAAATACTGCAAAAGTAAATGTCCTGCATTCAAATTTTGAGTGAAAGAGAGGCACTATTAGCACAATTTACTTAAAGGTGAAATGTATTCTAATTTAGTGGCATCTAGCAGAGCGGACTTTGCAGAAATAGAATATAATATTCATAAGTATGTTTTAATTAGTGTATAATCACCTGAAAATAAGAATCATTGTGTTTTCATTACCTTAGAATGAGCCTTTATATCTACATAGGGAGCAGGTCCTCTTCCATGGAGCCGCCATGTTGCACCGCCATGTTTCTACAGTAGCCCAGAACAGACAAACCAAACACTGGCTCTAGAGAGGGCCTATTGCATTTTTTGCCAGTTTTGTGGCCACTGTAGGTTCTCCTACACACTTGGAAGTGTGGGGAACCTCGCTGCTAGATGTCACTAAATCCTACATACTGGTCCTTTAAATTTACTTGTCTTCAAGGTGGTTTTGATTCTTATATAATGCTGGATAGTTTAATTAATAATAATGCATCATATTTTATTTGTTATATTTTGTGAGTAAAATCTGAATGTGCAATGTAACCAGTAACATGTGTAAGGTAAATGTACTGGTACAATGCTTTACTCTGAAGTAGAAGTAGATACTAGCATAGTAGTAATAGCATACAATTGCATATTTTTTTAAGTGCTTTGGGGGCCTTTTGTAAGTTATTTTGGGGCACAATGAGTTAGAATTGTAACGTAATTCAATATGTTTCATATCTCAACATCATAATAAATCTATAGCTGTTTGGGGCCCTTTTAGTTGGGGGACCCAGGCAGCTTGCCTAATGGTAAAGTCCGTTCCTGATGCTGCAGTGCATAGTCTGTCCTGACACACACACACACATACACACATAGTATACACAGAGCACCATGGTGCTGACATCACATATAAACACCATCACCATGCAGAACATCATTTGCCAGCTTGTGGTGTCTGCTTGTGTTCAGACTGATGTGTGGGTGATAAAATCAGGCTTGTTGTTCAGAGTAGCAGCCATTTAAAGTAAACGATCCTCACTAACAATAACCTCATTTAACTGGATGAGAAATGGGCAATGAGCGACAGTTCACCAAATAACTGCTGGGTGAGCTAATGAGCTCTCTGTCAGTACAGGGATGAAAACGAGTTTTAGCTGCTGTTGGAAAAGAAAGGATTAATGACAAGTTACTGCTTTTTTATTGATTCACTCGTATGTCTCTAACTACAGATTGAAAATACCATAATGTCCATGATTTGTGTGTTGGTGCATTTGGTGAGTAAAGACACAATCCTACTCCTGACTAGCACTTTGGTCCATGAAAATATCACTAACACCCTAACAGCTGGGTTGCTTTGAAATTTGCAGTGCAAATTCATGCTCCCCAGAGAATGAACCCTTTCCGTCAGCTAAATAAAAAGAGTGTTTTTGTTTCCATCTCCCAATTTGATATTGTGGGATGTACTGAACAGTGCAGCCTGAATGGGCCACTAATGTGTGTCTACCTCCTCAGCGTGAGTCGGTCCCCTTCCTGTTTGATTTGAAGTCACGTTTTTTTCTTGTATGTCAGTCCTGTACATTGTTTGCCAATTTCTGATACATTACTAGAATTAGAATTACTTTTCACAGTCATGATGTAATAGGTTTACAGACATTTCATTATGACATTTATATTACATATATATGATATTAGATAAATGTTATGCACATTGGAAAATTTTAATGCATACTTTAATGCTTTTTTTTGGGGGGGGGGGGGGGGGGGGGGGGGGGGGGGGTAATCAATAATTCAGGCAAGCTTCTTTACAAGTTCTTCCATAGCATAACCTTGATGGAAATATACACATATTATAAATTCTCAAACAGTGACTACCACAACTCCACTTTGAACCACTCTTATATTACAGACAAGCCTTTATTTCTGAGTTATTATATATTAATATATGATGCAGTATATTTTTACCCTTTCTCTAACTGGAAATGTTGGTATTGGCAGTGGTAGAAGAAGTACTAAACTTTTTTCTTAAGCAAAAAAATTCATACCGCACAGTGAAAATACTGCAAAAGTAAATGTCCTGCATTCAAATTTTGAGTGAAAGAGAGGCACTATTAGCACAATTTACTTAAAGGTGAAATGTATTCTAATTTAGTGGCATCTAGCAGAGCGGACTTTGCAGAAATAGAATATAATATTCATAAGTATGTTTTAATTAGTGTATAATCACCTGAAAATAAGAATCATTGTGTTTTCATTACCTTAGAATGAGCCTTTATATCTACATAGGGAGCAGGTCCTCTTCCATGGAGCCGCCATGTTGCACCGCCATGTTTCTACAGTAGCCCAGAACAGACAAACCAAACACTGGCTCTAGAGAGGGCCTATTGCATTTTTTGCCAGTTTTGTGGCCACTGTAGGTTCTCCTACACACTTGGAAGTGTGGGGAACCTCGCTGCTAGATGTCACTAAATCCTACATACTGGTCCTTTAAATTTACTTGTCTTCAAGGTGGTTTTGATTCTTATATAATGCTGGATAGTTTAATTAATAATAATGCATCATATTTTATTTGTTATATTTTGTGAGTAAAATCTGAATGTGCAATGTAACCAGTAACATGTGTAAGGTAAATGTACTGGTACAATGCTTTACTCTGAAGTAGAAGTAGATACTAGCATAGTAGTAATAGCATACAATTGCATATTTTTTTAAGTGCTTTGGGGGCCTTTTGTAAGTTATTTTGGGGCACAATGAGTTAGAATTGTAACGTAATTCAATATGTTTCATATCTCAACATCATAATAAATCTATAGCTGTTTGGGGCCCTTTTAGTTGGGGGACCCAGGCAGCTTGCCTAATGGTAAAGTCCGTTCCTGATGCTGCAGTGCATAGTCTGTCCTGACACACACACACACATACACACATAGTATACACAGAGCACCATGGTGCTGACATCACATATAAACACCATCACCATGCAGAACATCATTTGCCAGCTTGTGGTGTCTGCTTGTGTTCAGACTGATGTGTGGGTGATAAAATCAGGCTTGTTGTTCAGAGTAGCAGCCATTTAAAGTAAACGATCCTCACTAACAATAACCTCATTTAACTGGATGAGAAATGGGCAATGAGCGACAGTTCACCAAATAACTGCTGGGTGAGCTAATGAGCTCTCTGTCAGTACAGGGATGAAAACGAGTTTTAGCTGCTGTTGGAAAAGAAAGGATTAATGACAAGTTACTGCTTTTTTATTGATTCACTCGTATGTCTCTAACTACAGATTGAAAATACCATAATGTCCATGATTTGTGTGTTGGTGCATTTGGTGAGTAAAGACACAATCCTACTCCTGACTAGCACTTTGGTCCATGAAAATATCACTAACACCCTAACAGCTGGGTTGCTTTGAAATTTGCAGTGCAAATTCATGCTCCCCAGAGAATGAACCCTTTCCGTCAGCTAAATAAAAAGAGTGTTTTTGTTTCCATCTCCCAATTTGATATTGTGGGATGTACTGAACAGTGCAGCCTGAATGGGCCACTAATGTGTGTCTACCTCCTCAGCGTGAGTCGGTCCCCTTCCTGTTTGATTTGAAGTCACGTTTTTTTCTTGTATGTCAGTCCTGTACATTGTTTGCCAATTTCTGATACATTACTAGAATTAGAATTACTTTTCACAGTCATGATGTAATAGGTTTACAGACATTTCATTATGACATTTATATTACATATATATGATATTAGATAAATGTTATGCACATTGGAAAATTTTAATGCATACTTTAATGCTTTTTTTTGGGGGGGGGGGGGGGGGGGGGGGGGGGGGGGGGGGGTAATCAATAATTCAGGCAAGCTTCTTTACAAGTTCTTCCATAGCATAACCTTGATGGAAATATACACATATTATAAATTCTCAAACAGTGACTACCACAACTCCACTTTGAACCACTCTTATATTACAGACAAGCCTTTATTTCTGAGTTATTATATATTAATATATGATGCAGTATATTTTATCCTATTTTAGTCAGAAGACTCCCTGTTTTCTGTGCTGGCTATCATTTCACATTTGCCATTATTTAAATACTGTGTAATATTCAACAATTTACAGTAGCTCTATCATTGTAGTAGCTTTATGATAACTGAAAGTAGACTGTTTGGTATTTGTCATTCAATTCTGTCTCATTTTAAACACACTTGAAAGGATTTTTCTCAAATCAACCTTTTTGAGAGTACTCTGAATCTAGTGTGTAGTGTAAATCGTGTTTCCCGGTTTATTTTGTACCATCATTTAAGCCTGGTTCAAAGAGCAGAAGTGGAGTCCTTTAACAACCAGGATAATGGGGGGCAGTCCATTCCACCTGGTACCTGCAATACAAACAGCTTTTGCCCCTGAACCGTACATTCACAACGTCAGCGACTCAGGATCAGCACAGTGATTCGCTCATAGAATTAGGGTTACAATGTTAGTCTTTGTTACATGTCCCTCTGACTGCGTCTGCAGGCCTCAGGTGGCAAAGCCTGATGCTTTCACTTCCTGCCGTGACACCAACATGTCAAAAAAAATGTCCGTGAACTCAGTCACGCAACGCAGGCCGCCCTCCAGGATGCTCCACAGGGGGGCGGGTTGCTAAAGGCCACACTCAACACAGCTTGACTGACCTTAAACAGGCTTCTCCTCCTCTCCACACACACACACACGCACACACACACACACACACATACAGTTACAGATGGGTTGTCATATTGTCACACACTGTAGAAAATGCTGTAGTAATATCAGCATTTTCCAGCGCAGGATTCAAAGCAGTGCTGCTACCTGCTGACAGCAGCTGATACTGAAGTAAAACTCACCTCACTCCACAAAGCACAAGTATAAAAGTAATCAAATGTAAATTTGCATACTTATCATGATTGGACCAGCTGCCATGCACACACCGCGGTATGCCTTTCATACACCTAAATAAAGCCAGAAGCCCCCTGTGGATTTGGATGGAAGATACAAGGTGTGAAGACTGTATATGTGTGTGTGTGTGTGTGTGTGTGTGTGCGTACATTCGCATCCACACTATCTCCTCTCTGGCTAGTTGGCAGGAATGCAGTTTCATATCTCTGCATTAACATAATGTTCTACTTCAGTGGGTTCATTGGGTTCAGTGCAGTGTTGTTCAATAAGGCTGCTAGATATAGAAATGATCTCTGTAGGACACAGCTATATTGTCTCTGCGTTGATGTTTTGGAGATGTGTTTGTTTGATGCACATATGTACTATAATGATGATCATTTCCATCAAAAATATTATTACCACACATATGTGCATTAAAGGAAATGAGTAATTAACAGAAAGACGGCTACACTGATTCAAGCGACAGCAGCTTTATTCTTTCAGCTCTGACTTTTGATATTTATAGAGATTTCATAAAGCAAATGTATGACATTTGCTGAACTATTAAGAAATATTTATCTGTGGATTTAACCTATCAAACCATGACTTTTCTCAAAAAGTTCACCTTTAGTTGCTACAAGTGACATTTCTCCACACCATACTGTGTAAGTATTAATGTGCTGTTAAAGCTATGATATGTAACTATTCCGCTTTATAATGTCTTAAAACAACTAAACCTATGTTATATATTTTGTTGAGTTGTGTACTTACATTATCTCAAATGTTTCCAACGATTTTCAAAGCTAGAGAAGTCTGTAATTTTAATAAAAGTAATGGACCATTTCATTTGGTCGCCTGTCAATGGCGTCATACCTCCTCTACCAAAGAGTATAGTGCACAAGATGCATACGGCAGCGTTTTGTTCGTGCGTCTACCAAAGAGTAACTTCCACACATACAAGATAATACATTGGTGTTGTGGTTGTTCGACAGAAACTGTTATAAATGGACTTTTATTCAGTTTTAAGCCACATTTTCATTATACATTTTGGTCATTTTTAACTGTATCTTTTAACTGGATGAAGGATTTTAGTCATTGGACGTCTGGATCTTAAGTTATCAGAGAAGTAAACTGGAAAAAGGTTAGCAGCAGCTCAGCTAACAGCCCCTTCAGGAAGTCCGGTGCTCGCTGAACATTAGGTGAAACAGCTTCATTCAAGGAGACACAAGAAGCCCATGTTGTGTATCTGTGTAATCAACATTTCAATGAAATGATGTTACATTTATATTTAATAGACGCAACAGGCCATAGTTTTATGGCTGCAGCATTCTATCAAATGAAAATACTACAGATTTCCCCAAAATTTACTGACATACTTGACATGTTTTGATTGTTAGAAACACAAATCTGTCAATGTCAGTTCTGACTGCAGGTCATTTTTAATTTAGGATCACCACAACCACAATGTTTGATTGTTTCCTGCACCGAGAACGTTACTTGTTTATAAATTTCCTCAAATTCTGAATGGATTTCTATGACGTTTTTTATCTATCCATCTTTCTTATCCATCTATCATTCTGTCTGTCTGTGTGGCAGGATGGATGGATCTCTATGACATTTGTTAGATATTAGGCATTAAAGTCTTACAAATACAAAAGCTTTTGTACAATAATTATTATTTATATACTTAACTCAGTTGCACAAAGTAGCATGGACTGCCAAAATAATAGACGACCGTTTTCCATTTTGTGCCTCTCCGGTACTCGGCCTCACGTCAAGACATTTCCCAAAGCACCATTGTCAAACCTGTTAGAAAACAGTGGAACAGCGCTGATTGATCCGGACCAAAGCAGAGCCAGAGGGCAGATTTCAGACCTGGTCCCAGTGTGTCTCGGCCCTGACAGACAGGGGAGGGGACAAATGAGACAGTGTCAATATTGAAACAGGCTAATGGGCTAATGAATGTGGAGAGTTCTGCCTAATGTTCCCAACAGAGCTCCTAGCAAAACCATTAAAGCACTTTTATATGACTAGACAGGCACAAAGCAGTAACTCGATTTATGGGGTACTTTCATGGTCAATTAGGAAGGGAGAGAGAGGAGAGAGGTCTGATAGGGGAGTTTAGTGTGTGTGTGTCTGTGTATGTGTGTGTGTGTGTGTGTGTGCGTGTACATGTGTGTGTAATATGAGTTTATTCGCTTTAGACAGGGTTACGCCTGTTTTTGTCAATATTGTTCTGAGCTGCTACTTGTGATTGTGAGATTGTGACCGGCATGTAGACAGACTGAACAACCAGACAATAAATGTTCTGTCAATCAAACATCATCTTATCTTTCATATGATGACTGACTGGACATTTTCAGCAAAAGACTAATATCAGTTCAAATAGTCACCTGGGAATCCTTCAGACCTCAGTATTTCAGACTGAATAATAAAGTTTGACATTATTTTTCACAAAGCAGTAGCTCCCTGTGGAACCGTCTTATCACCTTCTTTATTACCTTTTACACAGCTGACTGAAGGTGTGGCCCAATGTCCTTTTATCTTCAAAAATGTCCAGATGACTCTGCCCTTGAGGGTCTTACATCAAGTGACAATGATCAGACCTGCAGAGACAAAGCTGACTGCTTTAATCTTAACACGATACCGAGGAGAAAATGATGTTTTCTTGTTGACATGAAATTTTATGGTCACAAAGTGTTCATGCGGTGTCTGAAAAGACTCAATCTAGGTTGCCATGGTTTCTGTTAAAGCTTTGTTGCCATGGCCTTGATTTATTGCTTGGTCATACCAGAAAGTGTTACAGCAAAATCTATTTGCACACTCTTGGGAAAAAGGTGGTGCCAGAAGCTCAGTAAAGTAGTGACTTGTGCACTCATTTGCTAACGTGACAGTTAGTTGGGGAACATATCTGTGCTATCCACTGGTGTTTTATGATTGGCTGCAAAACATGTATCGTTTGTGGAGCAGTTTACACTCTGGCAGAGCAGGGTTGTATAAAATTGGACAGTGAGACACAACTAATACAATAGCTCTCTGCCAGTTTTCTGTTCCCTCAAAAGTCAGAGCTGCCATGACAGTTTGCAAATGTTAAACAGCACAAATTTATCTGGCAGAGTTCACAAAAGATAAATTCACACAAAAGCTCACCCTGAAGCAAATCTACTGATGACACGATTCAATTGAAATGAATGAATTTCAGTTGGGAATCAAGCTTTTATAAGTGCAACTAGCCCCTTATTTTATGGTCTTTCGTGTAACAGCATTACAATACGGCTGGTTCTGCTATTTTCAAGGGTTTATACTTTTGTATATAAGCACTCTGGTACACTCAGCAAAAAATACATGTGTGATGGCTTTCCAGAGCTCTTAGAGTCCTTGGAGATGCCTGTGAGTGAAATGTGATGTTAGATGTGTTTTGACATTTGGATCTGAGGTGTTTTTTGGGTTTTTTGGGGGGGGGTGTTGGATACAGGCATCTTGTGTGTTGTTTGTTTTCTTGGTCTGTTTAGTACTAAAGTTGGCCTTACCTATCTATCTATCCATCCATCCATCCATTCATTCACTGATGGGATTTACAGCTGCTCTTTACATTCAGCCATGAACCTGTAGGCAAACAGAACCACTGTACAGTCTTGATTCATTGAAGACAGTTCTCATGTATAAATGTTCAATTTGACAAAAATCCCCAAAGCATGAGATCTTACATGCAGAAGGAGAATGATAATATACTGCTGCTTTGCCTGTATCAGCCATGATAAACCATGAAAGCAGACCCAGATATTCATTAAATCTCATTTAAAACACAACAAAACGAGACATACTTGTGTGTACACCTTTCTCACACAGTCGCATTGTGTAAGTCATACATATTCTGCTCTCTGTTTCACAGAAACACTCAGAAACACTCCACCTCTCCACTCTCTCTTGTTGCGTTACTGTAGTTTCCCTCAGAGAGTTGTTGCGGCAGACAGAGTCAGTGGAGGATATTTTTAGTTTGCGAAAGATGAAGCAGGTAGTACAGTCGGTCTTCTCTCTTTCCCATGATGCATTCAGAGATAAAATGGCTGAATGAAGTGGTTCAGTGTTTAGAGCAGCATTTCAGTGTGTAGCCCTAATGGCTCGACAAACCCTGCAGTTGTGAATCACAATACAGACGCCAGCGTGAAGTTCAAGTTGTCGAGCTTGGAGTATTTAATGTGTTCGTTTTAACTTCCAGTTCGTCAAATTAACATGACAGTGCCCCACTGCAAACAATGTGGCAGAGCTGGAGTCTTCTTAAATTGGTTATTTTGTTAGTATTCAATGCATCACTTTTAGCCACAACTAGGCCTCATGGGAGCTGTAGTTGTTGAATGTTAACAAAGTAATTGTTTTATCCTTTGTCAGACATGAGGAGAGGTTCAAATTTGATCTGCCTGCACAGGTGCAGATACCCATTTAACTTCTAACTTTTAACTTAACTAATTGTCATTAGTTCTTCATTGTTACAACTAACGTGTTACAGCTAACAGCTAACATGGCTAACAAGCAATCTGCTGCCTACTTGCACATCTAGCAGCCACACAGCAACATTAGAATTCATGTGAAGTTGTGTTTGTGTTCACCTGATGAATCTAAACCCACTTCTTATTCACTTTCGTTTTAGCTTTAGTTTAGTCTGGACCAATTCCTGAGAAAAATATCTGGCCATTTAGCTGGCTAATTTCCTCACCAGTCACAGTCAGGAGTCCAAATGAACATTGAAACATGTCTTTCTTGTTGTAATCATTCCTCCTGTTCATACTGGCCATTAGAAGATCCCTTCATAATGCACTTACAATGTAAAATCCACAGTCCTCCTTCTGTGCAAAAATTTTATCTGTTTATCTGAAGCTAATATGAAGCTTCAGCGTCCAAATGAGTCAAATCAAATCAAGATATCTTTCAACGTTACAGTCTTTTTAGTGTCAAAGTTCCTCTTTTTGTTGCTATACTTCCACCGCAGCTCAACAGGGAAACACTGTCAGAGGAAACACAAAGAGGAAATTTGATGCTAAAAAGACTATAAATGTGTCAGATATCCACTTGATATGACTAACTCAGACTGCTGAAGCCTCATATAAGCTTCACATCAACTTTTAAATGACTGTGTGGACACACTGTGGATTTTGGCCTCCATCACTTCCATTGAAAGCACATTTGAAGGATCTTTTAATATCCAGTATGAACAGGAGGAATGATTACAACAAGGAAAACCTCTTTCACTGTTCATATGGACACCTGACTGTTGTTTTAAGACACTGTGAACCTATCCTTTCTTATGAATGAGTGAGTTTGTGAATTACAAAAGGATGCGTGTTTCACTTTAGCTGATTGTTATCATCTGTCATCTTTCTTTGTCCTCCATCAGAAAATCAACCAGATTGCATGAAGCTTTTATCAAACCACTTGGCAGAAGTGTCTCTTTACCTCTCACATTTAGGACTCTTGTTTTAAGTTTTAGAGTCAATGGTTTTCCCGAAGTCAAGTGTTTAACATTCACTTATAGTCTGTGGCTCTCAAACTGTGGTGTGAATGGAAGTGAACAAAAGCACTCGGGAGAGAAAAGCACTCAGTGCTTCAAGGATCTCAGATACACACTCGCTGATAAAAAGCTTATTTACATCAGAGGGAAGGGAAACATGGACAAGATTCAAATGCTTTATTCTCAAATTAGATAAGAAAAAGCTTAAATGATCCCTGTGGGGATCTAGAGTCAGTGAAGCAGAATACTGAAGAATATAAATTAGAGTGAAGTTAATGGGGGCTCTAATTATATCACATATAACTATTTCAACACGATAACATGTTTTATTACAATAACAGTGTTTGAACAATAAGAGAAACATCAGCAGCAGATACTTGGGCAAAGAAAAAAAAGAGAAGATGGGTAAAAAAAATAAGAATAATACATACGTTATTGTAAGAAAAAAAAAATTCTCTGCTCTGAAATGCTGGCGGTGTGTCCACTGAAAACTCTGAAAGCACAGCCCCACTGAGTTAACACTTGTACCAAACTCCCTTATAAGAATACACAATTTTAAATAGGCAAGCAACATAATGATATTTTAAAAATAAAGTAACGTTAGGAGCCACTGTTTAATTTGGCACCATTTTTGTTGGTAAATGTGGACTTGTTTCAGTATAAATGTAACTTAAATGACTAGGTAAAAAGTGATCCATCACCAATCGTTGTTATGTTAAATTGTTGTTTTTTTTCAATGGAGTTCAGTGCTCTTAACGTCACGTCTACCATGTTAATTTCACATCTATGCTGAGAAATCCTTCATTGTGGCCATTTAGCACTCTAACTCCACAACATATATAATGTGTTTCAAAAGAAATCTCTCCTTTACACCGACTTTAAATTATTAGTTTAACAAAATAAAGAAAATGTTTCAAATGCAATATTTGTGCGAGAGTGTTAGTATAATGCAGTCTAACACAGCAGCCCTACGTGAAATCCTACCTTCATGAAGGTTAAAATGTTCTGCTTTTGTTCATGTTCAAATACTGAGAATTGATACACAGCCGTGATGGAAACAGAGGAAAATAACTGGAAAAATATGTTTGGACATGTGAGATACACAAAGCCTTGCAGCAGATTCTTCCAGTAACAGCAAAATAGCAACATTTTTTTACATTGTAAAAATAAGACTCCAAGCCTTCAGTGCTTTTGTAGACACTGCACTCTTTGTTTTTTAGATAGAAATTACAGGAAATGGTAAAAAAAAAAAAAAATACAAATGTCAAGTGATATTAAAGAGGCACTACAGTGTTAATAAAAACACCCGAGAATGTACAATCTGACTTAAAGGTTGTCTGCGTGTGTGTGTGTGTATGCGCCGTCTGGATGTGACGTGATCTGTGGACAGCAAGCCCATCATTTTTCCAGCCTGGACAAATGCCTCATGGTGGAGGACGTCGCCATCCGGTCGGACATGACAGATGACCTGCAGACAGACAGAGAGAGATACAGAGAGAGAGAGAGAGAGCGGCTTCATTAACAGAAAGCACAGCAGACAGAGGAACAGATGATTCTGCCACAGATTTCAATCCCTCCATTTCAGCCAATTAATGAAATAGCTCGACACACACACACACATGCACACACACACACACATGCATACACACACACACACACACACACACACACACACACACACACAGCCAGGGAGACAGACACAGAAAAAATGGCCATAAGCCTGGTTAAGCAGTTTTAAATTATTCTTTAAATTAAAAGGCTGTACCTGCCTCGCCTTTTAGAGCTTTGTGTGTGTGTGTGTGTGTGTGTGTGTGTGTGTGTGTGTGTGTGTGTGTGTGTGTGGGAGGGTGAGTGAGTGTGCTCTGGCTAATGTCTCTGTTGTGACAGTTTTGTCTGGGGAGGAGAAAGGGAGGCAGAGGATAAAGGGTAAAAATCCACACAGCCACGTTATCTGAAGACTGAAACATATTTATTCATCTCACAGACAAACTCCATTCATGCCTCTACAGATGCATCCATCCCCAACATCAACATTTGATTTGTTGTTTGCTCTGCTGCAGCTGAAAAGACTCACCAGTTATTTTAGCTGGACAAATCTTCAATGTTAGGATTTATTGGCTGGTAGATGATGCTGTGCGAACATGATGTGTTATTGTTTTACAAAATTCTGATCTAGAAGTCGGTAATTTAAAGTGAATAGTGGTTAAAAGAAATAAATACAAAATGGATTTTTAAAGTTTTGTTGTTTTTTTTATTACATGTGTGAATAATCAGAAGCAAATTTCAAGTCCTGAATCATGTGCTTTTATGCCAATTAAGACTAAGAGTCACTATAGCACAGAAATACTACAAAAATAATAAATGTTCTTTAATTGCATTTAAAGGCCATTTAATACTTTTAAATGAACTTTAATGCTTCTTTCTTGCCGTCCCCTTTTTGTCTTAATATCAAGAATGTAATCTGAGATCTGTTGTCTGTCTGCTTTTTAATGAGATCATTTTTCATCTTTGGGCTTGGGGAGGATAGCAAGTCATTCCAATTCAAAAGCAGAAGGTCAGTGAAGTCGCAAGTCATTAGTGTTAAAGTCAGTGTTGAGTCTTTTTTATTTTGGCAAGTGATATACAAAGTCATCAGATGCATGACTCAAATCTGTCTCTAGTCAAAGTCATGTTACTTGAGTCCACACCTCTGCAGTTCATTGTGCTGAACATCAAGCACATATACAAAATATCAATATCACATTTTATAATACTGATTTCAACCATATTTCCCATCCTTAAATTGGACAACTAAATTAACAGCCTGCAGACTGTAGCAACAGTCATGCAGCTAATTTTATTAATTCACTTTCATTTCCTTTGATTGTGATTAGTCACTTAACATGCAGCCAGAGTGGGCCTATGTAATTACTGTAAATCAGGGTCAATTATATTATGTATCAGGTGGACTTTTTTTCAGATTAGTAATGAAAAATTTGCTAGTTTTAATTTTCTCCCAGGCAATAAAATTGTTTCTTTAGTTAACCAATTTCGGAAATGATGAGATTCTCCAGCTGTTTGAGTAAGAACGAGGAAGACGAGGCAAGAGGAAGGAAATAAAGGAGGAGAAACTGGTGAGGAGTATGAAGAGGAGAAGGGGGAAAGAGAAGCAGGCGACCTGTGCTTTGTGAATAAGGAATAAGGAAGTGAAATGTGTGCGATGACGGGAAAGAAGAGGAGGGTGGGGGTGTTTATAGAGGTGAGGGGGAGGAGGAGGAGGAGGAGGACGAGGAGGAGGAGGGAGGCTGCTCAAAGGCCTGAAAAAAATAGAGAAAATAGAGAGAAGATGGAAAGAGGGAGAGAGAGCAGTTACACAGCAGGAGAGTCTGAGTGCTCTCCTCCATCAGAGGCTGTTGATTAAAATTTCATTGGCTGAGGCTGGAGGTCGGAGGTGACTGTGCGTGCGTGTGTGTGTGTGTGTGTGTGTGTGTGTGTGTGTGTGTGTATGAGAGAGAGAGAGAGAGAGAGAGAGCTTCAACATGAGTGATGAAAACTCAGAGCCTCCTCTCTTCATGCACTGACTCACTCCTGTACTCTCACTCTCATTGGCTAATTATCTGTCTTTGTCCCTTGTCTCTTGAGCTCACTGCTTTCTAATTGGCTCTCAACTGTTAAACTGCTCTCTCTCTTACTGGCTCTCTTCTTTTAACACTAAGAGCACTGATTTTACTTGCTTTTAACTACTAGTTTGCATGTGCAAATCCAAATCTTCACAGAAAATAAAATAAATTGTGTTGCCATTACAAAAATGATACTTTATTCATACAATATTCATTTAATGAAAGCAGGTTTTGGACTGGAGCTATTTGTAGATATCCCCTCTGGACTTATGATCGTGTCTTTCAATATTTTTGACATTTGACAAAGTAAATGATCAATTAGTGAATTGAAAAAAAACGACTGGTAGATGAATTATTGATGAAGATATTCATTTGTCGCAGCACCAGGCTGAGCCGTGTTGAGTTTTTACAGATCAGCCTTCTCTCAGATCAAAGTCGGAGGGATTCCAGTGATGTTCCTTCCTTCTTCCAACAGGTCTCGTCTCCATTAACCTCTTTTTATTGAAGCCTCCTCCTGCTTTTCAAATCAGAACCCACAGGACTCTCTTCCCCGTTTGTCGCACTGCTTTTTCAATTAAGGCAGAGTGAGAAGGTAGCTGACCACCCTGACAGCACACACAGGTGTTCACACAAACACAGTGTTACTGTAGCAGCGTTGTGTTGGCTCTCTGTGTGACCGCTGCAGTACCAAACAGATTGATTGTTGGTGTTTGTGTGTGTTTGAATGGCAAAGCTAACATGTTCTGGATTTGACTGTCTGTTAGTACTCAATAAAAGCTAAGTTACCGGCCAAGTTATGGAATATGATCATTTGCAACTTTTTGCATTAGCTGTAATACATTTTAGAGAAAGAGTAAAGATGCATGGATAATGTTTTTTTGTCAGCTTATCAGAAATATGTGCATGATGTTTTTCAGCTTGTTATTCATACAAAATACAACAGTGGCAACTAAAGTAAGTGTGTAAAAGACTGCAGTCATTGTTAATTAATAAAAAAAAATCCACGTATTATGAGAACAGAGCTAAGTAAGCCCTTCTTCAAATAGCATTTGTAATTTATCAGGTGTTTTCATAGTAACAAGTTCTCCAAATTAAACCAGAAAATTTGAGCATGTGCACTCCAGAGTGACACATAGTTTAATCTGATGCTCCTGTCGACGGTAATCAGCATCATTTGTGATTTCTAAAACTGTTACAAATCGCTGGTAAAAAAAAAAAAAATGATGTTTTATGATGTCTGGTTAGGTTTAGGCACAAAAACCACTTGGTCAGGGTCAGAGAAAGATCATGGTTTGGGCTAAAATGGTTCAACTTTGTGATAATGTGTCTCGCAGTTAGTAATGTGAAACTCACACTTCGAAACGGGAAATGAACAGCAGTCTCCTGTGGCAAAGTTCACTGTTGGGTTATAAAAAAAAAAATACATGGAAAGCTGAAACATAGACACATTAGTATCTGCTACTTCAGGATTTTCTTGGCACATGAACATCAGCAGTGAGAGTTGCTGTACAGTCCTGTTAGAGATGAAAACACTGATCCATCAAAGACTGTTAGCCTGCAGTTTGTTAGCCTCCAGTGCCCTCAACTCTGCTTCATTCTGTTGCTCTGTAACTCCAACATAGCAGCTGATTTTTCTCTGATTTCAACACCTTGAACCATAAAGGCAGCTGATGATTGATGATATGAGATGAGCTGCTGCAGGTTATCTTTAAAGCTATTTTTCTCTACAAAGTAAGAATGTGGCCTCTGTAGCTTTAGTTTCACTTCACAATTTTAGTGCTGCCTGCTGCTTTATTGTGCAAATCTTTTACATAAAGAAAAACAATGGTTGGGATATATAGAATTGTACCTCAGTGAGACATTGGAGAAACATAGATATATGCAGTGAAACAACCATCATAACCACATCAAAGCACTGTGATGATCAGAGTAGTTTTACTGGGATTGCAGCAGCAGCAGCAGCAATGTTGGAAGCAGAAGCAGGTTGAGATGGTCGCTATCCAGCAGAGTGACTGTGGCTCGTTACTGCAGCTGGCTCTGGGACCACTGCAGTGCAGGCATGAGGAAACTGGTGACTCCAAAATGGCAGCTGTCCATAAGTAAGCCTGTGCTACACTAAATGGCCAAAAGCTTGTGGACTCTTGGTCTGGGGCTGTTTTTAATGGTTTGGACTGCACCCATTACTTGCAATTATGGAGACCTCAACCCCATCCAACACCTTTGGGATGAACTGGGACACAGACTGTGAGCCAGACCTTATCACCCAACATCAGTGTTGAACCTCACTAATGCGCTTGTGGCTGAATGGGAGTAAATCCCTGCAGCCAGGTAGACAGAAGAGTGAAGGCTGTTAGCAGCAGATTAATGCCCATAGTTTAGGAATAACATGGCTCAAGTATCACATTTTTGCAAGGTTCTGGTATCCAAATAGTGTATTCTGTGCTTAGCATAAAAACATGAGGATTTTGAAAGTCTCTACAATCTTGAGAGTTTAGAGACTTTAAATGAGTGCTAAACGTGATTTGGTGAGTCCAGCAACACATGAAAAAGGATAAAATAGTTTAAGTACAACTTCATGTACTTCAGATGAGTGTTAAAGCATCTGGTTTTGTGCTATTTAAATTATAACGCAGGATGTGTAAGTAGTTGTTGTGACTCTAGAGACACTGCCGCAGAAACTCAAACAGCTCCAGCATCTTCACACAAACTGCACTTCAGTCTCTAACAAAGCACCAAACACACATTCACTCTGCAGCGCTGATGCTTGCTCAGACATAAAGGAAGCAGCTCGCTGCCAATGGCACCCGTTTGATATTGTACACACTCCCGAGCATGAGGCATTACATATTCACACACATCAGTTAGAAGTCATTATGCTCTTCTCACTCTTACAAACACACACATCAGCATTAGCAAATTAGCTGAATAAAGAGCCTCTTTTTGCCTTTTCTTTTGAGTGGCTAATTAGCCATCAGAGCCCACTGTGTGGAGAGAGCGAGATCCATCAAGAGGTAGAGCTTCAAAGAGCAGTTTATGGAAGCCAAAGCACTTTAATTAGGACCTATTTGTAGGAGAAAGCGAAAAGAAAAACATCATTTGGAGCCAAAAGCTGTATAATGTGGAGGGGAAATAAACACAGTAATGCACACACAGATAAAGAGAGACAGGAGCAAAAAGGGATTAGACTTGAAGAGGTGATATCCTCACAAGGAGGCTTTATACAGCAGTGTGAGGGGACACTGACTCTGCATACTGAACATCAGGAACCTGTCGTGCTCAGTCAGGAGAGCTAGATAAATGTAACTGCCATGCAGCTATATGAATCAAAATGTCAGATTGTCAAAATGTCAGATGTGCAGAATGTTGTGTGATTTAATCACTTTACGTTGTAGATGCCGTTAATAGAGGCTGGTCATGTTCACAGGTTTATCATGCTTGTTTAAAGGACCATAGTTTAAATTACAGGTGACCAATTTCTAAAGCAGGCTATAGGGTTTTATACTCATTTTCCACCTTCTACACGACATATACAATCAAACACAAATAGAGTTGAAACTTGTTTAAGATGGGTAATCCATCACTATTGACGTTCTGTCACTATTTAATTGGTCAAAATTGTATTTTTCATCATGTGGGACTACAAACCCACTCATGTTTACACCCTATTTTCATTGTTTTGGCTGATCCATCACATTTTTTAGTTCATAAACCACAGTTTTACCAGATTCTACAATCCACAGATTTGGAAGAAAAAACATTAACACCACCTTTTGGAGTTTTTGGCCACTATTAGTGTGTATTGTGCATGCACATGCTGTTGGTCTCACATTATTCCACTGATTGACAGTTGCCGGTGGTAACGCACCAACAAATGTAGCAATTTGCCAAAATAAGCCTGCAAACATGGATGTAAACATTGCAGGATTTTAAATATTTTAAATATTGGTATAGAAAATAATTTATGAAGATGGAAATGCATTCAACACATCAAGGAAACACAGTGTGTTTCAGTAAGAAACACTGAATGTACATATACCTTTTGTTTGTTTATAGGAAAAGTCCACAGGGAACCTTTAAACTAATTATCAAGCTGTTGGTTATAGATCTCACAGACCTACTGTACATATGGTTGTTATGCAGGCATGCTGTTTTACTATGCAACTGGCAATTATAATATTGGCTATATTTGCTTTTGATTTCTCTGTCAAATGAATGCTTTATAGAACTGTGTTAATGTTACTGATGGTGAAGATGTGGCTTCTGGTGACAGCACAAATCTCAGCAATACAAAAAAAAAAACCAACATATCAAAAACAAGATCTCAGGGGTTAAAAAAAGATTTTTCCTTTTCTGCCGAGGCCTTCAGGCATGGACGCACTGCAGGAGCTGGTCTGTTTTTTCCACTTGTTTGAATTTTTCCAGACTGACCAGTGTGTGTGCACATACACAGTATTGTTATCCAGCTCGTCGAGCAATTCCATGACCAGGGTCTTTGAAGTAAAGGCTGTTGTCTTTTTTTGTCCAGTGTGTCATTGACGTCCACATTTACGTCACATGATTCCCACCATGTGTCCCCTACTGGCCGAGCTGCTTCATCTGTCTGCCTGATGTTACACCCCATGTCTTAATCATGAGAGCATGACAAGGAACTCATCTTTACATGAATAAATAAGTACGAGCAAAGAATTATTTTAAAGCGTTGGAGAGCAAATATGTGTCTAGTCACTTTTAGCAGAGCTAGATTCTGTGTGAGTTTTGGACTTCAACACTGTGTTTCAAATGCTGTGAGTGTGACTTGGTTTTGGTTTTGGCTCACTGTGATCTGGCAGTGAGGTGGACAGTACATGTTTTTGAGTTTGAGTTCTCGCCTTCACTCAGGCTTGGAGGAACATGCCACTGGCTGGACCGTCACTGGTCTTTGTTTCCAATTTTTCAACTGGAAGTTATGGCGATGATTCTGAAAACAATGTAAAAATGTGTCCTGGAATATCTACCAGAACCAGTTTCCAAACAACATTGAGGTGATAAATAGGCCATGTGGTTGCAGATTCAAAATATATAAAAAGTCTGGTTTTAACATTTTAGTTGTTAGTGAGGATTGTGAGTCATGTTGTCATGTTAAACATTCTCATACTGACTCAAAACCTGATTTAAATGATGTAATTTCTATCTGAATGCTATAACCATATGTGCAGCAGATCATTATAGGAAGTTTTACTTAACAGAATTGTGTAAATGGCTTAATCCTACCATTGTCCTAATGGGAATGTTGTATAATAGTAACTCCAACATAGCAGCTGATTAATATGTAAAATGTAATAGTCATATAACTGTCTGCATGTAAACACAGATGGAGCATCTCCTGCTGAATCCACTTCAGTCTGTTTGCTTAGCTCTGTCCTCGATGATCCTTTGTCTGTCAAAAGCTCTTAGCGCTCCCATCCAGAGCCCTCTGCTCTCTGCATTCATTATTAATGGACCTCAGCAGGCTGAGAACATACACACACACACACACACACACACACACAGGCAGGCAGCCCCTGCACATCACTGGTAGCTATTTTAGATGAGATATTAAATCAAACACTCAAAACATGAAGGGAAAGAACGGTCATTGAGGGAACAGGGGATGCAGGAGGACGAGATGGAGTTTTTCTTTTGTTTTTTTCTCTTCAGCTCTAGTCGCATGAAATATATCCACACACACACACATCAATCACACACCAAATTAATTGGTTTTACAAGAAAACAAAAACTAGAATTGCTGTATAGACATTTAATATTAAGTACAATATGCTGTGCTCAACCACAGTTTGATTTTCACTCCAGCGATGACCTCGCATTTGGCCTTGACCTTGACCTCCAAAACAAGTACACAATCAAACAAAGCACCATTGAAACAAACACTACTGAAAATATAGAAGTGAGTATGTTAACTGCAATTGAAGAAGCAATTTCATCCAATGTTATATATGACAGCTTATGTGAACAGTTTAATGGCCTTTAGTGATGACTGATGTCCTACACTGATTCAATAATGGAAACTGTTGAGCTGCAGTTAGTGGACAAAGCAGCTGGTTACAGAAATATTTCTCTTACTGGAAATTCACATTTGAAACATTTTCCTCAACACAGAAACACTTGACTTTCCTGGATAATTTAACAGTGTCATAGAGTTATGGTATCACCATCAAAATCAATTTTTTTCCTTTTCAGTTTTATGTATCAAATACTACAGGTACTTAACACTACAGTGTCCATGAACCTCTGAGGCTGTTGCTGTGGAGACGATGTCAGCAAGTGAAATCCGAGTTCTAGTAAATTCAGAGCATGTGATTGTTGCAATCAGGAAAAAAACACTGCACATTGTATCATACAGACCGTGTTTAAGAAAGCCGTAATTGTGAGTAGGTGAAATTGGGAATTTCTGGCGGCTATGATATCCCCCACTTTTTCAATAAAACTATAGAAGTGTCAATCAACTGCTGGCCAAATGGCTGCAAAGCCACCATCACTGTGAGATACATTTAAACATTAACACAAGTGCAGTTGTTTCAGATAATTATAAATGAGCTGCACACTGTTTATATGGTCTCACTTGTTAAACAAGGGTAACAGAACTGAAATAGCTAATTTGGCTAATTTCACTCCTCTGATTTAATAACAAGAGATTTTTCCATTCTGCCAAAGTAATATAAATCCAATATTAGCTATTTATGTTAATCAGATTTTGAAAGTAAACTGATTTAAACTGATGAACTTTTAACTTTTTAACTGATAACTTTTTTAACATCAGCTTGTCATTAACATCACAGCAACAGAATTTAAAGCTCTCTTTGGATGTTTCTCACTGCAGCAGTCTCTTGAACTCTAGTTGACTTGTGTCCTAAAATTGTTACGTTCACAGTGCTGTACCTTTGACTTAATGTCAGTGAAGCAGATTATTTTCAGCTCAGTGCTGCATTGATTCAACTAAGAGATTCATGTCCATCCAACTGTTGAAATTTCCCCAAAACAGTCACAAAACAGTCTGTGTGTGTGTGTGTGTGTGTGTGTGTGTGTGTGTGTGTGTGTGTGTGTGTGTGTGTGTGTGTGTGTGTTATCCGATGTGACCTTTCTCCATATGGTGTGGGACTGAGCAGGGGGACAGGAGGTGAGCCCTACACATGCTATCAGTCTGAGCTGTTAGCCAGCAGCCGCTGATACAAACACACACACACACACACACACACACACACGCTGCAGGCCCTACATGTCATTGTTACCTGATATTCATGGTGTGTAGGAGAAACAGTGGAAGAGAAGGTCATACGTGTGATGTCAGAGGCGGTGCGTTCACTGCCGGCCGTGGGTTTGATTGCCGCTCGCTCCTCTCGCACTGCCTTGGGCTCTCTCTGCCCTCTGTCCTCCCCACCCACCTCCCACAATCCTCAGCATCAGTCCAGCCCCCGCCAGGAGACACACAGACCTTTCTATTTTTGATTTCTAGTCCAAGTACAAACAATGGTACAGTATGCCTCCAGAAATCACTAATAGAGACCGTATTTACTGTATCAGAGAGAACTAGTTCATAGTATTCATAGTGCTGTAATATTCTGAGGACAATGAATAATGAATTTAAAACTTACAATACCAAAATATTATTCCTGAAAAGGAAACATTTTAAATGGGAAGGGGGAAAAAAGCTTCTTCTGCATTTTCTTGCAAATCTTTTCTTTCATCTCCTGAGAACAGCAGCAACAGTAAGACTTCAGAATCCTTCAGGATATGCGTCATCTCCAGTAACGTTAACTAACCACAAACCTTAAATTCGGGGCAAAAACTGCATAAATTATACATATCAAAATACTCCTCATGATGACCTTGAACTCTTCAGCGTCTTAAATCTGTTGCCGTGCGACACTAATCAAATACAATTAACTAGTGGCACCACTCTTCCAGTAGAAACAGCGATAACCAAGTCACCCTGAACTACACTGACCTTTTTATTTAAACTTCTGCAAGAAAACACAAAGCTTTTCCATCATGTTCTTTCCAGGGCTCTGAAGCAGATAATGGTACACCGTTAAGGGAAATTCCAAATCCTTTTCTACAACCTTATATTATTTTATTTCTAGTCATCATTGTTATTTGTTAAGATTAAAAAAAACAATTTAATCATATGTCATATATAGGTGGGATTCAGTCAAAAGCTCTGGTAAAAGATAATAAGTGAACTTTGAGTTTAGAATATTCTATCACAGATACTTTATGTGTTCCCAAGGTCAAGAATAAATCCCCATGCTCAACTATTGTTGCTATGCTATCACTTTAAGGTTGTTATTTGTATTAAACTACTTTTGTTTAAAAGCCGGTCAGATTGGTTGGGTGTGCGATGCCTCTTGGACTCATGCCATAGAAGATTCTGTTGTAAGCCCCAGATCTCAGTAACATACTGTATATACACAGTATATAGCATGAAGACCAAAGAATTCAAACTTTCTCTAAATCATTTAAGGTGCTTAATGAGCCGTTTCTTTGTTTTTTGTAGTACATTCTCACCAGATGGAGCTGCCTGTTGCTATGAGTGATCAATGAACAGTGTACTCATCATTCTACAATCCAAACAAACTCCAGATAACTTGATGGCTGTTTGCTAATCTCTAGTATTGGTTTCCAGATGCATTAGCACTGACTGATCTAATTTAAACAGAGATATAATAGCCCTCTTTTGCATGCTTGACTAGATATTGTATTACACACAGCAATTACTGAAACGAATACCAATGCTAACAAATCACAGCAACAATCTGGACAAAAGGCTAACCAGAAGGTTTTCCCTACAGCACAAGTATTAGCTTTACAAAAGACATTGTTCCTGGGTGTCATCTTTGCCTCTCTACATAAATGCTCATCATTTTCAAGTTTCCTTATGAAGCACTGTACACCCCCCCTCCCCTTTTTGTATTCACATGTAAATGAACATCCCTAAGAAAAAAAGACATTCTTTTAAAGGGAGGAAGAAAGGGGGGGGGGGAAGAGGGAGAGGGAAGTTCAGCTTATCACCACTCAACAGATGTTCAGACTAAACGTGTGGGTCTGTCTGTCTCGTCACTGAGGCTGAGCGGAGTAAAGCTTCCAGCTCTGGCCTGACTGAATGGACAGAGTCAACCAGCTGCAGCTAAGACAAAATATTTCTATAGTGGCTGTAATTTGCTCTGATGACAGAGGTGGAAAGTGCCAGAGGATCAGGATGAGAACTTTCAGCTGCCAGAGGCCTTTTGCCAAACAGAGGGAATTCATTTTCCAAGTAGATACAGTGAAGGGACCCTATGCTGCAGGACAGTGCTGGAGCCAGGCAGCATAAGTAAGTGCTGAGTGGACAGTTAGAGAGAATAAACTGGCCTGCTGTCTCTACCCTCTCTTTCTTGGCAAAAACATCACAAAAAACAATTTCTTATATAGGACTATAGCAGGATTTAGATCCCTGCTGGACCCAACATGAACATTATGGTGCAGGAATTGGGTACTCCATTGTTGGCTTGACATGTGGTCGACCTTGTCATAAATGAAAATACAGTGTTATTGGGCTTAACCATGAATATAAGAATGTAAATGCATTCAAATATGGGATGCCCTGGTGGCTTAGTGAGTTATTTAACATATTGACCTCATAATCAGTTCAAGTCCTTTATGCATGTCATCCCTCATCTCTCTCCCCTCATTTCCTTTAAGCATTCTACTGTCTTTACTACATAATAAAGACAAATAATCATCCTATGCGTATAGTGTTTTGCATATGATGGAGTTTCATTTTGTAAATACTAACACAGTTTGAAAATGCAGTGTTTCATAGGTTTAGGTTTGGCTTTTTTCAGTTTATGCCTTAAATTTTTTTTTTTTTAAAAGCTGTGTAAACTGTCGTCAATCTTTCATGAAGGCCATATGTGTCCTACTTTCCCTGCAGACTGGGGCATACAGAATTTTGATATAAAAAAACAGTGTTGCAGGTGGGTGAGATCGAAGCAGGAGCAGGATTGAATAAACAGTCCCATGTAGACCTCAAAAGTATGGTCGAAATCCCGTATTTCCTCTAATAGTGGCCGGGGTCTTTATTTAGCTCAACCACAGAGGGTACCAGGCCTTTATTGGAAGCAGGCTCATATTAGAGAGAGGCCTTATTTATAATTCCCTCTGTTTGATAAGTGTATTTGCTCATATTTTAGTATGAAGCCTCCTTGTTTTCTCACCTGCTTCCGTTTGCTCTGTTAAATTTTTGTTACTGCATTACCAGTAATCTACTTGATCAGACATATGGAGCAATAATTCTAGCACTTGAGTTCCACCCAGAACATTTTGGCAGTGCACCACTTAGCAGGTATCATGCTCATGGTGGTATGCTCGCCAGCTTAGCCAAGTTACCCTGGTTACCCATGCTGATGTAGTGTCACTGTCAACATTATTATTAAAATATGCACCGTTATCCCCATATTTAAACGATATCACATCTCCTCCGTCCTCCTCCTTTCTCTGTGACTACTATTTGTGTTTAACTGGCATGAACATTATATAACAGGCACCAGGAGTTTATCCACCCTTGTTTGTGTTGACCACACCCCCGGTCATTATCAGAGACACGGCTTTTAATTGACTACCATCTTATATTTGAGGAAATAAGTTTGGAGAGGAGAGGTGTAGCCTTGGGGTTAGAAAAAGTTTTTGGCTCAAGTCCTTTGAGGTGATGTGACAGGTGCCCTTGACCAAAGCACAGAAAGCCAGGAGACCAACAACTGTGGCGATGCTGCTCTGATGCCAAACTCTTGAAAAAATGCACAGATGTCTCTGTTATCTCTAGAACAGGTTGGATAAACATGCATAGAAATACTGGCTTCTTTTTTCCTTGTTTCTCTCTCTTTTTCTTCCATCTTTCATCTCCCTTTGTTTCTTTATTTGACTTTCCCTCCATCATCTTGCTCTCCTTCCTTCCTGTATCTCGCAATAAAACTTCCATGGCTGGTTGGTTTGGGTGAGCAGAGGGAAACAGGCAAGGCTTCCACAGTTCAGGGCTCCAGAGAGCTCAGCCAGGCAGCAGCAATCAATCACAGACTAAATCCCTCCTCTCTCAGGACTGCCGTGTGCCAGGTGACATGGTCAACAGCTGTAGAGAAATACTGCATAAAGCCTACAGTGGGTATTTGTATTCAAATAGACTAGTAAACACAGCCTCTGAAAGGTCTACAGTTTGAAGAAAACTACCAAATATACCTGAGTCAAAGACAAGACTCCTCACAAGAAAAACTACACCATTGCTATTTGTTCAGACACTTAAACTGACCCCTGTTTATGTTTTATTAACAACCTCTTGCACTTGTACGAATAGTGACTCCTCTTTCAGGAGCAAAGGCAGAAGGATTGGGGCATTGTTATGTTGTTAGACATCAGGGTGGATGGTTGTGGTAAAAGTTTTCTTCCTAACCTTCATCAAGTAGTTTTATTTGCCAAAACTTAACCATGCATTAACCATAGACGTGGCAGTTCAGAAAATGCTGGAATGGTCATATAGGTGATTTTGGAAGGGAGAGACAGATGTGTCAGTGTCTTTTGTCCTGTATGAGTACTTGTTTGAGAGGCAGGATTAACACTGATACGTTCATTTGGCGAGCAGAGAAGTTGGCATCTTATGTTTTGTATGATTCCACTGCTTACTGTTTCAGTCAGAGACATGTTACAAAGTTATCATTTATTGCAAATGGTTGTTCAATTAGATTTGGCAGGAAGGGTTCTGGTCTTTGAGGGAGTTCTCAAAGACGCCATGTTTGTTTAACCATGACTGAAACAGTGATGTTCTTCAGTGATCGTCTATATGCTGTGATCAGGCCAGTTAACACAAAAAGTGATCTAACAGGTGTAAAGTATATGATTTTTCTTTTTTTTTTTTGAGTATTATTTTTAGTGGCCCATTATTCATAACAGCATATAAACCACACAAAAATCAATGCCCAAAACCCATGTTAAACATACACACACATGCACTCACACACACACACACACACAGACACACACACACACATACATACCAGGGGAGAGGGATACAAATAACTAAGATAAGTTCATTTTAACAAGTTGGCGACTTCCAGTCTTTGTGAATAAGTTTTTTTGCTAATACCACGGCCATCAACACAGCTGTTTGAATGTGTGAAAGGAGAGTTATAGACTCCTCTGAGCATCCAAAGAGAGCAAAGTCCCTGTCAGGAGATGAAATCTGTTTTCTGACTCTGGGTCCATGTGTGTCCTTTTCTTGCAGACATGTCTAGAGTTGGAGCGGTATCTACAGACGGAGCCCAAACGTCTCTCAGAGCTGTTTGATGAGGAGCTGGACTGTCTCTTAACGCCATCCTTCATGCAGGGTGGTGACAGTGACGAGGACCTGATGGACCCCCTCCTCCCCAGCCTGCCCGACCAGCCCAGCCCGCCTCCACTACTGGTAACTCTCCCCAAGGTCCAGGCCAAAATCCTCCAGATGCCCAACCACAGCAAGACCCAAGCAGAAGCAGGAACTGAAACCCTCACAACAAAGGAGCAAGTCCTTGGAGGGGTCAGCGCCGCGCAGCTTAGCGCTGCCGTCACATCCCTAACACCGCCATCATCACCAGAGCTCGGCCGCCACCTCATCAAACCCACACAAACGCTGACTGCGACGGCAGATGGCACACTAACACTCAAACTGGTGGCAAAGAAGGTAGGGTTAGGGGCGGCCAAACTGGTGGCAGCACGAGCATTACCGTCCCCACCGAGCCGAGGAGGAGCCCTCAGTGACAGCGAGCAGGGAGGAGGAGGAAGTCTGGGAGGAGACGTACCAGAGAACAAGAAGAGAGTCCACCGGTGCCAGTTTAACGGCTGCAGGAAGGTTTACACCAAGAGCTCCCATCTGAAGGCACATCAGAGGACCCACACAGGTAAGATAACACATACCTTTATTTACCTTCATTGCATTTAGCTTCAACATAAGTACTTTAGGTTGAAGTGCATACTGGTGACTTTATTTTAAGGTTGTATCATTTAACTTCTGTCCCCTAAAATTCATGGACAATGTATAAAAAGGGCTAGGAGTCCTACACTGTTCACCTGATGTGGATGTAAACACCGTCAAATGACGTCAGCATTATATAATTTTGAATCCAATGTGCTGGGGGACAGAGCCAACTCAACAAAATATGTCTAACCCTCACAATACTTTCTGACTGCGCTGTTTGCAGTCAACAATGCTGTTTTTAAAACCTGGAGCTTTGATAAGTAAGGCCAGACTAGATGCACATAAACCAAAAGATACTTTTCCTGGGACTTGCTCAGGATTTGGTGTTGCAGAAGAAAAGATCTGATGTTGGTAATTTTCAGAAGTAGTAGAGGATTATGGCCTCTCTTCTTCTTCTTTTTTCCTCTCAGATTATCCTCCAGATTTATTAATTTCCTCGTGAGTCTTTATACCAGCTCAGTGCCAAAAGGCCCTGCCTCAGTAATTGCCTGCTGATTGATAGACTGGTAGTAAATGCCTTTACAAAGTCAGCCGTGTCCAACTGGGTATGACATGCAGCTTTAGCCACTAACTACAGCTGCCTTCTCGGTGACCCTCAGACAGAGCACGCACCAGGCTATGTGTCCAGGGGCTGTGAGCTGCAAGCTTAGCATGTGGGTTGCAGCAGACATACAAGAAAGGATGGATTTGACTGATGCTGAGATTATAATGAATTGAGTTCAAACAGCAAAAGTAACCTGAACTCAGCCTGAAACTTAATATCTGTCATGGTCAGAGGTTTAGTCAGTATGGACCAGCCTGTTATATTTTTATGGATGTGTTATTGCTCGTAACACATGGAAACAAAACATTTCAATCAATTCCACTGTTAAGTCTGTAGACCAAACAGAGGAAGATCTTTGTTTTGTGTATAGTCTTGGGTCATGCACTGATGAAAAAACTATTCATAATTTTTCTGTTTTATGCAGTATAAGGAATTGGGGCAAAGAAAAAGTTGTGCTTCAACTTTTCAGCAGATTTCATCAGTAAACCAACCAAAGCAGCATACAGAGCAGTGAAATTGAAGTGATTGAAGGCTTATCACGCGTGAAAACATCACACACCAGTAATATCAGGAAGGATTTTACAACTGTGGAAAGTTATCATAAAGACAATCTACAGATAAAATATCTGTAGTTGCTACAGTATGACCACCAGGTTAGCATCAGAAAGAAATACGCTGTTCACATTACAAAGTAATCTACCAGAAGCATGTGTTGGCATGTATTTGATTGGCCAACACAGCTTGGTGACCCTGCATTTTTTGTGCTGCTGTATCAGCACTCCCACTGCGTCAATCAGAAATGAATGAAGGGGCTGTATTTTTTCATGAAGTGCCTTAAGAGTCATTTTGTGTTTTTAGGTGGTAACCAAAGACCTGATTCAATGGTACAGACTTTATGAATTGTCTGTGTGAAAATGCATTTAGCCTTTGTTGTGTTTTGGTCATCTAGAGCTGCAATACTATTTTTGAAGTGACAGGAACCAGTGTGTAACAGTTTTGTACATTCTTAGAAACTATTCATCTGTTTCTAAGTGGAAATGCCTGCTGGATTGGATGTATTTTAGCCTGGGAAACTCAGGCTGAATCCGTCACTTATCTGCAGTATGAGGTGTGTGCAGGCTTGTACCACCTCCAGGTAGCATTATTCAACTTTGGCTTGTACCACAGCATCATTCACAGTACGGAGTGGTTCATGGCCTCCAGTTGTCATCATGTGGTGATAGCAGTTTCCTTGGTGTTCACCAGGATTGCAATACATAGCCTGCAGACCTCCACTGTATTAATACTAGCAACCTTGGCATCATTAATCCAGCGTGTTACAGGCTTATATGATCCCAGCGACCATCACATGGCTTTAAGTATAGCATTACATTCCAGGGCAGCACCTAGCATAAGCAGGGGAACCTGCAGCTGTAACTTTATTATAGCTAATCCAGGGTGGTGCAGCTAGTGTTCTGGTAGCATGACCGCTAACTGCAGTATCTTTAATCTTCTGATGAGTCTACGGTCGAGTCATGCCAACCAACAATGAGTTTTTAAATGCAGATTCATTCACTGAAAAAAAAAGAAAGACACCCTGCAGCTTCTTCACTCTGTGTGTGTATGTGTGGTATAAATGTGGGGGCGGTGTATTCCCTCCCAGTGTGTTCATTACAAGCACAGCTCTGTGGTTTAATTAGCTTAATCCTCTTTTTGGGTTATTATGACCATAAATCATTGAACATACATGTAGGGAGGGATTAACATAGCAAAGACTACAGGGAGGAGCAGCTGCAGAAAGCCTGCACAGCATCAGTACACTTACTGTCACATAGTGCACACCAGAGGCCATTAGAAACATCGTTATAGGGAGGTCTGTCAGGAGTATACTGTACATGTGCTGCAATTTCACATAATGCTGGTAATGGTATTCCTAAATGCATATCCAAAACAGTTGCTCTGAACTACAGAACTGCTGAACTGCTTCAATTAGCAATGAGTTGTTACATTATTAAATGTACAAATTAATTCAGTAAATCTCCAAATAATTCAGGCAGAGCTATTCTGACTCTAAGCCAGGGTTTTTCTCTCTTGGATGTCTAATAACTGTAGGAATTACCAATACTTGTATCCTGGTTGTTATTCAAGCAGCAGTCCCCCCCCTCCTCCCCCCCCTTGGCACTCGGCACCTGTGATAGCAGAGTAGATGAGCAGTTTTGGAGGGAGTGTTTGTCTTTCAAAAGTCTTAACTGCACTTAATGAAATTTTTGGGGAGTAACATCATCTGTGTGCGCTCCTTTTTCTACAACTGTCAACGTACCTGATACAATATTTGGATGTGCATATGCTGCATTGCAGCACACAGGAACACTCCCAACATTTTGGAAAATGCACATAGCTGCTGTCAGATGATGATGTGCTTCTAGGACAGAAATAAAACAGAATCAAGTTTAGCGTACTGTAGATTAGCATGCAGACTGGAAGCTGAGGGAAATTGTTGGCCTAGCGTCATCAAAAGTAACAAAAAATGTAGACGGTCCAACAGCTCCAAAGTGTGATTTAATGATGTGTGATATATGAACTGTGAACGGCAGTCATAGATGCAGTTCAGGAAAAAAAAAAGAGAAAAGGCGAAACACAATTTTTTCCCTATAGGTATTGGTTTTTATGGGGTTTTTTGCAGATTGTTATCTACATAGAACTACAGTGAAGAATATAAAACATCTGGATGAAAATGCCCTTAAGAGCAAATGTCTAAACTTTGTTAGAGTAACACTCTAACACCTCATTTACAATGTCAATATTGTCAATATTTTAAGGCAATATTTCAGACCTTTGACTGTTCATATGTTTAATGCATGACATTTAATATCAGAAAACAAACATTAATATCTTTTGGGGGTCAAAACTAGTCCGATTTATTTATTTGCAATTCATTTCTCTGCTCATCAGTGCATCTTTCACACTTCTGTATTGGAAATGTAAAATTATATATTGTTACATCCTACTAAATAGTCAAAAACAGTAACATTAAATAGAATAAAAAGTAAATGTTTTTCCTCCTTTATCCAGCGAGGGATTTCCATTCATTTCAATATGAGAAAATCCACTGACAGACTGTAAATAAACAACTGTTTTGCTTGAGTTGTGTAATTTACGTTCTGTCAGTGTTACATTATCATCGCATGGTAAAGTAGAGAGCTGTGCTGGATTATCTCACAACCATAAAATTGACACAGACTTGATGTTAACTGTAATGGTTCATGGAACTGAAGCAAGTTTCAAGTATGTGCTAATTGATTTTGGAGACAAAATATACAATATTTTACACATTTACAAAATGGTTAACTGTGATGTAAAGTGTAATGTGATATGTGGTTAATGGGCTAAAACATGAAAAATCACTGGCATGGTTACTGCAGTTTGAGTCTGACTTTCCAAGACCTCAACCCCACCCCCACCCTCTGTGGTACCTCATGTGGATTCAGGAAAAACCCTGCTGTAACCCCAGACCTCCACACACATATAACTATATACCTCTACACCCACAATCCTACCTCCAACCTGCTCTCTCTCTCTCTGTCTTCCACTTGCTCATTCAGTTTGGGTTGCCAAGCAACTGCATCACACTCTTCCATAATTGGTTGGTGGCTGGTGGATTGTCCATGCCTGTTAATGTCTCTCTCCCACTCTCTCTCTCTCACCCACCACCCCTCACCCACCCTCCATCCCCCCCTCCTCTCTTTCTCTCAGTTGCTAGGTGACTTTATCACGCATCCTTGCCTTGCCGCGCTATAATTGGCTGGCGTCATGGTTGCTGTGGCGTCAGGCCCGAACTGGCCTTGCTTTATTCCACTAACAGTGTGTGTGTGTGTGTGTGTGTGTGTGAGAGAGAGAGAGAGAGAGAGAGAGAGAGAGCATGTGTGTGTTTGAGCATGTATGTGTGTTTGAGGGGGGTCCTATTGAAGGAAGATAGGGTGCTCTGGCCAATTACAGAAGACGGGTGTGAAACAGCCGCCTGTCTGGCACCTGCGGCTCCCACTCATACCCCATATCACACACACACACATGCAGGTTGAGAGTTTAACGTTTCTCCAACAGGCCTAGACGATAAGATGCCAAGTGGTTTGCTATTGTATGTTGAAAATATGGGTCCTTTATTGGGTCCTGAGTGAGGAGGACTCTGTGGAGTGAGTAGGAGGATTCACACATACAGATACTACTGCTGAAGACTCAACATGGATGATACGTGTTTCTTTATTGAACTAGAGGTTATCTCTTGTAGAATCATTCTTCACAGCTGTACCAGAGGATTGTGGGCCTTTATAAAAAATAGAGAACTTCTTGTTGTACCTTCAAAGTAGAGTTAATATGTGTAGCTTGTCTCTTTGAGCAAAGGAAATGCAGCTGGGATCATAGTGACTGACTGATCATAGTGAAAATGGCATTGGCATGTACAGATATATGTGCAGATATGCAAAAATAAAAAAAAATAAAACTTTGCAGCAATAAACTACAGTTATAAATGTTTTATTGGCCGCAATTTATGTTGAGCTGCTGAGGCTCTTTTGTTGTTTTTTTAACGATTTTTAAATTATTATTAATTATGTTTACTGTTAGTGTCTTCTTCAACAGTAATTGTAAAGTATCCTCAGACATATCTTTATCACAAAATGTTTGCTATGTGTTCACATTCTTTTTTTTTTAAAGAGGAAGGATAAAATAGAAGACTTTCACTTTCAAGCCACTTATTCTAATCAGGGTCACAGAGCAGGGCTGCCCAAATACTTTCCCCAGCAAGTTCCCAAAGTCCCTCCTGAGGGATCCCTGACACATGCTGGGAGATGTAGTCCCTCTTGTACTAGTCCAGCTTGCTCTGGGTCTCATCCAGGTTTTCCACCAAGTCAGTGTCTGAATCATCTCTACTGGTTCCTCTTGATGTGAAGCAGTGACATCTTGATTACAAGGTCTTCCAAATGCCCAGTGCGTCTCTCGCCAACTTGCACAGAAACCTCACTTGTACTTGCATTTTTGTCGGTCTTCACCCAAAGCTTGTTGGTGTCAAGATTTCCTCCATCATCATCATTACCTCAGTTGACGGCAGTCACAAACTTTTTTTTTACCAACCCATCAGGCTTTCACAGTCTAGGATGAGACTTTGACATCATGCCAGTGTCTAAGACACTCTGGATGTGTTGTTCTTGAATGGTTGAATTGTTGTTTTATCTTTGTTAAAATGATGAGGTGCCTACGGAAGAGGGATATTCATTTAGCTTGTATATGGACAGAAAAACCACAGGAACATCAGCTTTTCAGAAAGGCTGATCAAAGTAACCCTCAGTGACAAAGCCCACTGAATTACAGACACCATGCAAGGGAAGCTACAGTAGGCGATCTCTTAGAGCTCAGGATAATTGAACTCTGATCTTGTCCACAATCAGATCAACTGTGCAGGAGCTGGCAGAGGAAGGCCTATCACCAGAAATGCACAATGGTGAGCAAAACAAAACCCAGATCTCTGTTGTGGAAATCAGCAACTGACTGCATGAGATTTGACTGAAGAATTTGAATATGCAAATCCAGGGGAGCACAGCTCGTGACCTGGAATTAATTTAGTCCGAGAACAACTGCGTCACCCTGCAGTCACGTTGTGTCTGTGGATGAAAGACGACTCCCATCAAAGAGAGACAGGAACTGGGGGAAAATGAAGGGGAAGAGGGCATCATTCATAGTTGGATCTTCCTGTAGCACATCATCTTTTACTTGTCGTTGCATCACCTTGCTCTCGGTGCCGCTCTGCAACTCTCAGATATTAGTCCATCTGAAGGTGTACTTTCTACCGGTTGAGTTATTCTTGTGTGGTGTTTCAAGAAGGTGATTTAAGACAACTAAAGTGCAGAAAAGCAACTTCACAAGTATTCATCTTCTTGGATTGTGATTGAGAAATTATGCCCTGCAGTATGGTTGGAGACTTAAAGGTAGAAGAATGAGAAAAAGTAGGAAGAGACATCCGTAGGTACTGTATGTCTCCATAGAAATGATGTTCAAACTTTGCATAAACTTAAAAATAATCTGCAAAAGAAAAATCAGGGTGCTATGAAAGCCAGGGTTGCATCAAGAAGAGTATATAAGTGGGTGGATCAGGAAAGGAAATGATTCAGAAGAATGGCTATTTCATATTTGAAATTATATTTATAAAAACATTATGTAGCCTAAAATGGTAGGAGATTACAGGCTACTAGGCCATCTTCAAGGTCAAACAAGGACAAACAATTTATATAAATGAAATAGCCTTACAACACATCACAATATGATTTGCATAATGAAACCTGGTTAAACAATGTTAAACCTGAGGGTTGCTATTCTCTACAATCACAAGGCATCTTCAAAGTTTAACAATTGCAATAAAGTACAAACAATTTGGATGAATGAAATGGCCTCACAATCTAATTCTAATCTCACAGCTTCTAGTGGGAGCTATTCTCAATAGACCACTAGCTGATGTAGTTGTAATGTTATACAGGAATGAATAATCATAACTTCAAAAGCAGATCATTTGATATTGATATGTGTCATTTTAAAAGCAGATTATCTCAAACCAAGGGTCATCTCAAGGGTTATCTCAAAAAAGGGCCATTTCAGTCGAGCACTAGACCTTACTGTAAACCACCCCTTAGAGTAAACTTGTATAAGAAAATGAGAGAATAATCATAATAATGAAAGCACAGCGCAGAGCAGCTGGATGAAAGGAGAGATCATTACATGGAGTGATGTGCCCTCCTATTTAAAAATAATTCCATCTAAAGTCTGACTAAAACTTAAACTAAAGCAAAGTAGTCTAAAATAAAGTCTAAATAAGTCACTTTCCACCACTGAGCATTTGACTGTTGTTCATTCAGACACTTTCATGCTGTGAGGAAAAGCTACTCTCTGTCAGTCTGCTCAGATCGATCAGCGACGGCTTCGACTGAACCAACTCAAAGGATGGTCCAAAAATGTGTGATTTTTAAATTACTTGTTTTTGTCAGTTGCTCCATTGCTCCATTGCTCAGGCGCCTATGGCAACCTGAATGTCTGTTCCAACTTTCATGACCAGTAGTTGCTGAAATGCAGATATGTCAACCCCATTGCGGCACAGTAGGAAAAGTCAGGGGATCACCAAAATCAGTAGGATTTGTCCTCTGGGGACCATGAATGTATGTACAAAATTTCATGGCAATCCATCCAGTGGTTGTATACTGTAGACATCTCAGTCTGGACCAAAGTGGTGGGTTGACTGACAGATGTTGTCATCCACAGAGAAAAGCACCAGTAACTCCTCTGTCATTTCCATTAATCGCTTTTCACCTAAAGTGGCACTTATGACTAAATTGCTGTTTCATTTCACATCATTATTCAGTCTGATATTGTGTTCATGTTAGCCAGTTTCTGTTTGGGGGGGGTTTCTGTTCTGCTCATACCAATCAGTAGACTGAGACATTGTTTGTAGTCGACACGGAAGCCGTGATAGTGTTCATCAAGAGCACTTAACTTAATGGTTTTCATGTCAAAGCATATATCAAATAGATATGCTGATTTCAGAGTGGTTATTTCTGTAGGTCATCTTTCAACAATCTGTACAGCTGTGTCCGTCTTATCCAAGCATTCTTAATCCCACCTACAATGCTCTGATTGGCTCGGTTGTTTCTCCAAACAGGTAAACAGCTTTCAGTGAGCACAATAGCAAACATATTGGAATTGCTGAAAATGAGATGTTAGTGGTGTGTCAGAGGTCTGGAACCAGGCTACATTGTCATGGTTTGTTGGCTGCCATTTTTATTTCCATTCTTTCTACTTTTGTAACATATTTTATTGCATCACTTCAATTTATAACAATATTACAGAACAAAACAAAGAAAAATTCAATTCTTTTGTTTGCCCTAGCGCACTTGCAACCGCATCCTTTTCTACCACATCCGATTGTGTTTTCACCATATTGTGAAACGCTTCAGATTTCACATTAGTTCCACTTTGCTCTGAGCTGGTGTGTGTTTTTGTTTGTCTCCTTAAGAAGATTGGTGTGTGCTGTGATGGGAGTGGAGGGGCTGCTGGGACATCTGGCTAACTGACTGTAAGCTGCTGTATTACTCCCAATTAAGAGTCATTAAGACCCCAATTATAGTCACCACCCTCCAGTTCACACACACACACGGCACAGAGTCACACACATACAGACACACACCAGGGGTCTACCACTAGGCTAGGCCAGTTTTTTCAACACTGCTCAGAGGAGGTCATTGCAGTTTTATAGGTTCAGTGGAGACTCATCTGTGTTTTAAACTCTTTTTAACTCTTTTAAACTCCTCTGCTTGAATATTTTGAAGATATTTTGAAATCAAATAGATTTTAGTTTTTAGAAGTATGGTTGATGTTAAAATTGTCCTTCTCATAGTGGGGCAGGTCAAGTCTCTGCAACCACATTGTCAAAGGGGTTTTTGTGATGTAAATTTCTGTATCTGGCCATGTGACAGCTGCATACAGCCCAACATTTATTACAGCTGCCACTACAAATGTATAAACAACCAATGCAGTGTATATTAACCACGTGTCTGTTTTGGAGCATAAGTTCAGAGTGTCATTAGCACTATGTCAAAAAATACAGCTCCACGTATTTCAATAAGGGGTCCTGATGCTGCATGAGACACGGGCAAAATAAAACACTCAGTCGTCAGCAAAAATGCAGAACTTGGCTCAACTCAATGCAACATCATCCAGCAACGCACTGTGTCGGCCAATCACATATGTGCAAGCACACATTCCTGATAGCTTACCTGACCCATAAAAAAGATATGAGTATATATTAATATAACTTCCCACAGTATTATAATCCACTGGGCTGCATTTTGATGTGTGATAAGCTATCAAACTGGACTTTCTGGATAATTTTTCATCTTCTCACTGGTACCTGTAGGAATATGCCCACACCAGCAAACCCTTTTATGTGTGTTTTATTACTTAATTTTAGCACCAGCCTGTGTCCATACTATGACATATTAAAGAGCAGTGTAGTACAGTTTGTGGCTCTCTCCACATGAAGATATTAACTATTAGATAATAACTAAAGGACATTTTCATTTAAATTTGAAGGTGTCTCATACCTACAGTGGATGTATGGAAAATTATTGAACTGTTTTGAAGTAGCTCAATGAAAGAAAATGATTTTTTCTTATTTTTATTCATAATTGCATTATTATTAGTGCTAATATTGCCTTTATTGGGGTGTATGATTTTGGTGGAAGGCCAGATTTGATGCTTAATCTGCTGACCCCTAAAATGCATATTCACACACAGAAACACACGCACATACAGGTACTTACACAAGACAGTCTGCTCCTACTCACTACACACACACACACCTCTAACTAAACTCTCCGGTCCCGAATACACACACACACACACACACACACACACACAGCTGGAAGGCTTTCTATCATGGAGAGATAACTACAGGCTGAGAACAATAGACCATCTCTTCTCCCATCTGGTGAACTGGGGGATGAAACTTCATTTACATTTCAGATCCCACCACCTCAGGGTGTGTGTGTGTGTGTGTGTGTGTGTGTGTGTGTGCGTGCATGTGCGTGTGTGGGCAAGGGGGTGGTGATGGTGATAGAGGGAACAAAACGAGACTCATTTCAGGGTGAATTTGGGATTATGAATTAACATGCCGCAGTGCTGAAAGACTTCATTTACAGCTAATTGAGTGTATTGGCTCATTGAAATGGCTGTTGTGTTAAAACTGGTCTGCCTGCCCGGCCCCTGGGCTCTGTGTGTGAGTAGGAGGGTGTGCATGTATTTATAAAAGCCAAAGGTGTAAACCTGTATATTAGTGAACAGCTGTAGCTTAGACGTGGGAAATTAGATGTGGACACGATAATAAAATGTGACACCTTCTCCTCTCTCTCTTTCTCTGTCTCTCAGGTGAGAAGCCCTATAAGTGCTCATGGGAGGGCTGCGAATGGCGTTTTGCCCGAAGTGATGAGTTGACACGGCACTACCGCAAACACACCGGAGCAAAGCCATTCAAGTGCAACCACTGCGACAGGTAAACACACACACACATACATCCGGTGTATTCAACGACAAAAAAAAAATGGGATTTGGTCAGCCAGTGCATCAAATAAATAGCCAGTTGTTGTCTACAATAGGGCTGCAACAAACTGTTTGTTTGTTTTTTAAGGTGTAATAATTTTCTGATTGTGTGAATATTTATTCAATACATTTGGGGGAAAAAATTTGGGCATAAATTGATTAATTAGCTCATTTTGTGAGAGACTGCTGCATCTGTCTTATCATTATCCTTATGCAAGCATGATTACTGGGTTCAGTAGCAGTCGAGATGTAAGCAGGCTGCATAAAAGTATTAAATAAAATCAGCCACACAAGTGTCTCCAAGCAGCCCAGAGAACCTTAATTCTTGGTCACTCAGACTGGACCCGTCAACAAAGACAGGCTAGAAAAGTGAACAATGGCCATCACAATTTCCCAGAGCTCAAGGTGATGTTTTCAATTTAATTGTTTTGTCCGAGTCCCAAACTCAGAGAGATTCCGTTTACAATTGTATTAAACTGAGAAAAGTAGCAAATCCTCATTTGAGAAACTGGGACTAAAGACTTAAACATTTCTGCTTGATGAATTATTTAAACAGTCAATTATTGATTAATGGTTTAAGCACTAGTCGACATTTCATCAGAGTCTGACAGTTTTAACGATTACATAAATACCTGAACGAATGAAATTTGCATATTTGGTGTCTTACCCAGAGTCTAGTGAGAGATCTTTATACTGGATGCACAGTTTCATCTCTGTGAGTCCAAACAGCAATTAGCCTAGCTTAGGAAGACTAAATGCAGGTGGAAACTAGTCTAAAGTAAACAAACACACAAACAAAAATGCACCTTCCAATGACTTCAAAATTATCCTATTCACAAGTTTTGTCTTGGTAGTAAGCAAGCTAGCCACCATCACGTCCAAGTTTTGTTCCGACTCTGGTTTCAAATTTGGTAACATTAATAATAAGCTGTCTTGAAACTTTCTCCATAACTGATTGACAGTGAGAAGTCTTCTCTGTTTGACAGCTGTTTGGATGTATAAATAGGAATGCTCAGACATTCTAACAGGAGATTAATAAGAAGATAGAAAGTAGTTTCATCTTGATGTGTCCAGTAGAGTAATAAGTCTAGGGCGTATAGTGTAAAAATAATGGATGTAGTCACCATGACGTCACCTATTGGTTAATGGACTCCCATTTTGAAGCCCTGAGTTTGCATTTTGACCATCACCATCTTGGATTTTTGGATCCAGAAGTGACCATATTTGGATGAGAGGGTGGAGCTAACCTTAACGCTAACTGCTAGCTCGGTTAGCACAGTTTATTTACAGTCTATGGTAAACTGTGATAATGCTAATACTAATACTGATTTTCACTAGCAAAAAACAGGTTTAAAACCATTCAAACAAAATGTACTTACCAGAAAAATTGAAGATCCAACTCCTTAGAAGGTCTTTTAGCACAACAAAACACTTAACAAGACTTTTTTACTTGACCAAAATGTTTCATGTTCATGTTTCATGAACTGAAACACACTGAAATAGAAACAGCTATGCCTATACTCTGTGAATCTGGGATTATCCATGGTTACGTTACGTAACCAACGTTGTTGCCATGGTAGCAACTTGCCTGTGATGGCACTCACCTGTCACTCAAAGCAGCCACACCCTTAATTATGCATAACTTTAAGCCTTAATAAAATTTAAACAGGTGAGTTATTTAAAAATTCACCCCCCATATAGTTGTCATGAAAGGGGAAATTAGCTAAAACTGTTTTGTGTACCAGGCTGTAAACATGTTTATTTCTGCTGTAAAGTTGGGTATTTTAACATGGGGGTCTTGACTCGCTTTTGGAGCCAGTCTCATGTGACCATTCGAGGAACTGCAGTTTTTGGCACTTTCGCGTTGGCTTCATTTTTCAGCCCCAGAGGTTGCCACTTGAGCTGCGTACATAAAGAGCTCTGGTGAGTTCACATCTGCCAGGATAGTGAAGGTTCAAGACTGTAGCTTATAGTGGAGTCAGTTATTGATAAGGAATGTTATTATCTTAAATTAAGTTAGTTCCTAATGGATTCATATTTGGCAGACAGGGCACGCAAGGCATTTGTTATTTCATTTCAATCCAGAACTGGATTGGGAAATTAACAGTGTTCAGGTCAGGCAATCTGATTTTAAGATCTAAGATTTTAATCGTTCATCCTGCATCTGATTTTTTTCATCGACTCACATCTGATGCAAGTTGACCTCAGTGGGAAAAAAGGTGTGTGTGTGTGCGTGTGTGTGTCTCAAACTAAAACCAAACTGAATGTCTTCATGGACAAAAGCCAGGGAAGTCTTTGTGAGTCTGTAGAGTGCTACATGGTTTCTGTTTGGTGTTTGGACCCCAAGTTAGTGAGAGAGAGAGAGAGAGAGAGAGAGAGAGAGAGAGAGAGAGAGAGAGAGAGAGAGAGAGAGAGAGAGAGAGAGTGCGTGTGTGTGTTCTGTGCTTACTCATGCCCTGCGCTGGCAGTTAAATGGATTCTGGCTATTGGCAGACTGGTCACAGCTAATTGAGTGGCACCAGATGCCAGCTCCACTTTAACATACACTCTCCCTGTATGTGTGAGTGCCTGTACTACCTTCCCAATGAACAACCCACACACAAACACACTCTTTGCCCTAGAGACAGTGTAATTGGCTGTTGTGGGTTCCCTCTACTTTGGGTTTTAGACATAAAACCCTCCAGAAACCTGCTGGAAGCTTCTAATCCTGGCTGAGAGCTGGGACTGCATTAGCTCCTTTCTGGCACACACGATCACATACACAAACACAGTATGTAGAGACACAACACACACATGCATACAGAACAGAAAGACGTAGAGATGCAAAGTCATATTGACTCATACGAACATTAAAATGTTCAGATGTAACAACAACACACTTGGGAACAGAGTATCAAAGTGGGAGAAGTTATT